>NC_134552.1:19640836-19953659 GCF_025594145.1 Primulina tabacum
GCTAGGACTCCTTCCCTTGTTTGTTTCTAAGGCTTCCAATCTCATGTAAAACCGTGTGTGATGATACCTTAAGTCATGGCAGCCCTTAAGCAATACAAACACATGGATTTTTAAGGAAAGTTCATGCAAAAATATTGGCATAAGCCATCCATACGAAAATAATTCAAAGTGTTACATATTTCAAAATTTTCATGCATAAAAATATAATATGATGTGATGATGGTTTGAAGGAAAGAATAGGCGTGCCTTTGCGTAATTAACGCACGAATATTCGTTGACGACGTCGAAGAACGGAGCAAAAACCTTGGCTTGAATCTTCCTTGGCAAATACTCGAAACTTTCTTCAATTACTAAGCATGTGTGTGCCGTTTAGTCTAGGTGGAGTTTTCAGAAAGTGGCCGTGTGTCTTGTGTAGAATTGTATGGTTTTAGGAGACTTAATCATATATTATATACTAATTAATTACTAACAAGGCTTTAGGCCTATTAAGCCAACAATTAGGCCTATTAGTCTTAATTAGGATTTAAATAAAATGTTAAAATAGTTTTGGTAAAATAAGTTTGTAAATTAAATAGCTAGGTTGCTAAAAAGTTCATATTTTTGTTGAAAAACTAACACCGATAAAATTTACGTCCCGGCGTATAAAATCATCTCAAAACCCCTTATTTTCAAAAAATAAGAAAAACCATTAACCATATTTTAAATAATTAAAAATAATTATTTAATAAAAATCATTTTACGTTATTCAGCCCTCGGTCTCCGTTCCTTGATCGCAACTTGAATATTCCTTAAAAATACATCTTAATGCAACCATGTAGAAAAATATATTTTAAACATATAAAAATGCACCACATAATTAATTAATGCAATTAAATCATTTAATTAAAATGCAAAGGAATTAATAATTGTATGCATGTGGTTCGCGTGGATCTTTAAATTTTCGGGACGTTACAATTATCCCCCTTAAATTGAATTTCGTCCTCGAAATTCGCTTATCCTTTATAACATAAAGGTTAGACTTAGTTCTCGTATCCCAAAAATCCACGATTCCGCTGCGCTACTCTGATCAAACTTAAGTTCTAGAATGTCTTTACGTCTCCTTGATCCCAATTAATTTTACCTTCTAAATCTTTATTTTCAAATTGCAACTTAAAAAGACCCAAATGACTTAGTGCTATTACTATTATAGCCTCGAATTTCAATTTTTCTTACAATTCTCAATATTAAAAGATGAATGACCATGCTTATCGTATATTACTTTCCTTATTTTATACCCAAAATGTTCATCAACCTATAAAATTTCGATCTTAAAATCTCAAACGCATCCGCTAACGCTTAAATTTTTCAAGCTTAGTAATGATTCATCCTTAAAAACCTATGATCAACATTCCTTATAACACTATAACCAAGATATCCCAAGTTCCAAATATTCTTAAAAGTCTAAATCATCAAAAACACTTATCAATTAACCAATTCCATTCTCTCTTATTGCTAAATTAGTCCCGACATTCCTTAAAATTTGCAAAATCAATTCTTAATTTCCTCAAAAATTATCCTCATTGGTCCTTAATTTCGAAAATCTTACGATTAATCCATAAGTTCTTGGCATTATTAATTTCCTTCTACAGGTTTCCCATAACATAATTTCGATAAATTTAAACATATTTACCAAAAAATCAATTCCTATAACCAATCTTACCTTTCATCAAACATAAGATCCCAATTTATACATTTCCTTACTCCCAAGTCGTTGCAAATCCTTAAATCATTATTCCTCACGTCTAATTCCCTAAAATCAATTCGACTAGTAACCATTGATCATACTATTTTCTTAGAAAATCTACGTGTCCCAAAGCATTCATAATATTCATGATTACTTATGGCCCAAAAAAATAGAACGTCAATACTAAAACCCAAAAATCAACATAGTCCAATTCCACCACGAAGCCAACATGCGTTGAAATCAAATAATTTTTTATTTCATATCTTATCACGTATAAAATTCCAAAGCATATAAATCATATATCCTCATAGAGCTATTAAACATGTGACTTACACATAGAATTCATATACTTATGCAGATAACATCATAAAATCATATAAAGCATGTAAACTTACAAATTTGAGGCTTGACGACTGAACTTCCCGGCACTGATGGTGGAACAACCCTTTACAGGACCCTTGGCTCTGATACCAACTGAAACGTCTGCTTATTTGTTTTCTTAAAAAGTACTAGAAATAATTTTTTTTCCCTCAAACTTTCGGCCTATGCAAATAAATATACATAAAAATTACTTTGGCACCATTTAAAAATAAACCCTCCAACTAGTATTTGAAAATTTAAAAGGAATAGTCGAAACCAGAAATCGTAACGCGATTTACCAAACCTAAAAAGCAATAACTGTTGTAAAGTGTAGCTCATACTAAACCCTCAAAAACCTCTCGATAGCATAAATAAAATGTCGTAAAAATCTTTAATGTAAAATCACAAACTAAATTGCAGAAATAGAAGCGCTGGTCCTCGGGTTATGTGCACCGACAGTCCAGCAAGTCACTCGTCAAGACCTCCAACATCATAGTTATTTAAATCACGTGCATCATACACACCTAGTGAATCTAAAGACTCAACATGTCCTATCTTTGATAACAAGTAATACGTAATACAGTTAACATATAACAGTGAAAAATACTTGTACTTAAAATATTATTTTCATGAGGATGCATAAACTTAAACTTAAATATTTTCGTAAACATTTTCATGATGCATAAAAACATTTTCAAAAGACCTAAACATATCACTTAAACATATTCATGTTCATATTCGTATTCGTGTCCATATTCATATTCATATTCATGTTCGTGTTTGTTGAATTCAGATCGTTGATTGTGACTTTCATATACGTGTTAGGCGATGGATCCATCTACATGTAACCACAGTACTGTGTGGCGGGGAACACCAGCAACACTCTCACCGGTCACTTGAGCCCTAGCCTTACGTATTAACATATCATCATATACATATACATATCCGTATATAAGGAAACACGATCGTCGAGCTCCCACTGGAACCATAACCCTCACGATATCTCCAACATATCATCGTGTTAGTCACAATCCCCTCACCTCCTTCAACATGTTATCATCACTTATAAAAATCATGCATATAACATTTTCCATTTTAAACCAAGCATGCAACATGTCTTTTAACGTTATCGTTTCATCATAAAAATCCACAGACATTTAAAATGAACATTTTAAATCTTAAACATTTAAAATAAACATTTTGTCATAAAAATCCATAAACATATAAATTAATCATTTTAACATTCATAAACCTTAAAAATAATCATATTAGCATATAAAACAGCAAATAGGGCACTGCCATGACGTTTACTAATTTTCCGATGTAAAAAGACCGTTTTACCCCTGGACGTGACCTTTTACGTTTTTGACGTTTTCTTGATTTTCTTAACTCTAACGTGTCTCAAATAATTATTTAAGCCTAAATTAAAATTCTCATAATTTTATTTAGCTTAAAAACTAGGCTTTTTAATTAATTCGTAGTTAGTCGTTTTGAAGGCGTTTTAATTCCGAAAAATCCATAAACTTCAATATAAAATTCCTAAATTCTAAATTTAGTCTTTTTATATTATTTCAGTCCCCATGAACCATGACTTGACCCCCGTGAGCCGTGTTTCAATTAATTTAGTAATTAAAACCCTTAATTGACCCTTGAAGGTTCAACCCGGGCCATCTTTCGATTTTATCTTGCCACCCTCGAACCATAACGAACCATACCCTTACCAACACACTTAGGTACTTACTGACCAATAAGAACCCATGGAAAACACCCCCAAAAGAAAAACGAAGCCCTCACACACCTACCCTAAGCTGGCCGAGAATTGCATGTGCATGACCCTTACGTTTTTGGTGTCTAGGACTCTAGCCCATGACTGGCCTCCCTAACCAGCCTCTCCAGCACAGCCCCTGCACGCGATTTCCCTTGATTCTCAGGTGGGAAGCTAGGACTCCTTCCCAGCCCTTGAGCACGAGTCCTAGCCCCTGACTCACCCACGACCTCGGCTAGCCCCTGGAACCAGCCAACCAAGCCCTAGCCCCTGCAACAATAAAACCGAACCCTTTTACTCCATGACAACAAGTTGTTGCACAGCTTTTGTTCTAATGCGTGTGGTGTTTTTGTTGGTTTCTAAGGCTTCCAATCTCATGTAAAACTGTGTGTGATGATACCTTAAGTCATGGCAGCCCTTAAGCAATACAAACAGATGGATTTTGAAGGAAATTTCATGCAAAAATATTGGCATAAGCCATCCATACGAAAATAATTCAAAGTGTTACATATTTCAAAATTTTCATGCATAAAAATATAATATGATGTGATGATGGTTTGAAGGAAAGAATAGGCGTGCCTTTGCGTAATTAACGCACGATTATTCGTTGACGACGTCTAAGAACGGAGCAAAAACCTTGGCGTGAATCTTCCTTGGCAAATAATCGAAACTTTCTTCAATTACTAAGCATGTGTGTGCCGTGTAGTCTAGGTGGAGTTTTCAGAAAGTGGTCGTGTGTCTTGTGTAGAATTGTAGGGTTTTAGGAGACTTAATCATATATTATATACTAATTAGTTACTAACAAGGCTTTAGGCCTATTAAGCTAACAATTAGGCCCATTAGTCTTAATTAGGATTTAAATAAAATGTTAAAATAGTTTTGGTAAAATAAGTTTGTAAATTAAATAGCCGGTTTGCTAAAAAGTTCATATTTTATTTGAAAAATCAACACCGATAAAATTTATGTCGCGGCGTATAAAATCACATCAAAACCCCTTATTTTCAAAAAATAAGAAAAACCCTTAACCATATTTTAAATAATTAAAAATAATTATTTAATAAAAATCATTTTACGTTATTCAGCCCTCGGTCTCCGTTCCTCGATCGCAACTTGAATATTCCTTAAAAATACATTTTAATGCAACCATGTAGAAAAATATATTTTAAACATGTAAAAATGCACCACATAATTAATTAATGCAATTAAATCATTTAATTAAAATGCAAAGAAATTAATAATTGTATGCATGTGGTTCGCGTGGATCTTTAAATTTTCGGGACGTTACAACTGATGAGGTCGGGATCGAGGGCGGGGACTAGTGAGCCATCTTGGGTCAGCAGTAGTGGAACCCGAGGACCTCATTTTCAGCATTTACCATTTTTATGCTCAAACATTTCATCTTTTGTTGGATTATTTTAAATTGTTATTTTGCAAACAATAATTATTTCCGCTGTTATTTCGAATATTTAACATTGAAACTTTTATCAGTCTATTTATTTAAATAGGTATTTTAATTAGTTAAAGAGAAAATTTTAAATTTTTTCGCAAATTTCCAAACACGAATTTTCGGGCCTTTATAGTTAAGTTCATGCTTTTTAAGATAGTGAAACTTATTTTAATTACAATACTTTTCACTGTTACTTGATATGTATATGTACTTGTGATTACGATTCAGGTGTGTTGAGTCTTAGACTCACTAGGTGTGATTGATGCAGGTGATCATGAGGATGTGGAGACTGGAGGCACTGAAGACTGAGTAGGCAAAACTTGGGGTGCACTTGATAATCCGAGAACGACCTTGCATTTCTTCCACATATTGTGATTAGTATTCAGGGGTTTTAAACAATAGTTTAACATGTTCTTGATTTTTTTATGCTCCGGTGGTCGTCAGAATTATAGATATTCGATGTTGTTCATTTTTAAACAGTAACTTGATGAAGTCACATTATAAGATTTTGTGTAACTACAGTTATTTTTTTCAATGATTGGATGAATTTTAAAACGCATGATTAACTTATTTATATGTTTATGAGTGTGGGTATTTTCGGTCATAGTTTTAAAAAAAAATACTTCAGTAGTATTTTAAGTAGTAAACGTTTCAGTTACATTACTAAGACGAAATAAATTACATGATATTATACTTCTCCAATGCATAATTATAATAAAGACCGAGAAGAACTCATAAGAATGAGAAAGTAAAATAAGTCGTGTGAGAAGTAGAAGTATGGATATACGCAATTGGAAATTATAGAAAATTATAAAAATTCGAGATTTCATCAATCGAGCTCATCTCTATCATGCTACAAGAAAATTCAATACAAAACATAGAATTTTTCATGTCATAGCTTAAATATTCAAAAATATATTTATATTTATTTGTATATATAGAATTCGTGTCAATTAAAAGATTATGAAACTCTGATTGTATTATTTGATTTGATGAGATTCGGAGACTAAGATCCACCAATCAAACTCATCGAAAAGAATATCCCACTCGCTAGTTAACCGACAGGGTGTGGCTGCTCCTTCATGATTGTTTTTAGTGTCATATCTAGTACGTCATGTTAGAAAATTTCTAGAAAAATAATGATTAAATTATGCGATGATCATTTGTATACAACCAAACTGAACGAATAGGTCAAGACTGAAGCAACCGATAAATTTTCCGAGCAAACCAAATCGAACAAAAATTCTGTTAACTGAATTAATATGTATTTGAAGAAAATAAAATTAAAATGGAAAATTGTATATATTTTAAGAAAATAAAATTAACCATTTTAATATAAACACAGTGTAAACACTGCAATTTTCTATTAAAAAAAATTCATGCTTTTTATTAGAAAGATACTCTAAATTATGGAAAATACATGATGTTGGAAACAACCCACGAATTCTTTGAGCCATCCTATGAATACCCCTTTGTAGTATTTGGAATAAGGGTTGAGATACTACCCATAAGATAGCATCAAAGAACACCAACACAATTAAGACCCTAGAGAAAAAAATTATATATTATTATAAAAAATTAAATTTGATCAATCGGTTTGACCAATTTTTTTTGTATCAATAATCAAAATTGTAGTTCGTTTTAGTCAGTTGATTCTGTTTAAACGATTTTTTTGCTCATCCCTAAAAGGAACAACGACTAGATGAGAAGAATGATTTGATGTTACCCTTAGAACATTAGATTGATTTTATGATGTACAATAGGCCACATTTGATTTTCATTTGGATTATTATTGTTAGAGTAGATGAACTGTAAGTCAACTGTTGGCTAGGGAATTTATTGACTCAATTGTAATATACAATCTTTATTTTAATATAATTCATTATTTCATGGTTTGTTATTTCTTTATATGTATACACATGTGATCAACATAGATAGAGACCTTGATTATAATTTAATACAAATGAATCGTAATTCGACGTTGAAACTAATTTGTAACCACTGTATAATCTAGATTTGCTCCTAATCGATTCAGCCGCCTAAAACATGGATAAATGTCGCTTGAGTTCGAGACTAGCATTTTTGATCTTGTGTACCGCGTTTCTTGGTAAGGGCATAGAGATGTCCAAACATGCATATGGGTAGTCATATGATGATTATACCGAACTACCCTCCCTAGAACTTTCTAAGTGATTATCATTCATCGAAAGGATAAGTCCATGGTTATTATTGTACACCATTAGTCCTAACGACCTGAGACAACACTGAGGCTCTATATGTTAGGGCTGTGCTTTGATTCGTTTAATGACTCCATGAGGGTCTTCAGGAGGCGAGATTATGTACAATTGCGACATATGTAGGAGCCATTGCATTGTAGTCGGGAATTCACCGCTCACCTACGGGTGTGGATATCCTGTGTGATCTAATGAAATAATAGTGCATGGAATCTCTGGCTAGAGTATGATATGTACATTAGGGAAGAAGTTCTCCAATTGTACACGTGATGCCACTATTTATTCTCAAAGATGTGTCACACAGTTATCGAATTCTTATGCAACCCTCGATGAACCAATGGTTGCAGATTCGATCGAGATATATGAGATGAAAGGACCGTACTGTACGTTAATCATAACCGACTTGTTCTTGCAGACACTATCAGTGATACATAGGGAATCATGAAACGATGCTACTTGACGCTCTTACTATGATTCGATGGGTTTAATCAGAAATATGATTTATGATATTGATCATTCTCATGATCAATTGTTGATACATAGAATTGGACCAATTCACAAATAATTGTGAATCCACGGCTAGCTGTATCCATGAACCATTGAGGGTCACACAAGCACTTGATTATTTTTTCCCCGTTGAGATAATAAATTCAAGGAGTTGAATTTATATAAAACATTGAGAGAATAAATTCAAGGTGTTGAATTTATATAAAATTATGATATAATAAATTCAAGGAGTTGAATTTATGAGATAGTAAATTCAAGAAGTTGAATTTATGATATTTAAAATTTGGAGAGAATAAATTTAAATAGTTGAATTTATAAATTTTGAGAATTTAATTTATTAAACTCAAAGTTGAGTTTATTAAATATTAAATTAAACATAGTGGGAGGTATGTTTAATGGGCTTGTAGAAGTACAAGTTCAACATATTAAATAATTAAAATTCTTAATGGACTTTCAATTAATTAATTAAACTAGTCGGACTAGTCCAATTAATTAATAAAGCCCATTAAAGTTAATTAAGGTAATTAGGTTAAGGCTTTTCTTTTTAAGGAATGAAAGCTATAACACTAGCATCCACTAGTCTCCATTCTCTTCAAGGGAATTAAACTGCTTACCTATTCTCTCAAAAAAAAATTTCGGCCTCCATCAAAGAAAAATTTGGTTTGAGCAGCCTCTCGATTTCGATTTTTAATCTCCAACGAAAAATATTTTCTAATTTTTTAGGGCAAGTTAGAAGAGGAACAAATAATTCGGTCGTGGACCTGATTCTAAGAATGAAGAAAGGAGATTTGAAGAACGTACGTGGGATATACAACAAGAGTTATGTTCTCTTATACCGTCGTAGTTGGAGCCAATTGAAAATTCACTAAGGTAAAAAAATTTTAAACATCCTATGTATTTTTATTCAATCCAAACCATACAAGTGTCCAAATATTTTGATTGACAAAATAAAATAAAAAGTTTAAAACTTCCGCTGCGTTTGGGTACGAGAGAACACGAATCCCAACAATTATTGGGTGCAATAATTGTCCATGTTGGAAGAACGATCAAACCGTAGTGATTGAGCTACTGTGCGGTTTAAAAAATTTGTGTCCATTACCACTAGCTATTGTTTTTGGTAAAGCGAGAAGCGCTCGGTCATACAGTTATGCATCGGATCACGTGAAAAATCATGTGATTTATTGTATGTTACTAGATCAACTCTTATGGTATACATCACATTGTGTGTTTACAGTCTAGGTTCAAAAAATTCAGGACACAAGATCTCATAGAAACGAGATCCAAAAAAATGTGGTAGATTGACTCCATGGAAATTACAAGGAGATGTTGGTAGTTGTATTGAGAGTATATATATAATAAATAAACGAAAAAAGATAACAATTAATCACTTTTGACATAACACAAAAACACAAAAACTTATATAATATCATCTCCGATTCGACTCATAAAAAATTATTATTATAATTTGTTCTTGTAAATATGGATGTAATCGATCGTCTCTAATGATACTTTTTTTGGGTGCGTATTTCTACCGATTCCATTTTTAGTTGGGCTTTCGAAATTCTATTCTGGAATAATTTTAACTCTGGCTTTCGTAGAAAATTGAAACAAACCCATAAAGATTTGATTTTTATTTATTTATTGAATTCGGAGGCGAACTCGTTCTTTACGATGGTGTTGTGTGTAACAAAATATTCCCCTTTTTATATCAAAACAAGAACAAAATATTCCTTTTTTAATTCTTGAATTTGGTCTCATTTCGCTGTCAATTTTCCAACACATAAATGTTGTTTTTGATATATTACAGTAAAACCTTTACATATTAATAATGTTGAGATAACAAAATTTTATTCATTTAGATATGTATTATTTATTCATATATTAATAATTTATTATTTTTTCGATTAAGCAAAAATAAATTTAATTATTTACAAAAGAATTATGTTTAACTAATGTGATTATCATAGTGTTTGAATTAACATAAAAAATGAACTTTATAAAAATAATGAAGTGATATTCATTATTTCTCATAATAAAATAATATCACATTATAACTAATACAAATAAAATTCAATGTGTAATAAAATTCAATGTGTAGTGTGCGTACAAATACCTCTAAAACAGTAAAATAATTATCTTAAATAAGATAATCATAACAACGATAATTTTTCATTATTTTTTTGCAGTTCAGAAAGCAATATCGGAGCTTTTGGATATAATGAGAAATGTTAAAAGAATTTCAAGGAAAAACAACAACATTATAATCGTATTTTATTAAATTATCTTAATTATGTTTATAATTTGTTAATTATCCCACATCGGTTGGATACAATATCTGGGAGTTGTATATATGGACTTGGACAATCCTCCTTCCTTGAGCTAGATTTTGGAGTTGAGTTAGGTCCAAGTGCCAATCTTAACATGGTATCAGAGCCCGAGTTCACCGTTATGTGTTGGACTGCCTATAGTTAGGCCACCCGTCATTTGTAAACTCCACGCTCCAGATGTTCATTCCTGGACGTGAGAGGGGTGTGTTAATTGTCCCACATCGGTTGGATACAATACCTGAGAGTTGTATATATGGACTTGGACAATCCTCCCTCCTTGAGCTAGCTTTTGGGGTTGAGTTAGGTCCAAGTGCCAATCTTAACATAATTTATAGATTTATTAATTTATAATACTAACAACACCATAGATTTATATACGACTCTTTCAAAAAATTATCATCTTATTAATTTATCGAAATTATTAATTTAACAAGTTGGAATAAAGAAAAATATTATTTTAAAGATATTATCAATTTATCGATTACTAACTTACATAAATTGCAAGGTCCGAAAATGCAACCACTTTTGATTTTGATAATAATAAATTTTGTTATTATGCTTTTAGCATATTTGATCAAGTATGTCTTAATAGATGCCAAGTTGAAAGTTTTAATAACTAGAACTCAAATTTAGTCAAGCTAGAAATATGAGACAATAGATTGTTTTGACCATATCTCATATCTGATTGGGCGGACCAAATGACCAGAAATCAAAATGGTTGAACAAAAAACTCAAAAGACTAAAAATGTAACGTCCCGAAAATTTGAATGTCAGCGTGTACCACGTACATACAAATTATCAATTTCTTATGTATTTTAATTAAATTGCTTTAATTTCATAAATTAATTATGATGTGCATATTTACGTGTTTAAAATGTGTTTTCTACACGAATGCATGAAAACAGTGTTTTTAAAGTTATTTGAAAATGTGATCGAGGAATGGAGACTGGGGCTGAAAAAGGGAAAAATATTTTATTAAACAATTATTTTTAATTGTTAAAAGTGTTGTGTATTTTAAATAGAACTTTCGAAAATGAGGTGTTTTGTAGTGATTTTATACGCCAAGTCGTATTTTTAAATGGTATTCAATTTTCGATGAAAATATGAACTTTACGAGAAGTCGACTAATTTTCTCACGAACTTTACTAAAAAAATATTTTAAATATGCACTATTGGGCTTATTGGGCCTATTATAATTTGTTAATGAGCCCAAGCTTCCACCACTTGGTTTAACTATTATTTAAACCCACCAACCCCACCCTAAATCCACAAACCCCACGCCCCATACTCTCAAAATAATACAAGGATTCTCCCCCACCACCAGCAGCGCACACAACACGAGATTTTGAAGGAAAACCATGAGAAGCTTGAGGAAAAAATCCAGCATGGGTCTCTCTGTCGACGTCTCTCGAATTGCCAAAACGTTTTCGTGCGTAATATATGCAAAGACACGCCTTAATCTCTTTTTTCTCATCTTTCACACTATATTATGTTTTTGATACATGATTGCATGAAAAAAATGATGCACTTTATTTATTTTCTTTTCTATGGATATACATGCATAAAACTAGTGTTTTCATCTTTTAAACTTCTCATAATGATGCACAAAGGGGCTGCCATGGTAGGAGAACTTGAAGGGATGTTTTTCCACATATTTAAGGTCCATAGATGCATGTTAAAGGGGCTGGACAGTAGGGGTGCAAGGATGAACGGAAATAAGAGTCCTAGTGGCTAAGGAGTGTTCGACTAGAGTCCTGGTTGGTTATGGTTTCTAGATACTGTTAGAGCATGACTAGGAGACCTAAGAGGGCTGCATGAGGGTCCTAAGATGGCTGCACGAGAGTTGCTCGAAGGGTAAGGTTAATGTGCATGCGCTTGGACGGGTTTGGGGGAAATGGGTGCATGCGTTTGGACGGGATTGAAGGGCTGTGGGTTTAGGCTTCTCAAGCTCGGCCCAGTAGAGTACATAGGGGTCCATTAGGGTCCTAGGGTGGTCAACAAGGGGCTGGTCGAGTTGCTTAAGTCCTAGGAGCGAAGGGATGCATGGCAAGTTAGACTAGGGTTTTCGAAAATAAAGGGCAAAAATTCAGTAGGCTTGGAGGGTGATTCTGAGGGTTTTAGGTAGCTTGATTTGGGTTGAATATGGTTTAGTTAAATGTTATGAAGCTTTGGTTCTAATTTGGTAAGTTTTGGTTAAGTTTCGAGTCAATACGAGTCAAAACCGGGATGTACGTTTAAGTTTAAAAACGAATCGAGGAATCTATCGAAAATGTAATTTTTAAGCCTAAGGAATATTTATAGGAGTGTTTTAAGGTTATATGTTAAGTTTGGAATGATTTGGGACGTCGTTCCGAGGTCTAAAGATAAATACGAAAAATTATGCTTGTAGGGGTAAAACGATCATTTTTCATCTAGAAAATAGTACACGTCATGACAGTGCTCTGAATGCTGTTTTATATGTTAATATGATTATTTTAAATATTTATGAAATTTTATGATGAAACGTTAACGTTAAAAGATATGTTGCATGCTAGGTTTAAAAGAAAAATTATATTTATATGCATTGATTTTATAAAGTGATGAGAAAATGAAATGTTGAAGGATGTGAAGTAATTGTGACTAATACGAATACGATGATATGTTAATACGTAAGGCCAAGACACAGTTAAGGGTGAGAGTGTCGCCGATGTCCCCGTCGCCCAGTACTGTGGTTACATGTAGATGGATCCATCGCCCCCCAATACGAATACGAAAGTCACAATTAACGATCTGAATTCAACAAAAAAAGAATGCATATACGTATATGATGAATATGAATATGTTAATGATGATATGAATATGAATATGAATATGTTTATGTTGATATGGAAAAGTGTTTAAGTTTATGCATGATTATGAAAATGTTATTTTACGTAAAAGTATTTTCACTGTTGTAGGTGATTGTATTCGTATGATTTGTTATCAAGATTATGATTTGCATAGTCTTTAGACTCACTAGGTGTGATCGATGCAGGTCAATATGATAATAATGATAATGGAGGTTTTGATGGTTGATATGACTGGACTGAAGGTGAACATAACTCGAGGACCAGCGCTTGTTCTTCCGCACTTATGTTTATGATTTAGAATTTTAAGTTTATGTTAAAGATATTTTTACGACTTTGATTATGCTTTTGTGTGGTTTTTGAGAGGTTGTTAGTTTTAGCAATATTGCTAAGTTAAGAGTTGGAAACATTAGACGATTTTATGTTTTGAACTATTTCCTTTGGATTTTCAAGTTTAGTTGGTTGCTTTATTTTTAAAATGGTACAAAGTATTTTAAATTATATATATATATGTATGTACATTTTAATTCGACCGAAACTATTAGGGTAAAAAAAATTCTAGTACTTTTTAATAAAACGAGTAGTGGACGTTTCAAAAAATCATATTTCTGGATCGATGAATTCGGATGTTATCTATACAAACAGGTAGTCATAAAATCCAACTGGATAAAATGGAAACAACAATCAGCTTGACATGACAATTTTTGGTATGCTTGCGGTTTCTCTCATCTCGATTATAGAAATGGAATAGTTTAGTATTTGTTACAAAGCTAAGAAAATTATATACAAAATCAGCCTCCAAAGTGGATTTCCAGATCGGATCTTAAGATGGTAAAAAACCACGTGAAATTGATGGTTTTGCACTGATTGAAGAAAGAATTTTATCTTGTATACAGTCTAGTATTTCGAGCATATGTCTCTCACGCAAACTAAAAATTAAGTGATTCTTGATTCTATCGATAGATAAGAGAAAAGGCTACAATGTTCATGTTAATCACTTTTCTGAACGTTGATGAATCAAGAGTTATGATCAAGAGAAGCGACCAACCAGACTTGGACCATCCTGTCAGACCAGCAAACCAGCTGGATCTCATAAAATGGCATGCAACATGAATATGATCGTTTCAGTTTTAGAAATCGTACAGAACATTTTCAAACATTCATATTCTTCAAACGTTCATATCATTGTTGAAGGCCATAAATATTTTAAATTAAGCGCAAGAGCTTTTGATGGGTATTAAAATCGTGGGTAAATTATAAGGTAAAAAGAAGCTAGTATGAGAGCCAACATAAAGAAGTACGGTAAAGAACAAAAAAAAAATATGAGCTTTCAAAACTAAATAGATGAGTGATGATTTTTACACAAAGATATCAAAGTTGTAGAACACTTCTCCATGTTCAATTATTTAACAATACATCATTTGATGATAGTTCACTCATACAAAAAGATATGTGATTCACAGAATAGTTGAGTGATAATCTTTATACAAAGATGATAATATTGTGTTTGTATTCTGGACATAAGATACGTTAAAAAATATGCGAATTGTGAGGTTTGGCATACTATCAAATGTATGCTAGGAGTTTCAATTAGGCAATTGACAAGTATTAAGTTTTGATAAAAACCCATAAACCACAGAATCCATCACGCTAAATCATTAAAAATTTGACTTAAAATTTAAGCGGAAGCGTGCCTGAAGCCATAATCCTGAATTTTTTTAGAATGTGTCATGATCTTCCAGATCTACGCGCTCTTTCCTTAAAAGAATACTTTAGTTTTCTCTTCTAAAATATTTTCGTAATGGGGAAGAGAATAGGAAACGTGATAGATTGTGATATGGGGACCAAGACCAATATATATAGATAATGTTTATCATTATCTTCTGATATTTTTGTTTTAGTCCATCATAAAAATATAAATTATACTTATGTCTACATATTAAAGGCTCAACCTATTAGATATATTAAAGCTCAGTAACCAAAACCTGAGTTGATCACTTCATTTTGGGTTTAACTTAATACACAATCCACAACGGATAATTATTCACATATAAGCCCATATAAATAAAATTGATCCAACAATCTCCCACTTGGGCTATATGTGTAACCTTATAATTATGTTTGTGAAAATAACCTTATGAGCTCAAAATTGTTGTCATTCTGATATGTATCTATAATCAATTTGGTTCATCAATCACATCAATATAGGATCAAAGCAATCTTCGCTACACTCAAAGTAGCTGGACCCATCAATGGTCACATATGCCAACACAACTGAATGACATGGACCATGAAGTGGATCTGTAGCATGGAAATCTCATGCAATGTGACCGTAACATACCTATTTCCAATTGGTCCTCCCTTAACCTAATTGAGATCAAACTTTAAACCATAATCAGAGTGTGACTTAACTTGAAATTTATTTCTGCAGAAAATAAATTTACACAACTGAAAAGTATTTAAAATAACAAACTCCCACTAAAACTGAATTTTCTCAATTGACATAACATTCATACTAGCAGTGTGCTCATGAAACTGTTTGGGTGGTAGTCTCTTAGTAAGCGGATCTGCAACCATGGAGTTTGTACCGATATGATCAATAGATAACTTTCCACTTTGAATTCTTTAATTAACAACCAGAAACTTGATGTCAATGTTTTTGACTTCGTCGAGCTCCTGTTGTTATTGGAATACATAACTGCTGATTTATTGTCACATTGTATTCTTAGTGGCCTTTCGCTGCCATCAACAATGTGCAGTCACGTGACAAAATTTTGCAGCCATATTCCATGATTGAATGCCTCATAACACGCTACAAACTCAGCTTCCATGGTGGAAGAGACTATAAGTGACTGTTTATCGCTCTTCCGAGAAATGGCAACTCCAGCAAGGAGATAGATGTAGTCCGACGTAGATTTCATATTATCTTGGCATCAGCAAAATCGTAGTTAGTATACCCAATGATCTCAAGCTGATCCAACCTCCGATATATGAGCATGAAATCTTTTGTTCTTTGTAAGTACCATAAAACCCTTTTGACCGCTTTCCAATGTTCTACTCCTGAATTACTTAAATATTGTCTCAACATTCCTGTCACGCACGCAATATCTAGACGTGTAAAAACCTGATCATATATAAGACTCCCCACTGCAGATGCATAGGGAATCTTTTGTATTTATTTTTCCTCAAAATCATTCTTTGGACATTGTTTGAGACTAAATTTGTCTCCCTTGGCCATAGGGTTATCCGTTGGTTTACAATCTTGCATCCCTGATGTATTGTCGTTGAGCCACCAAATTTGAATTCCCACTCTATAAATAAATATAGTGTAATGGTGACAGGGTCGAATCCACAAGGAACGGGGGATGATTTCTTTCGAGTAAAATGCAAATAAACGGGAGATTTCGGGGATATGAATTTAATAAAATACTAAACTAAATTTATCCAAGAAAGAAAAATAATAAATTTAAATGATGATTAATCAACTAGTATAAAGTGAAGAATTTAATATGAAAAAAATCTGATTAAAGAGGGTTATACTATTTGTATAAAGGCCTCTACTTTCGTGTTTTAAAATTTGCGAAAAAATTTAAAATTTTCTTTTTAAAGTAATTAAAATGCATCATTCATAAAATAAACTGATAAATCAAGTTTAATATTCACATAGCAGCGGAAGAAATTATTGTTTGCAAAAATAACCATTTAACATAATCCAACGACGGGTAAAAAAAAAATTTTGATCAATAAATGATAAATGCTGAAAATGAGGTCATCGGGTTCCACTACTACCAACCCAAGCTAGCTTACTGGTCCCCGCCCTCGGTCCCGATCTCATCAGTACCTACAACAATCAAGTCTAGTGAGTCTAAAGACTCAGCATGCATATATCGTAAGTAACGAGTAAATAATGTAATAAAATTGCATGCAAGTGAAAATATCATGTCATGAGGCATAACGTAAAATATCGTGTCATGATTAATTGTAATACGTGCATAATTGAACTAAAAAACAAAGTGAAAATGTTTGCTCCTTGAAGCCCTGTAATGAAATAGCATGTAATAATTTCGTGGTGTGATTATGGTCTACGCAAGTGGTCCCTGCACTGAACTGAACTGAACTGAACTGAACTGACCGGTAACTGACGACCGGGTGAAGTAATGTTTGTCTGATCAGACTAATGCCACAGTATACTGGGTGGAACTGAACTGAGCTGACCGGTAACTGACGACCGGGTGAAGTAATGATAGTAAAGTGACCACAAGCAATATCGCATAAATCTCAAAATGAATATTTTGCACGTAATATAATTAAATAACATTATTAAATATCCTGTATAAATTTTACCAATTGGGTTGGATCGTTCCCAGGCTCGCTGTGACTTAAATCTAACATGAAAAATATACAAATGAATTATTTGACCAGACTAGGTAATTAAATCCGAAAACGCGACAATTACGCCCAACGACTTCGTATTTAATCATGACTCCGTACCAACCCGAACCAACACTGAACCAACATTTAGTCATGATTAAAATACGCCTAAAATGACGAAATAATGCTCCTAGATTTACAGTACTCGAAATTTAGTGAAGGGAGGCCAAAAACATGAAACGCTCTTTCAAGAGTCATTTTGGCACCTTGCACCGTAAATTCTCGTACGACCTCAAAATTGATCCGAATCACAAACTGCCAAAAACTTGACCTTCCTAACTCAATGAGGCACTGTCAAGTCTAAGGCCATATGCTAGAAGCCAACCAAGAACTCAAACGGGCCTCTGAACCAACGCACCACTTGCTGTCCACAAAATACAGCAGCCGTGCCTTCGCTTCCTTGTGTCGTTTTCGAGACAACCGGCCATTGGGGCTTGAACCACCGACCAAAGGATCTTACCAACATCCTAGGGTATGGTTTGAACCATGTTTAAGGGCCCTAGGCCAGCCACAATTCGCACCACACCCAAAACCAACCGAAAAGTCCACCCGAGCACTTAATTCTGCACGTGGGGTGTTGCGACGCTTCTTGCTGTCTGGACCATTCCAGTGGCCATTTGGTTGACCATGGCATGATCTAGACATAAAGGGGTATGTTTTTAACCGTGGCTATGGGCCAGAGGCCAACCAAGATTCATACCACACCACACAAATCAAAACTACACTTGCTGGAAATAAAAATGGAGGGGCCGAAAATCTGTTCTTGTTCTTTTATTTAAAAATCAATTCCACCATGGACCAAGCCTCGAAAGGCAACTTGGTCACGTCTTAGACATGATAGGTATGTGTTCTAACCATGGCTATAGGCCCCTATGGCAGCCAAGATCAGGAACTCTCCCTTGACAGCAAGCAACAAAAATCGAAGCACAATATGGCACTAAGGATGAGTTGCTGTCAATACTGAATTTCCAGCGTGCACGGGGCTTGATTGAATGGACCAACATGGTCTTGACACACCCTAGTATGTTTCTATACGCAGCCTTGGGAACCTGGAATCGAACCACACCCTGAAATCATCAAAACCGTGCAAACCATGAAGCATCAAATGGAAAAAAAACTGTGCAGAATTTCTTTACAAAGTTGCTGCCCCTTTTCGGTTTTTGGTCTCTGAAACATGTACATATAGTGTTTTAAAAATATTTATATGGCTTGATTGAAGAGAAAAGGGAAATATAAACATGCCTGAATATTTTGTTTTGAAGAAAACAAAAAGAAACGACGACGCGGCGCGGAGGAGGAGTGATCTTTGCTTTCTAGTTTGCCTTCGATTTCTCTCTTATTTCTTTCACTAATTCTCACGGTTTTTGCACTGAATAATGCTCTGGAATTTCTCTCAATTTCGGTGTAAGGGAGGGGAGAATGGTTGGGAGAAATGAGGGGAAGATACAAGATAAATGGAGAGGAAATATTCTTTCTATCCTAGTTTATTTGTTAGATAGGAACCAAGATTGATATCAAAGATTTTTGGGGGATATTAGAGGATGCATTTGGTTGAGTTTATGGTCTAGGAGCAAGGGAAAATATTGCTTAAATAAATTATTTGATAGTGATTTTAATGTGGGGAGAATATTTACCTAGAAAAGATTAAGGGAAAGATAATTAAGAATGAGTTGTCAACTAAATTAAATCTTTTAAAATAAAAGAGAGGGGTGATCGATTTTTATTTATTAAAATAGGACAGGAAATTGTTTAATTACTAATTATTAAAGAATTAAAAAGTGAGTGATTTATCTCCTAAAAATGGATAAGGAAGGAACTCAATTAAATTGTGAGTTCATCAATTTTAAATCCTACCAAAAATGAGAGGGCCGAAATTCTTAAGAAAAAATAAAGGAAAATATTTCCTAATGATTGAATTTTAAATGTCTAGTGTTTTATCTACCCATTAAATATTTTAGGGAATTAAAAATTTAATTATTGAACTTTATTTACTACTTATCTCAACTTATGTAGATAATTCCTTAAACCTTCTTTTACATTAAATTAATTTATTATTTAACTTAATTAAATTCTAGGAATATTTTCTAAATATTAAAATTTATCTCTTTACTCCAACTCCCGTCCGGCCTCACTTATTTAAATGAAAAGGTAGCAACTAAATTACTGCATGAAATAAATAAATTTAAAGAAAAGAATTTAAACAGTCAAGCAATAAAAATCATTTTTATTTAAAAACTAGAATTATGCATGGCTCATACGTAGTCTAAATTACGGGTTCTACAATTTGATTATATCATTGTTCATCGACTAACAAATAATTTATGCAAGTTTTTCCAAACAATTAGCCTTAGAATTATATGGATAAGCGCTAAAATTCTTGTGTTTTTCTAAATTAATTGACCGAACCCAGCATCTAGTCAAAACTTATTAATAACCAACTGGGCACAATAGCATTCCATATTAATTAACGATAGCTTTTAGATTTGTGAAAATAGTTAATTCTGAAATCTAACAACCGAGATAGCTGTAATTAATAAATTCAGTTCTGTTTATTTATTTAGATTAAATATATTATGATAACACAACACATCTAATCTATGCTATTCACTTGCCAATCATTCATGACAATTACGGATCACTGAATTCATGGATAGCAGTAGAAAATCCTATATCGAATTAAATTTTCAGATTAATCGATATACAGTATTCGTAGAATTAAATCCCAAATCAACAAATACTTGGATTAACAAAAATATTAAATATAAGCACGAATACCTCACAGTGATAAATTAGACAGTAACAATAACCCTTGAATCGGACTACAAAATTAGCCAAGCATGCCTCGGCTTACAATCTCCATATAAATAATAAATAAAGAAAAGAAAAATACTAGAGTTCTTGTTTTTCACGTGTAGCGGAGGGCTTCTTTTCCTGCCTCTTTTCCTTCTACTGTGCATGAGGTTTTGTGGGAAGGTTGTGAGTTCTCCTTCAGTATGCTGCCTCTCTTCATGTGTATATGGTGCAGGCCATCAAAAGAAAAAATGGGTTCAAAAGCATAAAAGCCCAATAATCTAAAATAATACATAATCACTAAAAATTAAAAGATTGTAGAAAATATCCACTAAGAATGTATAGTTTTTTCCAATAAAAACTCTATCTTGTATTTCTTCCTTGATATAAAATTTTTAATTCTCACTACGCAGCCGAAGAGTAGTCACAAGGCGTGATCACGCCTTGTCCAAAAGCCACTTTTGAATTTTTATTATTCAAGTCTTTTCCTAAGATCATATCGGCAACTTTAATTGTGATATAAAATCACTTTTTTTAGCCCAAATTTATCACAAAAGCAGAAAACTTCCTTCTACAATAAAATAACACAAAAATGTGTCAATTAAGCACGTTGGAAGTTGTAACAATGGGAGATTCGACAACAAAAATGTAAACTATTACGAGCCTATCAAATCTCCCAAGCCTAAAAAAAACTTGTCCTCCAGCATAAAAAAGTTCAATTCATTATCTCAACTCTTTATCCTCTTTCTGCTTCATTTACTTGTCCGTAAAATATCTTTTTCGTGCTCCAAAGCAATTTAATTGTTAAGCATCTAACATACCAACATCATGAACAATTGCTTCCATCTGAATGTGTAGCAAAAAAATGCATAGGGTCCAAACATTCCTCACAGGATTCTCTTATTTAACTCGCAAGTGTCTAGATATGTATCAAGGAGCTCTCATGTCAAAACACTGAAAAATTTTACCATAACCTTTCAAATATATTGAATCCTCCACCAAATGAATGGATTGAAACGCACAAACAAGGGCTATAAATGGGTTGTAATGTGGCTAGAGATCAGGTAGGAAAGAAGTAACAGCAGTTTATGGAACTGAAAAACACATACACTCTTTCCACAAAAACAATTGCATCCAGCTAACAATAACATATCCAATCTCATTATATCATCCAATAGCATTTTTTTCTTCTTCGTTTCTATTATTTTCCTTCTCACTCCCCCCCTTTTTTCTTCTCTTCTTTTTACATTTTTTCTTTTTCTTTTTCTTTTTTTCCATAAGAAGTTTTTGAGACGACGACTTCAAGCATTAATCACTAGATCTCAACAGTTTGCACTTTGTTGGCTCAAAGCGATGCTAAATGCGAAAGGTTTGTATGATTCTCCGATTCAAGGTTCAAATAGAGGAATAACCAACAAAATGGGTTTATCATTACTAGTAATGTGGTTATTTTTTAACGAATAGGCTCAGAGTCGAACTTCTAGGAGTAAATGAATCAGGGTGGGCTCAAAAGAACGACACTGATTATGTGAAAGAAAACAATTTGAACCTAATGTCCTTTACTTTTGTTTGTGCACCTGATCTATCACAAGGTGTCAACAAAGACATTTATAACAATGCAAGTTCTAGAAAAATCAACAATGCATCACCAACACACAATCAAATAAAATGCAACATGATATAATGTTTGCTCATAGGCTCAGAACTCACCAAAGAAAATGGTTTGTGTTTTAGACCCCATACACTTGTCATTTCAACATATCATCAAAAGAAACTGTTCATAAATGTAGCACTAAGAGTTCAAAATCAGTTGCACACATAGAAAACATCAGTTTTTTCATAGACTTGCATCAGAGGCATTCAAGATTCAAATGAGAGAGTTAACAAATAAACACTAGATTCTTTATGGATCAAACAAATTCACTCTGCCATACTCTCTAACTTCACTCTGCCATACTCTCTCTCTCTTTTTTCATTATTTTTTTCACTTTTCATAATTTTTTTCTGAATAAACATGCATAAAAATTGAAAAAATAGAAATTGAAATTAGAAATAAAGCTATATACCCCTTCCAACACATATATGTGGCAATGTCCTCAATGACACAAGAACATAGATGCACAACGCAAACAGTAAAAACGTAGGGGAATAGAGAACTACCCTGAAAATTGTTGGGCATCGTAGAACAATGCTTTCTATTGCTGTGGCGGGGGAAATGGTAGATCGAATCCCATGTGCTTGTAAAATGCCAACTGTTGTTCCATGCGGTTATATCGTTGTGTGATCTCATCAAGTTCCACGACAAAACGACAACGAGGCGGTGTGGACAAAGTGGGTGGAGGCTCGCATGATTCCAAAGGCTCAGGCGAGTCGTCTGAGTCATAATGGGTATGGCTGGAACGTGCCATTGCTGGACCTGGTGGAAAAAAAAAAAAAACTTCATGGATTTGTTCTATTAGTCCTATACTTTCTAAACAATGCAAATCTAAAGGATCCATAGAACAAACGACATGAATATCATTATTATTGAGATCAATCAAATTCAGGTTAATAGCAAGCGCATTGATCAAAAAATAAAATGACGCTTATGAGCTACCACACCAGTGAATTGGGAAACAAAACAATAGCCAAGATTGACCTTAATTAGATTTTGCAAACACCACAGAAAGAAAAATTCAGCTTCATCAACACACCCGTAGAATACTTAGGACCCAAAAAAAGTGACAGCAAAGAACCTATGAATATATTTCCATGCTAATTAGATGATAATCTATGGATTTACTTGGGTCGTAGTCGTTTTGTGTGGAACAAGCTCGATAGAAGGTAATGGGATTAAATTTATCATGAAAATCACATGCACTATTCAAATACTCATCAGTGTTTGCAAAGTCATCGGTGATAAAACCAAAAGCAAGATTGAGTTCAATGATCGAGAATTTGAATGTGTTACCCATCAACCTAAATTGGAATACCCCTGGGTTGGAGAGTGTGAAGTTGTTAGGTTTTATGAATTCAAAAGCTGCATAAAACTCACGCACAAGTTCAATATAGGCAGGGCAAGCGATTGAAAAGTAAGGCACCCAGCAAATATTGTTAATCAACTCAAACACCTTTGTTCTAATATTTAGAACTTCCAAGGTCAGGTGATGAATATATTTGCAATGGATGATTTGTTTTTGGCACAGTGCCGTATACCTATCCTTTTTAGTTTTCCTAGTGAAGGTTAAATGTCCATGCAAATACAAATCGGCAGGTGGTAAGACATCCATACCCTTTCCCATTTTAGCTCTTTTATGCCCCGGTGAATGTGTGTTGGTAGGATCGTGAGCCGACCCTGACAAAGAACTTGGGTTGCCGACTTTTTTATGTGATGCATTAGAACCCCGACGCATGGTATCAACAAATTATACTACTCCACACGATTATCCCAAAACAATCAACAACCACGGATCACAAACACAATTACAGCTAATAATAGGAGAATACAGTGATATCCAATTGATAATGAAACAAATAATTCAATAAGACAAAGTATAAACACCGATATTCGAAATATCAGAGGGGCAGGAGAGATATCACCTAGAGTGGCGCGGCGGCTGTGCGGATTCTGTGGCGAAGCGTGTGTGAGAGATGCAGGAGGCGCGAGTGACGAGGTTGGTAGTGCGAGAGGGCATTGTCTGCGCTGGGATAGTTGTGTGTGACGAGGTGAGGTGGTGCGTTGGACTGGTGTGAAGAACAGTGGTGGACGAATGGTATTTGGGCTACTGTGAAGTGGGCTGATGCGCCGAACAGAAGGTGCAAGAGATGTGGTAGGTGTTCCGTGTACTGTGGTGGAAAGGTGCTGGTGGTTGTGCGTGACGAGGTGAGGTTGGCGCGGTGCTGCGAGAGGTTGTGGTGAGGAGATGGTGTTGCGGTTGTGAGAAGATGTGAATGGGGGTGAGAACAAATAAGGTTAGATAAAAGAAATGTAAATTTTGATGTGCAATTGTTGAGCCACCCTTAAATTCCTACTCTATGAATAAATATAGTGTAATGATGAGCATGGCCGAATCCAAAGGGGACGGAGGATGATTTCTTTCGAATAAAATGCAAATAAATGGGCGATTTTGAGATATTAATTTAATAAAATACTAAATTAAATTTTTCTAAAAAGGAAAAAAATAAATTTAAATGATAATTAATCAACTAGAATAAAATGAAGAATTTAATATGAGAATAATCTGATTCAAGTGGGTTCTACTATTTAATTATATCACTGTTCATCGGCTAACAAATAATTTATGCAAGCTGTTCCAAACAATTAACATTAGAATTTTAGGGATAGCCGCTAAAATTCTTGTGTTTTCCTTAAATACTTGACAGAACCCAACATCCAGTCAAAACTTATCAATAACCAACTGGGCACGATAGCGTTCCATATTAATTAACAATAGCTTTTAGATTTGTTAAAACCGTTAATCCTAAAATCTAACAACCGAGATAGCTGCAATTGATAAATTCAGTTCTGTTGATTTATTTAGATTTAATATTTATAATAGCACAACACATCTAATCCATGCTACTCACGTACCAATCATTCTTGAAAATTACGGATCATTGAATTCATGGATAGCAGTAGAAAATCTTATATCGAATTAAATTGTCAGATTAATCGATATACAATATTCATATAATTAAATCTCAAATCAACAAATACTTGGACTAGCAAGAATATTAAATCTAAGCACGAATACCTCATAGTGATAAATTAAACAGTAAAAATAACCCTTGAATCGAACTAGAAAATTAGCCAAGCATGCCTCGGCTTACAATCTCCATATAAAAAAAGAAATAAAGAAAAGACAAATACTAGAGTTCTTGCTTTTCACGTGTAGCGGATGGCTTCTTTTCCTGCCTCTTTCCTTCTACTGTGTGTGAGGTTTTGTGGGAAGGTTGTGAGTTCTCCTTCAGTCTGCCGCCTCTCTTCACGTGTATATGGTGCAGACCATCATAAGAAAAAATGGGTCCAAAAGCATAAAAGCCCAATAATCTAAAATAAAACATAATCACTAAAAATTAAAAGATTGTAGAAAATATCCACTAAGAATATAAATTTTTTCCATAAAAAAACTCTATCTTGTATTTCTTCCTTGATATAAAAATTCCTTAATTCTGTCACTCCCCGAAACTCGGGATTGACACCGGCGTCGTTTAACAATCACACAATTGAAAACAACTAGCCTCGTAGCATAGTATAAACCGAAAACCAGTTTATTAATCATAATTTATCAAAACCAATGTCTTTACAATTGAATTAAAATAAATTTGCGGAAACGTCTAACATAAAATTTAAAGATGCTCAAAATTCGAAAATCCTACACTAGCCAATCTCGAAAATAACACTTATTCACCAGCCCCAAAATTGTTCAGATTCTTCTTTCTCGACTTGTTCTTCGGATTTATCTGGGGAAGGGTGTAAGGAGTGAGTATGTTGGGAAATACTCAGCAAGTGGGGGATATCGAACACAACATAAAATTTTTTTCAATATTTTCGAAAATAACACATATTTACAACATACTTTTCATAATCGTAACATCGTATTCATATCATTGTAACACTGCGATTTTTCACCTTTCATGGTTTACTGATATCAGTCCCTAAGTTTTGATCCTCTAAGGGGGCGAGGCCATAAAACAGTTCTATCCCACTGTTAAGGGCCATATGTTGGAATTCCACCCATTTTCAGGGAATTCTCTCAGTGCCAAAGTATAAACGCAACAAGATTTTAAAAAAAACAACGTAGACGGTGTTCGACCGAATTTTTGAAAAAAAAAGGAAACCCATAACCGACAATTTAAGAATTTTAAAATTTGCCCACTTACCTTAAATTCTTGAAAAAACGTGAAAAAGGCTAGGGTTCTTCGAAATTCCTACTTCATTGGCCGGACGGCGGCAGGGCTTCGCTGTGCTCGAAAATTCCTAAGGAGACTAGAGGGAGAATTTCGAAATTTGTGTGAGAATTTAGGTGTGATTTTTGAGCTTATAGGGTCCTTCTACTTATAGGGGTTGGCTGCTATCGTGATCAAGAGTTATAGTTGCATTTGAACTCTGAATCAAATCTTCATCTAAAATCATGATCTATCCGTGATATTGTTCGAAATTTAAATCTTTTATCCCCCTCAATTTTGAAATTTGCAAATATAAACACTGTTTAATTCGAATTCTAGGGATTTTATTATCTCTTGCTTGATCTTTTATCCCGGTATCTCAATATCAACTCAATTCTTTGATTTTTGTCTGCTCAATTTCAAATAATATACACGATAATATTATTCACTCAATCTTGGTAAAATCTTACAAATCTCACATCCTAAAATGAGATAAATCCTGGTATCCAAAATATACTATCGTGATAAAAATTAAATGATAAAACTTAAAATTCTTGGAATTTACATCCCTTCCTCCTTATGGGAAGTTTCGTCCTCGAAACTTGGATTGGCTTGGTCTATGAAGAGGTACGGGTATTGGTTTCTCATCCTTTCTTCTAGCTCCCACGTGGTTTCTCTTTTGGTGTGGTTAGACCATTGTACCTTGACGTAGGGAATGATTCGTCATCTTAGTATTTGGTCCTTGGTTTCCACGATTCTAATGGGAACTTCTTCGTACTTCAGCTCTTCTCCCAAGTTACTTTCGATCATGAGCGGTTCTGCTTCCAACACGTGGCTTGGGTCCAAGATGTATTTCCGTAGTTGGGACACGTGGAAAACGTTGTGAATTCTAGACATGCTTGGTGGCAGGGCCAATCTCTATGCTAGTGTGCCCACCTTTTCCAAAATCTCAAAGGGTCCTACATAACGGGGGTTTAGCTTCCCAGCTTTACTAAATCGGACAACTCCTTTCATAGGCGACACTTTTACGTAGGCCTTCTCGCCAACGTTGAATTCCACTGGCCTTCTCTTCAGATCTGCCCAACTCTTTTGTCGATCTTGGGTTGCCTTGAGTTTTTCTCGAACTACGGTAATCTTGTCTATTGTTATCTGTACGAGCTCGGGTCCTACTATTGATTTTTCTCCCACTTCATCCCAATATAAGGGTGATCGGCATTTCCTCCCATACAGGGCTTCGTATGGAGACATCCCAACACTGCTGTGATAGCTGTTATTATAAGCAAACTCGATCAATGGTAGATGATTGCTCCAATTGCTACTGAATTCTAGGGTGCAGGCTCGCAACATGTCTTCCAGGGTTTGAATTATTCTCTCGGTTTGGCCATCGGTTTGTGGGTGATAGGCCGTACTAAGAGTCACTTTAGTTCCCATGGCCCCCTGAAAGCTCTTCCAAAAACGTGAGACGAATCTTGGGTCTCTGTCAGACAGGATGCTCACTGGTATTCCATGAATTCGTACAATATTGTCCATATATAGTGTCGCCAACTTGTCTAGATTGTAGTTCATACGGACGGGTAGGAAGTGTGCAGATTTTGTAAGTCTATCTACAATTACCCATATTCCGTCTTGACGTTGCCTTGACTTTGGTAACCCTACCACAAAGTCCATGGAGATATGCTCCCATTTACATTCGGGTATTTCCAAAGGTTGCAATAATCCTCCAGGTCGTTGGTGCTCTGCTTTGACCTGTTGACACACTTGGCATTTAGAGACAAATTTTGCCACGTCTCTTTTCATTCCATTCCACCAAAAATTCATCTTAAGGTCCCTGTACATTTTTGTACTCCCTGGATGGACTGAAAATTTGGACTTGTGTGCTTCTGACAGTATTTCTTGGCGAAGGTTATCGCTGTCTGGTACACACAGTCGTCCTTTCATCCACAGGACTCCTTTGTCATCAATTTGTAGATCTTGAGACTTCCCGCTTTCGAATTGTCCCTTAAGTTTCTTTAGCTCAGGGTCTCGATCCTGGTTTAATTCGACGGTCTCTTGCAGACATGGTCTCGCGGAGAGTGAGGCCAGAGTAATCTTGCTCTCATTTTTCCGACTCAAAGAATCGGCCACCTTGTTCGCTTTACCCGGATGGTAACTGATAGTCAGGTCGTAATCCTTCAGCAGTTCGATCCACCGCCTTTGCCTCATGTTCAGTTCTTTTTGGGTGAACAGGTACTTGAGACTCTGGTGATCTGTGAAAATTTCACACTTGGCATTGTAGAGATAGTGCCTCCAAATTTTTAAGGCAA
Source organism: Primulina tabacum (assembly GCF_025594145.1). Lineage (NCBI taxonomy): Eukaryota > Viridiplantae > Streptophyta > Magnoliopsida > Lamiales > Gesneriaceae > Primulina > Primulina tabacum. The sequence goes on from NC_134552.1 coordinate 19,669,417, forward strand.
AGACAACTGCTGCTAGCTCCAGATCATGCGTAGGGTAGTTCTGCTCGTGCGGTTTCAACTGCCTTGATGCGTAGGCTATTACTCTTCCCTCTTGCATGAGTATGCATCCCAAACCTTCCTTAGATGCGTCGCTGTAGATGGTAAATTCCTTATATTCAGTGGGTAAGATTAGTACTGGCGTGGATGCGAGCTTTTCTTTTAATGTCTGAAAACTTTTCTCGCAGCCTTCGTCCGAGACGAACTTGGAATTCTTCTGAGTGAGTTTAGTCAGTGGTATGGCGATTGAGGAAAAACCTTCGACAAACTTTCTGTAATACCCTGCCAGTCCAAGAAAGCTCCTGATGTCTGTGGCGTTCTTAGGTTTTGGCCACTCTGTAATTGCCTCGACTTTCTTGGGATCCACTGATACTCCTGCTTCAGAGATTACGTGTCCTAAAAAAGATACACTCTTTAACCAGAACTCACATTTCTTAAACTTAGCATAGAGTTCCTTTTCTCTCAAAGTCTGAAGTGCAGTGCGGAGATGCTCTTCGTGATCATGTTCGTTAGAAGAATAGACGAGGATGTCGTCAATAAATATCACTATGAACTGATCCAGGAATGGCTTGAAGACTCTGTTCATTAGGTCCATGAAGGCTGCAGGCGCGTTGGTCAACCCAAACGGCATCACTGTGAACTCATAATGCCCATATCTTGTCCGAAAGGTTGTTTTGGGGATATCTTCCGCCCTGACCTTCAGTTGGTGGTATCCTATCCTTAGATCCAGTTTAGAAATAATGCGGCTCCCTTAAGTTGATCAAATAGGTCGTCAATCCTCGGGAGGGGGTACTTGTTCTTGATGGTGAACTTGTTCAGTTCTCTATAGTCGATGCACAATCTCATACTCCCATCTTTCTTCTTTACGAAGAGTACTGCTGCTCCCCATGGTGACACACTGGGTCGCACTTGCTTTTTGTCCAGCAATTCTTGAAGTTGTTCCTTTAACTCCTTGAGTTCATCTGGCGCCATCCTGTAAGGCGCTTTCGAAATTGGTGCTGCACCAGGGACCAGATTAATTTCGAACTCAACTTCGCGGTCCAGGACTATCCCTGGGAGTTCTTCTGGAAAAACATCCGGGAATTCGCATACTACTGGGATGTCTTCTATCTTCAGTTCGACTTCTCCTTGTACTTCGCTGATCATGGCCAGGTAGATATCTTCTCCGGATTTCATGGCCTTCCATGCTTGGGAACCAGAAAGAAGTGATTTCCGTTCCTTGGATTTACCATGATACACGATCTCTTCCTGATTTGGGGTTCGTAGCTTAACTCTTTTCCTTTTACAGTCCACTATTGCATTGTTTCTGGCTAACCAATCCATTCCTAGAATGATGTCGAAGTCGGCCATAACTAATTGTATCAAGTCTGCACTGAAAGTCTGATTACCGATACTGATTAAACAGTCCCTATGAATCTCGTGATTTTTGATGGCATTATTTGTAGGTGTGGCTATTCGAAAAGGTTCGGCTAATAATTCAGGCTTAAGTCCTAGTTTCTTAGCCAATCTCTTAGATACAAAAGAATGCGTAGCACCACAATCAAATAACGCATACGCAGACACTTTTTGAATTAGGATGGTACCTGACATGACTTCATTGGCGTCGTCGGCCTCTTCTTGATTCATAGCAAAGACCCTGGCGTTAGGCTTGCTTTCCTTTGGCTTGTTGGGGTTAGCTCCTGAATTTGGCCCAGTTCCCTTATTGGGCCCGGCGGCTTGGTTGGCGGCATTAGGGCATTCGGCAATTCGGTGTCCCGCTTTCCCACATCTGAAGCATACACCACTGTTTCTTCGGCATTCTCCCAGGTGTCGTAAGTGACAAGTTGGGCAAGGCTTAATATCCTGGTAGCTTGAGGTAGGTGAAGGCCCTTTAGATGGTCCACCGGACTGGTTAGGCTTCTTGAAAGTCTGATTGCTACGTGAGGACTGACTATTCATGGGCCTTTTGTTCTTAAATTCCTTCTCTCTGCGCTGGATGTCAGTTTCGGCTCGGATAGCTGCACCCATTAGATCTTAAAAATTCGCGGGTTGGTAGACTGCTAGGGCTGATTGGATCCTGCTGTTCAATCCCTTTTTAAAACGGTGCAATTTCAAAACTTCGTCCGCCATGATTGCTGGAGCATAAAATCCAAGGGCATTAAACTGGGAGGTGTATTCCACAACCGACATATCCGGAGTTTGAGTGAAGTTTTCAAACTCACTCAGTTTCTGCAGTCTGACCTCGGCTGGATAATACTGTTTCAGAAAGGCTTCTCGAAATCGCTGCCAAGTCATTGGTCCTGCAGCTGTCATGGCTGGCGAGATTGCTTCCCACCATTTTCCTGCTTTATCTTCCATGAACGGCACAGTCACGTCCACTTTCAGTGCATCGGGAACTTCCAATAGTCGCAGCTGCGTCTCTACACTTTTCAGCCAACTCTGGCTAACTTCAGGATCTGCAGCTCCACTGAAGGTTGGACACCTGTTCTTGCGAAGCGATTCATAGTGGAACCTAATTCCATTAGGTGGTGGAGGTGGTGGTGGCTGATTGGCGTTCTGGTTTACCAATCCTTGCAGTGTTGTCGCCACAATGGTGGCTATGGCCATAAGATCAGCTTGGCTTAAGTTGACTGCAGGCGGGGGTCCATTCCCTTGCTCGTTCTCCTGTCCGCCTTCACGGTTGGCATTAGCGTAACGCGGGTTGCGGTTTTGTCTTGGGGGTCTACCGGCCATTCCCTACAATTGCAAGTTTTAAGAATTTGTTGTACAAGTAGAGTTCATACAATAGATTGTGCTGAAATAAATTGAAATCAATGAACCAAATAAAACAAATTTTTATTGATTTCTAAAAGAAAGAACATGACCAATCTAAAGGAAACAAAAGTCGTACTGAATAAAATAGCAACAACGGAAAAAGTAAAATAAAACTCCTAGAACAAATTCACTAAGATATCTTAGTCTAATCCTCTATCTCTCCATCCCCAATGGCTGCTATCGGCTCCTCAATCTCTATGGGCTCTTCTTCTTCCGGCTCCTTCTCCGGCTCTCCTTCCTGAAGTAGCTCTACCATATGAGTGAGCTGGGCCTTCTCTGTATTAAGCTGGGCCACTTGTGTCTTCCACTCCTAAACGTCTGCCTCTGCCTCGTCCAACATATCAATGGTAAGCTGGTGGCGCAGTTCGTAATCCCTCTTATTCTGCTTGATCTTGTTCTTCAGCGCTTCACCCTGATAAGCCAGATGCTGGTTCACCCTTGCAGTGCTGCTTATAGCCTCACTTAAATTCTCTAGTCGCTTCTTGTTCCTGGCACTATGCTGTTTTTCTTCCTCCAATTCTGTACGGTATCGGTCGATATCTTCTTGCATCTTTTTCTCTCGATACAAGCCGTGCTCTATGCCATCCCTCAAATCCATGTTATCTCCTCTTACCAACTCTCCCTGATAGATTGCATTGTTAAGTTGGGTCCGAATTTCCTCTTTCTCTGTGGCTAAGGTCGCATTCTCCCGTCTTCTCTCACCTAGTCTGGCTCTAAGGCGCTTTATCAGGCGCGACTGATTATCAATGGCAAGCTGCTTCATGTGGATGGCAGCTTGGGCCCGAGTGCGGAATCGGGGAGACATTTCCTGAAAGAAAATAATAAAAAGGAAAATTCTCAGAATATCATCAATATGAAAGAATAAAATATCAGGATAGAGTAAGATACTGAAAATTAAAAATTTTCGAAAATTTCCAGAAATGGAAAGTTTTGAGATAGACACGTGTCGAGAGGGTGTATGCTGGCGGGTTGACTCGTTGAATCAGCCGAGTTGACTCGCCAGGTTGACTCGCCGGAGTATGGTCGGAGCAAAGGCGTGTGTCGGCGAAGGGGTCAGGATCACGGGACCGGTGGTGGCACGGAAAGAACCGGTCGAAAAACTACCTAATTTGGCCGGAACTCGCTCAAACTCGGTGGACTCACTTGAAATTGGGCGTTTTCTATTGGTTGATCCGATCTCAAAATTGATTGTTGGGAAAAGTTACCCATGGGTATTATAATGTTTGGGTAAAAGGAATTGAAAATCGGAGTAGGATTGTTAGGGTAATTGGACGAAATAAGATTCGGCGTTAGGGTTTCGGACGCCCCATCGTAGATCCGAAATTCCGGTTGCACCCGAATACGAAACCTGAAATTGTTTGAGGACTTTTGTTCGTCTCATCGAGGCAGTTCTAGAACTGGTCGCCGATCGAAGAAAAATTACCGGAAGTGGCCGGAATCAGAGGAAACGCGGCGGCGCGCGTAGACGCCGTTCGCCGGAATTTCCCGAAAATTTTCCTTCCTTTTTTTTTTATCGATTTTTACCACTCGAATTATGAACATGGCGGCTCTGATACCACTAAAATGTCACGCCCCGAAACTCGGGATTGACACCGGCGTCGTTTAACAATCACACAATTGAAAACAACCAGCCTCGTAGCATAGTATAAACCGAAAACCAGTTTATTAATCATAATTTCTCAAAACCAATGTCTTTACAATTGAATTAAAATAAATTTGCGGAAACGTCTAACATAAAATTTAAAGATGCTCAAAATTCAAAAATCCTACACTAGCCAATCTCGAAAATAACACTTATTCACCAGCCCCAAAATTGTTCAGATTCTTCTTCCTCGACCTGTTCTTCGGATTTATCTGGGGAAGGGTGTAAGTGGTGAGTATTTTGGGAAATACTCAGCAAGTGGGGGATATCGAACACAACATAAAATTTTTTTCAATATTTTCGAAAATAAAACATATTTACAACATACTTTTCATAATCGTAACATCGTATTCATATCATTGTAACACTGCGATTTTTCACCTTTCATTGTTTACTGATATCAGTCCCTAAGTTTTGATCCTCTAAGGGGGAGAGGCCATAAAACAGTTCTATCCCATTGTTAAGGGCCATATGTTGGAATTCCACCCATTTTCAGGGAATTCTCACAGTGCCAACGTATAAACGCAACAAGATTTTAAAAAAAACAACGTAGACGGTGTTCGACCGAATTTTTGAAAAAGAAAGGAAACCCATAACCGACAATTTAAGAATTTTAAAATTTGCCCACTTACCTTAAATTCTTGAAAAAACGTGAAAAAGGCTAGGGTTCTTCGAAATTCCTACTTCATTGGCCGGACGGCGGCAGGGCTTCGCTGTGCTCGAAAATTCCTAAGGAGACTAGAGGGAGAATTTCGAAATTTGTGTGAGAATTTAGGTGTGATTTTTGAGCTTATAGGGTCCTTCTACTTATAGGGGTTGGCTGCTATCGTGATCAAGAGTTATAGTTGCATTTGAACTCTGAATCAAATCTTCATCTAAAATCATGATCTATCCGTGATATTGTTCGAAATTTAAATCTTTTATCCCCCCTCAATTTCGAAATTTGTAAATATAAACACTGTTTAATTCGAATTCTAGGAATTTTATTATCTCTTGCTTGATCTTTTATCCCGGTATCTCAATATCAACTCAATTTTTGGATTTTTATCTGCTCAATTTCAAATAATATACACGATAATATTATTCACTCAATCTTGGTAAAATCTTACAAATCTCACATCCTAAAATGAGATAAATCCTGGTATCCAAAATATACTATCGTGATAAAACTTAAATGATAAAACTTAAAATTCTTGGATTTTACAAATTCTCACTAGGCAGTCGAAGAGTAGTCACAAGGTGTCAATGCCTTGTCCAAAAATAACTTCTGAATGTTTCTGCTTCATGTTTTCCACTAAGATCTTATCGGAAACTTTAATTGTGATACAAAAATCACCCTTTTTAGCACATATTTTTCGCAAGAGCAGAAAACTTTCTGCTACAATAAAATCAACTTATGTAGATAATTCCTTAAACCTTCTTTTACATTAAATTAACTTATTATTTAACTTAATTAAATTCTAGGAATATTTTCTAAATATTAAAATTTATCTCTTTACTCCAACTCCAGTCCGGCCTCATTTATTTAACTGTAAAGGTAGCAAATAAACTACTGCATGAAATAAATAAATTTAAAGAAAAGAATTTAAACACTCATGCAATAAAAATCATTTTAATTTAAATACTAAAATTATGCATGGCTCATACGTAGTCTAAATTACGGGTTCTACAATTTGATTATATCATTGTTCATCGACTAACAAATAATTTATGCAAGTTTTTCCAAACAATTAGCCTTAGAATTATATGGATAAGCGCTAAAATTTTTGTGTTTTTCTAAATTAATTGACCGAACCCAACATCTAGTCAAAACTTATTAATAACCAACTGGGCACAATAGCATTCCATAATAATTAACGATAGCTTTTAGATTTGTGAAAATAGTTAATTCTGAAATCTAACAACCAAGATAGCTGTAATTAATAAATTCAGTTCTGTTTATTTATTTAAATTAAATATATTATGATAACACAACACATCTAATCTATGCTATTCACTTACCAATCATTCATGACAATTACGGATCACTGAATTCATGGATAGCAGTAGAAAATCCTATATCGAATTAAATTTTCAGATTAATCGATATACAATATTCGTAGAATTAAATCCCAAATCAACAAATACTTGGACTAACAAAAATATTAAATATAAGCACGAATACCTCACAGTGATAAATTAGACAGTAACAATAACCCTTGAATCGGACTACAAAATTAGCCAAGCATGCCTCGGCTTACAATCTCCATATAAATAATAAATAAAGAAAAGAAAAATACTAGAGTTCTTGTTTTTCACGTGTAGCGGAGGGCTTCTTTTCCTGCCTCTTTCCTTCTACTGTGCATGAGGTTTTGTGGGAAGGTTGTGAGTTCTCCTTCAGGATGCTGCCTCTCTTCATGTGTATATGGTGCAGGCCATCAAAAGAAAAAATGGGTCCAAAAGCATAAAAGCCCAATAATCTAAAATAAAACATAATCACTAAAAATTAAAAGATTGTAGAAAATATCCACTAAGAATGTATAGTTTTTTCCAATAAAAACTCTATCTTGTATTTCTTCCTTGATATAAAATTTTTTAATTCTCACTAGGCAGCTGAAGAGTAGTCACAAGGCGTGATCACGCCTTGTCCAAAAACCACTTTTGAATTTTTATTCTTCAAGTCTTTTCCTAAGATCATATCGGCAACTTTAATTGTGATATAAAATCACTTTTTTTAGCCCAAATTTATCACAAAAGCAGAAAACTTCCTTCTACAATAAAATAACACAAAAATATGTCAATTAAGCACGTTGGAAGTTGTAACAATGGGAGATTCGACAACAAAAATGTAAACTATTACGAGCCTATCAAATCCCCCATGCCTAAAAAAAACTTGTCCTCCAGCATAAAAGAGTTCAATTCATTATCTCAACTCTTTATCCTCTTTCTGCTTCATTTACTTGTCCATAAAATATCTTTTTCGTGCTCCAAAGCAATTTAATTGTTAAGCATCTAACATACTAACATCATGAACAATTGCTTCCATCTGAATGTGTAGCAAAAAAATGCATAGGGTCCAAACATTCCTCACAGGATTCTCTTATTTAACTCGCAAGTGTCTAGGTATGTATCAAGGAGCTCTTATGTCAAAACACTGAAAAATTTTACCATAACCTTTCAAATATATTGAATCCTCCACCAAATGAATGGATTGAAACGCAAAAACAAGGGCTATAAATGGGTTGTAATGTGGCTAGAGATCAGGTAGGAAAGAAGTAACAGCAGTTTATGGAACTGAAAAACACATACACTCTTTCCACAAAAACAATTGCATCCAGCTAACAATAACATATCCAATCTCATTATATCATCCAATAGCATTTTTTTCTTCTTCGTTTCTATTATTTTCCTTCTCACTCCCCCCTTTTTTTCTTCTCTTCCTTTTACATTTTTTCTTTTTCTTTTTCTTTTTTTCCATAAGAAGTTTTTGAGACAACGACTTCAAGCATTAATCACTCGATCTCAACAGTTTGCACTTTGTTGGCTCAAAGCGATGCTAAATGCGAAAGGTTTGTATGATTCTCCAATTCAAGGTTCAAATAGAGGAATAACCAACAAAATGGGTTTATCATTACTAGTAATGTGGTTATTTTTTAACGAATAGGCTCAGAGTCGAACTTCTAGGAGTAAATGAATCAGGGTGGGCTCAAAAGAACGACACTGATTATGTGAAAGAAAACAATTTGAACCTAATGTCCTTTACTTTTGTTTGTGCACCTGATCTATCACAAGGTGTCAACAAAGACATTTATAACAATGCAAGTTCTAGAAAAATCAACAATGCATCACCAACACACAATCAAATAAAATGGAACATGATATAATGTTTGCTCATAGGCTCAGAACTCACCAAAGAAAATGGTTTGTGTTTTAGACCCCATACACTTGTCATTTCAACATATCATCAAAAGAAACTGTCCATAAATGTAGCACTAAGAGTTCAAAATTAGTTGCACACATAGAAAACATCAGTTTTTTCATAGACTTGCATCAGAGGCATTCAAGATTCAAATGAGAGAGTTAACAAATAAACACTAGATTCTTTATGGATCAAACAAATTCACTCTGCCATACTCTCTAACTTCACTCTGCCATACTCTCTCTCTCCCTTTTTTCATTATTTTTTTCACTTTTCATAATTTTTTTCTCAATAAACATGCATAAAAATGGAAAAAATAGAAATTGAAATTAGAAATAAAGCTATATACCCCTTCCAACACATATATGTGGCAATGTCCTCAATGACACAAGAACATAGATGCACAACGCAAACAGTAAAAACGTAGGGAAATAGAGAACTACCCTGAAAATTGTTGGGCATCGTAGAATAATGCTTTCTATTGCTGTGGCGGGGGAAATGGTAGATCGAATCCCATGTGCTTGTAAAATGCCAACTGTTGTTCCATGCGGTTATATCGTTGTGTGATCTCATCAAGTTCCACGTCAAAACGACAGCGAGGCGGTGTGGACAAAGTGGGTGGAGGCTCGCATGATTCCAAAGGCTCAGGCGAGTCGTCTGAGTCATAATGGGTATGGCTGGAACGTGCCATTGCTGGACCTGGTGGAAAAAAATAAAAAAAGTTCATGGATTTGTTCTATTAGTCCTATACATTCTAAACAACGCAAATCTAAAGGATCCATAGAACAAACGACATGAATATCATTATTATTGAGATCAATCAAATTCAGGTTAATAGCAAGCGCATTGATCAAAAAATAAAATGACGCTTATGAGCTACCACACCAGTGAATTGGGAAACAAACCAATAGCCAAGATTGACCTTAATTAGATTTTGCATACACCACAGAAAGAAAAATTCAGCTTCATCAACACACCCGTAGAATACTTAGGACCCAAAAAAAGTGATAGCAAAGAACCTATGAATATATTTCCATGCTAATTATGTAGATGATAATCTATGGATTTACTTGGGTCGTAGTCGTTTTGTGTGGAACAAGCTCGATAGAAGGTAATGGGATTAAATTTATCATGAAAATCACATGCACTATTCAAATACTCATCAGTGTTTGCAAAGTCATCGGTGATAAAACCAAAAGCAAGATTGAGTTCAATGATCGAGAATTTGAATGTGTTACCCATCAACCTAAATTGGAATACTCCTGGGTTGGAGAGTGTGAAGTTGTTAGGTTTTATGAATTCAAAAGCTGCATAAAACTCACGCACAAGTTCAATATAGGCAGGGCAAGCCATTGAAAAGTAAGGCACCCAGCAAATATTGTTAATCAACTCAAACACCTTTGTTCTAATATTTAGAACTTCCAAGGTCAGGTGATGAATATATTTGCAATGGATGATTTGTTTTTGGCACAGTGCCGTATACCTATCCTTTTTAGTTTTCCTAGTGAAGGTTAAATGTCCATGCAAATACAAATCGGCAGGTGGTAAGACATCCATACCCTTTCCCATTTTAGCTCTTTTATGCCCCGGTGAATGTGTGTTGGTAGGATCGTGAGCCGACCCTGACAAAGAACTTGGGTTGCCGACTTTTTTATGTGATGCATGAGAACCCCGACGCATGGTATCAACAAATTATACTACTCCACACGATTATCCCAAAACAATCAACAGCCACGGATCACAAACACAATTACAGCTAATAATAGGAGAATACAGTGATATCCAATTGATAATGAAACAAATAATTCAATAAGACAAAGTATAAACACCGATATTCGAAATATCAGAGGGGCAGGAGAGATATCACCTAGAGTGGCGCGGCGGCTGTGCGGATTCTGTGGCGAAGCGTGTGTGAGAGATGCAGGAGGCGCGAGTGACGAGGTTGGTAGTGCGAGAGGGCATTGTCTGCGCTGGGATAGTTGTGTGTGACGAGGTGAGGTGGTCCGTTGGACTGGTGTGAAGAACAGAGGTGGAAGAATGGTATTTGGGCTACTGTGAAGTGGGCTGATGCGCCGAACAGAAGGTGCAAGAGATGTGGTAGGTGTTCCATGTACTGTGGTGGAAAGGTGCTGGTGGTTGTGCGTGACGAGGTGAGGTTGGCGCGGTGCTGCGAGAGGTTGTGGTGAGGAGATGGTGTTGCGGTTGTGAGAAGATGTGAATGGGGGTGAGAACAAATAGGGTTAGATAAAAGAAATGTAAATTTTGATGTGCAATTGTTGAGCCACCCTTAAATTCCTACTCTATGAATAAATATAGTGTAATGATGAGCATGGCCGAATCCAAAGGGGACGGAGGATGATTTCTTTCGTATAAAATGCAAATAAATGGGCGATTTTGGGATATTAATTTAATAAAATACTAAATTAAATTTTTCTAAAAAGGAAAAAATAAATTTAAATGATAATTAATCAACTAGAATAAAATGAAGAATTTAATATGAGAATAATCTGATTCAAGTGGGTTCTACTATTTAATTATATCACTGTTCATCGGCTAACAAATAATTTATGCAAGTTGTTCCAAACAATTAACATTAGAATTTTAGGGATAGCCGCTAAAATTCTTGTGTTTTCCTTAAATACTTGACAGAACCCAACATCCAGTCAAAACTTATCAATAACCAACTGGGCACGATAGCGTTCCATATTAATTAACAATAGCTTTTAGATTTGTTAAAACCGTTAATCCTAAAATCTAACAACCGATATAGCTGCAATTGATAAATTCAGTTCTGTTGATTTATTTAGATTTAATATTTATAATAGCACAACACATCTAATCCATGCTACTCACGTACCAATCATTCATGAAAATTACGGATCATTGAATTCATGGATAGCAGTAGAAAATCTTATATCGAATTAAATTGTCAGATTAATCGATATATAATATTCATATAATTAAATCTCAAATCAACAAATACTTGGACTAGCAAGAATATTAAATCTAAGCACGAATACCTCATAGTGATAAATTAAACAGTAAAAATAACCCTTGAATCGGACTAGAAAATTAGCCAAGCATGCCTCGGCTTACAATCTCCATATAAAAAAGAAATAAAGAAAAGACAAATACTAGAGTTCTTGCTTTTCACGTGTAGCGGATGGCTTCTTTTCCTGCCTCTTTCCTTCTACTGTGTGTGAGGTTTTGTGGGAAGGTTGTGAGTTCTCCTTCAGTCTGCCACCTCTCTTCACGTGTATATGGTGCAGACCATCATAAGAAAAAATGGGTCCAAAAGCATAAAAGCCCAATAATCTAAAATAAAACATAATCACTAAAAATTAAAAGATTGTAGAAAATATCCACTAAGAATATAATATTTTTCCATAAAAAAACTCTGTCTTGTATTTCTTCCTTGATATAAAAATTCCTTAATTCTGTCACGCCCCGAAACTCGGGATTGACACCGGCGTCGTTTAACAATCACACAATTGAAAACAACTAGCCTCGTAGCATAGTATAAACCGAAAACCATTTTATTAATCATAATTTCTCAAAATCAATGTCTTTACAATTGAATTAAAATAAATTTGCGGAAACATCAAACATAAAATTTAAAGATGCTCAAAATTCGAAAATCCTACACTAGCCAATCTCGAAAATAACACTTATTCACCAGCCCCAAAATTGTTCAGATTCTTCTTTCTCGACCTGTTCTTTGGATTTATCTGGGGAAGGGTGTAAGGAGTGAGTATGTTGGGAAATACTCAGCAAGTGGGGGATATCGAACACAACATAATTTTTTTTCAATATTTTCGAAAATAACACATATTTACAACATACTTTTCATAATCGTAACATCGTATTCATATCATTGTAACAATGCGATTTTTCACCTTTCATGGTTTACTGATATTAGTCCCTAAGTTTTGATTCTCTAAGGGGACGAGGCCATAAAACAGTTCTATCCCACTGTTAAGGGCCATATGTTGGAATTCCACCCATTTTCAGGGAATTCTCACAGTGCCAACGTATAAACGCAACAAGATTTTAAAAAAAAAACGTAGAAGGTGTTCGACCGAATTTTTGAAAAAGAAAGGAAACCCATAACCGACAATTTAAGAATTTTAAAATTTGCCCACTTACCTTAAATTCTTGAAAAAACGTGAAAAAGGCTAGGGTTCTTCGAAATTCCTACTTCATTGGCTGGACGGCGGCAGGGCTTCGCGTTGCTCTAAAATTCCTAAGGAGACTAGAGGGAGAATTTCGAAATTTGTGTGAGAATTTAGGTGTGATTTTTGAGCTTATAGGGTCCTCCTACTTATAGGTGTTGGCTGCTATCGTGATCAAGAGTTATAGTTGCATTTGAACTCTGAATCAAATCTTCATCTAAAATCATGATCTATCCGTGATATTGTTCGAAATTTAAATCTTTTATCCCCCCTCAATTTCGAAATTTGCAAATATAAACACTGTTTAATTCGAATTCTAGGAATTTTATTATCTCTTGCTTGATCTTTTATCCCGGTATCTCAATATCAACTCAATTTTTGGATTTTTATCTGCTCAATTTCAAATAATATACACGATAATATTATTCACTCAATCTTGGTAAAATCTTACAAATCTCACATCCTAAAATGAGATAAATCCTGGTATCCAAAATATACTATCGTGATAAAACTTAAAATTCTTGGATTTTACAAATTCTCACTAGGCAGTCGAAGAGTAGTCACAAGGTGTCAACGCCTTGTCCAAAAATAACTTCTGAATGTTTCTGCTTCATGTTTTCCACTAAGATCATATCGGAAACTTTAATTGTGATACAAAAATCACCCTTTTTAGCACATATTTTTCGCAAGAGCAGAAAACTTTCTCCTACAATAAAATCACACAAAAATGGGTCAATTAAGCACGTTGGAAGTGGTAACAAGTGAGAGATACGATAACAAAATTGCAAATTATTACGGGCCTATCAATCCCATATCGCTTGAGAACATTCTCGATATAGCTTTTCTGAGATAATCAAAGAATACCTCGAGAACGATCCCGATGTATCTGAATACCCAGTACAAAAGATGCATCACCAAGATTTTTCATCTCAAAATTCTTAGCTAGAAATCTCTTGGTATCATGCAACAGCACTATATCATTGATATTGAGCAGAATGTCATCAACATATAAAACCATAAAGATATGCTTACGATGGGGATCGATATAGAGTTTAGAGGGGGGGGGTGAATAAACTCTTTCTTTTGTTGGACTTTTTTGCAAAGGGTGCTAGAATCCTGTTAGAGATTATAGCTGATCTTGTTTAAATATATAACCAAAAAATCACAATAACTTGTGCGGAAACGATCTGATGGTTTAAGGGTGAAAAAGATATAACAGTAGGCAGTAGACAGTGGTTGTTTCTGGAAGTTCGAAGATGAAATCTTCTACGTCTTCCCTTCTTCTGTTTCCAGAAGATATCAATAAAAAGACTTTGGATTTTACAGTACAACACTTGTACACACTCACTTCAGTAGGGCTTATCCTTCGCCTACTGAAACTCTTAGTTTCACACAACACAATGTAATGAATATAGAAAAGTTCTGGAAAAGACACTTTTACAGATTACAGACTCTTCTCAATAAGATGTATAAAACTTGAATCGCTTGTGAAGAGGTGAAGAAACAGCAACACAAAATGATCTCAGAATATCAGATATCTACTATGAAGTGTGCTGCATTTCTGTAAGTTGAGCTCAAAGATAACGATTTATTCGCGGTTTGCTCAAAATAACGTTGGATAGATATTGTATTCCTTGAAAAATAATGATCTTTATTCTCTATATGGGATTGATCCTTATATATAGAAAGCTTTGAATCCAACGTCTATAATCAAAAACTGCTTCTTTGACTTATGAGAGAATCAGCTTTATCACCTAAAAAGGGTCCTGCAGAAAGTTTCAAAGTAATCCGTCTTTGTTTCATACTAAAACTAGTAAGGTGTATTAAATGACTTCGTACAGCATTAATGGTGCAATTAATACTAGTACTACGTAAAGTATCGGTAACATTTAAGACTTGTATCATTCAAACGAAAGACGTTAAGTTGCTTCTGTTTAAGCTAATGTTCTGTTTCTTAAGCTATGTTTTGCTTTTTATTAGTCGTTAAGTACTCGAAAAGTACTGCTTTTGTTTAAGCGATACGAGAACTTCTGCTTTCTATAATGTCTTCTGATTTAACTATTACGTCCAACTGGTTTTGACTCTCATCACCACAATTAAATTAAGTCTAACAATTTCCCCCTTTGTGGTGATGCCAAAACCTAGATGTTACTAAATATGAAGAACAACAGTTAAAACAACAAGGAGATATCAATTAATAGAAAAATCATCGATAAGTAAAAAAACAGTAAAACAAATTCAAAAAGAGTTTGATCATCAGTGACGATATCTCTGAACATTGTTTCCTCATTCTGAGGATCTTGATTTCTGAAGGATGATTCTTCATGATGTCCTCCAGTTCTTCCTTCTCCATTCCTGCCTTCTGATTCCCCTTTTCAGCATCACTGACCTGAATTCGAGAAAGTAAATCATCCACCTGGCCAGTAAGAGTATGTATACCATGATTCAGCATCTTCAGATATGGCGTCTGGTTCGAAACTTGTTCATTAAGATCATGAATAGATTGAGATTGGGACTCAATCTTGGCATCAATGGTTTCAAGCCTCGAATCCATAGCTTCTACTTTGGTGGAGACTGAGCGAATAGTCGAATAATGATCAGAGACAGTTCTAATGATGTCAGCTTGACCAATCAAGATTTTACCCTGATTCGAGAAAACTGATTTCCTGAATACACTGGTTTCAACATGTAGCTTGGCCAACGATTCTGCCGTCCGAGTGACTTCTTTTGAGATGCGGTGATGGAAGAATTTGGTGGCACTAATTTCACCAGCATGTTCAAAGGACAATTGTTTGACTATCTCTGAGAGATTGTTCAGTTTTCTTTGGAGAATATCTATCTAAAATTCAAGATCAAACTGTTCTGCTTCTGGGGATGGAGTTCTTTCGAGCATAATCTGTCTGATCTCTTTAAGTTGAGCGATGAGAGTAGGAGAATCAGTAGGAGGGATAATCAAAGCAGTAGAAGGGGCATCTTTTGGTAGAGCAGTAGATGGTTCTGCAGACAGTTTAGCAGAAGTTCCTTCAGGAGCAGTAGAAGGTTCAGGTTCTGCTCTATCTTTTGGTTGGGGCAAAACAGCAACGATGTTAAGTGGTTTCCAGAGGTTCAACAATTGGATTAGATTCATATGGATCAGTTCAATAGATCTTTCATTTTAGTTTGATGTTCAGTAGAAAATCTCTCCAAGTTTGGCAGTGATAAGGATTGAACAGCATCTGATTCTTCCATAGTATGGTCTACTGGTTGAGCTTCTTGGTTACCTTCTGGAATTACCACTTCAGCAACCTGAGGTGCTTCTGGTGCAGCAGTAGAGAGAACAATTGATGAATAACTTCATCAACTGATGCCAACTCATGAACAGAAATCAGAGATGAAGATTTGGTAGGCAATGTCGGGGATGCAAGAGTACTAGAAACCTTAGCTTCTGAAGGAGTTGTTGTCCTTTCCTCAACTGGCTTAATCTTTAGAAAGTCTGGGACATAACCTACTTGGTATTGCAACGGCTCTCCAAAGGCCTGTTCTTGAGCAAGAAGTTGCTCATTCATCAATCGCAGATGATCAGTCAAAATTTGAATCACATTCTGATCCTGAAAAGCAGTAGGATTCACGGCATCAAAATTTGACTTTAAGGGCATCAAAATAGAGTCCAGTTTTTGACATTTTAGCTGCTCAAAAATGTAATTCCGTCTGTTCATGGTCTCAATAACATTGTTAGTCTTAGCAGCAGCAAAGAACTTCTTTTCATTCTTCACCATTTTTGTGTAGACACCTGGTGATCTCAAGTATGTGATTGGGTGGAAAACTCTAACCTTAAGATAATCGTCAAAGAAAGTCATGTCTTCACTGACAGATTTTTCAATTTCTTCCAAGTGAAGATCAATAGCAGTGTGAATAAGTGACTTGGCACCAAGAGGTTGTGGTTCTTCAACGAGTTTTCCCTTGTCTTTATCTGATGATGATGTAGGCAGCACAGGTCTAAAAGCAGAAAACCCTGCATGAGCTTCTCTAATAACAATTCCAGAAGCGGTGGCAGTGGAGATGGCTGCTGTGATTGAGGAGGGGACAGATTCTGGTTTAGATGAGGTAGCTTCTGGAAAAACTTGTCTCAAAGGGACAATGTCGAGGTCAGCAATGGCTGCTAGTTTTCTTGAGGCGAATGGTGGTTCTGGGTTTCTTTTTGCTGGGGTGGCTGGGAGTGAGGCTTGGGTTAGAGCAGCAGACTCTTCTGAAATAGTTTTGTCTGAATCAGTCAAAACAACTACTCTCTTCCTCTTGATTTTCTTCTGAGAAGCATGAGCCTCAGTTAGATTATCGCCAATCTCCTTCTTCAGGGCGACAAATTCAGCCACAGTTGGCTTCGGCCTTAAAGCAAGTACATTATCAGCATCGGCCATTGTGACAAATGAACCATCTTGTTCAGAAGTCAGAGGAAAACCAGCATTCTTCAACATCAAGCTGATCTGAACAGCAAAACCAGTGCCTCTTCTCACAATCATATCCTTCATTATTTTGAAAAGAAAACGACTCCAATCCACTTTGGCTTTAGAAGTGATGGCTATCATCACTTGAACTTTTTCTTTGGTCAGCTTTTCAAAAGCACCAGCCTTGACCAGAAGCGCCTTTGCCACAATGTCCGCGAGTACTTGGTACTCCATCTTCATAAGCTTCTTGAAGCAAAAGGGAGAGAGTTCATCTCCAAAAGCTGAGAATGTGGTAAGGGCAGTGGACATCCCCTCCTTAGAATTAGTCGAAACATCAAAAGTACCTGAGAATGGAAGAAAGAAATTTGGCCCCAGAAGTGCAGCATCAATGGTTATGGATGCATCTCCCTGTGAGTAAACGATCTTCTCATCCTCAACGGTCGCTTTAGCATAAAAGTCCAGGAGGGCAGTCTTGTAGATGGTAGAAGGTGCTTCCAGAAATCTTCTAAGACCAGATTTCTCAATGGCCTTGAACATCTTGACAAGATTTTCATCCTTGATGGTCAGAACTGATGCAAAGTTAACTTGGTAAGCGTTGAGAGTATAAGCTCCAGCCATTTCTGCAAATAAGGTGGATTCGAAGTAGATTTTGTAGTAGAGAAATACGAGAGAAAGCAGTAGCTAGTATGCAATAGTCTTAAATCGTAAAAGTTGGAATGAGAGATACGAGGTGGTTAAAAATCAAAATGTACAGCCGTCAGTGAAAACATAAGGACACGTGTCAATATGTCTTTGGTTGAGTTTTATTGAACATTGAAGCTGAAAATTTTAAAAATTCAATGAAAAGAGCGGGCTGTCCAAAGCGGTTACTAAAGAAAATCAGAAGAGGATTTGTCGTTTTATGATAATATATATTGAAAATCATAAAGTACTGAAATATATCCAGCATCTTGATAAAAACCAGTAGACACATTGTTTTATCAAAAAGACACATCTCCTTCTGTTTTAGACAAGGTACGAAAATATCAGTTAATAATATTCCACCTAAATTAATGCAAATAAACAAATATTAAAAATGAAGATTCGAGATCTGAGGGAATGACAGGTGACTCTTGATATTAGTGCAGGAGGTGAACAGTTAGGCGACCCTTTAACTTCCCCGAGACTCTATATAAATACATGCAAGCTCACAAACTAAGTCATATTAAACATAAAACAAATCAAATGGATAGAGCAAGAAATTTATCTGAGTTTTCTCCGGAGTTGGATGCAGCAGGGGAGTTCCAAAGATAGCTTCCGGCGTCTCGTAAGAAGATGTTTGAAGACATCGTTTTCCAAGAGATGAAGACTTGGAAGAAATTCATTGCCTTGTAATCTGAATAATCAGGTAGATTATTATATATTATGTTAAAAAAAGCTATGGAACAATCCCTTTCAGCAACCACGATCATGCGAAGAGAGGGGGGTTATTTCAGCAAGTTCTAGTAGGGTTTCTAGTTAGGGTTTCTACTGTAAGTCTCAGTACTGCTGATATCTAAGATTGTAAAAGCTTAGCTATTGTAATGCATCTGGTTTTATGAATGAAACATTTCATTTTGTCATAATTCTGGTTATCTACTGTTTTTACTTAATGCATAAACGAAAAAAAGAGGCAGAAGATAATAATCAGTAGTTAAGACAAATCAATTAAACCAAGAATGTTACAAAAATAAGAAAACTTATTCTCAGGCAGAGGTTTTGTAAAGATGTCTGCTGCTTGTTGATCAGTAGAGACATATTCCAGATGAATGTCCTTCTTCTGCACATGATCTCTAATAAAATGATGTCTGATGTCTATGTGCTTCGTTCTGAAATGAAGTACTGGATTATGTGTGATTGATATAGCACTGGTATTATCACAAAATATAGGTGATTCAGAGGCTTGAACTCCATAGTCCATATTGCTGACTATGCAGGCTTGAACAACTTCTAACAGCAAGATATTCTGCTTCTGCAGTAGACGTGGCTATATAAGTCTCCTTTTTACTAAACGAGGAGATCAACCTAACACCAAGAAATTGACAAAAACCACTGGTGTTTTTTCTATCCAGTTTGCAACCTGCATAGTCAGCAGCTGAATATCCAATAAGATTGAAAGAAGAATAATTGGGATACCATAAACCGACATTTGGAGTACCCTTTAGATATTTCAGAATTCGTTTAGCAGCAATATAATGCGATTGCTTAGGGTTAGACTGAAATCTCGCACAAATACAAAAAACAAACATAATATCAGGTCAACTGGCAGTAAGATATAACAATGAGCCAATAAGACCACGATACTGAGTTACCTCTACTGAAATTCCACTTTCATCTTTAACAATTTTAGTAGATGAGCTCATTGGAGTGGAAGCAGCAGAGCATGTTTCCATGCCAAACTTTTTCAGTAGTTTTTTTGTGTACTTAGCCTGATTTATGAAAATCCCTGTATTGAGTTGCTTGATCTGCAGT
The DNA here is from genome assembly GCF_025594145.1 of Primulina tabacum. Classification (NCBI taxonomy): domain Eukaryota; kingdom Viridiplantae; phylum Streptophyta; class Magnoliopsida; order Lamiales; family Gesneriaceae; genus Primulina; species Primulina tabacum. The sequence continues at coordinate 19,688,869 of NC_134552.1, forward strand.
CCTAGGAAGAATGTCAATTCTCCCATCATGCTCATTTCGAATTGACCCTGCATTAACTTAGCAAACTTTGCACACAATTAGGGGTTAGTTGACCCAAAGATAATGTCATCAACATAAATCTGCACTAACAAAATATGCTTATTTTTAACTAAAGTAAATAAAGTTTTGTCTACTGGACCGATGGTAAAATCATGATTTATAAGAAATTGTGAGAGTGTCATACCAAGCTCTAGGGACACTACAAGAAAATGATTTTTCGCAGCACGTCATCAACAGCGTGCATTAAAGGCAAGCTGCGAATACTACTTTTAACGGCGTGCACTATATGTGCTCTATTAATATTGTTGCACTTGACAGAAATAACGGCGTGCATTAAAAGCACGCTGCGGATAGTAATATCCGCATCATGCATTTATGTGTGCTATTAATAAATTATATAAACGACAGCGTGCAGTTATATGTGAGCTGTTAATAACCTATTCAATTTTCGCAGCGCATAATAAAGGCACGCCCGTTAATAGTATTATTAATAGCGTGCATGTTTATGTACGCTGTTAAAAGTAAATCATTTTTTTAAAAAAATCGTGTTTAAACATTAACGGCGTACATTAATTGCACGTCGTCAATAGTATTATTCACTGCGGAAAATGGGTGCGAACCAAAACTGTCGCTAATTTAAAGCACAAAACCGCCGCTAAATATAGCGACGGTTTACTAAAATAACCATCGTTTTTAGCGACGGTTAATATTAAACCGTCGCTAATAGCCGTAAACTAAGCGATAGTTTAATAAAAAAAACTGTCGCTATTAACGACGGTTTAGTGGATAACCGTCGCTAATAGTCGCAAATTGCCTATAAATATTCGATTTTCGTTCTATTTTTCCTCCACATCACTTCACAACACTTAAAATTTTTCTCTTTTGTACGATTTTACTTTCGATTTAGATACGTTTTTTTTTATTTTTGGTTAATTTTTTAAGTGTTATTTAAGATCATGAGTATTGTTATCATAGTTGTATTGTAGTTTATTTTAAAATTTAATAAATTATAAAATTAATTTTTTTTTTATTTTTACGAAAAATTTAGCAACGGTTTTTAACCGTCGCGAAATGTAGCGACGGGTTTTTAACCATCGCTATATTTAAAGTCTGTCGCTAAAGTAGCGAATGATTATAAGCCGTCACTAAATTAGCGACGGCGTCTTCGGTTACGAACCGTCGCCTAACAAAACCGTCGCTAATTTTAGATGCTCTATGAATTTTAACGGCGTACATTGCACGCTGCGGATAGTTGTACTAACGGCGTGCATATAGTATTAACAGCATGCACATGTACGCCACGGATAATCTTGAACTTTCAACAGCTTGCAACTTTGCAGCGTGCAATGTGCACTGGAGAAAGAGAATTTGCGCGCTGCGAAAAACAATTTTTGTTGTAGTGGTGCCTGCTTCAAACCATACAGAGCTTTGTGTAATTTAAAAACATGATGTGGCAAGAAATGATCAATAAAACCTGGAGGTTGTTCAACGTAGAATTCTTCTTGCAGTAGACCATTTAGGAAGGCACTTTTCACATCCATCTGGTAAACTTTGAAGTTCTTTAAAGCAGCAAAGGCTAAGAATATTCTGATTGCTTCAAGCCTTGCTACTGGTGTAAAGGTCTCATGAATTTTAACGGCGTACATTGCACGCTGCGGATAGTTGTACTAACGGCGTGCATATAGTATTAACAGCATGCACATGTACGCCACGGATAATCTTGAACTTTCAACAGCTTGCAACTTTGCAGCGTGCAATGTGCACTGGAGAAAGAGAATTTGCGCGCTGCGAAAAACAATTTTTGTTGTAGTGGTGCCTGCTTCAAACCATACAGAGCTTTGTGTAATTTAAAAACATGATGTGGCAAGAAATGATCAATAAAACCTGGAGGTTGTTCAACGTAGAATTCTTCTTGCAGTAGACCATTTAGGAAGGCACTTTTCACATCCATCTGGTAAACTTTGAAGTTCTTTAAAGCAGCAAAGGCTAAGAATATTCTGATTGCTTCAAGCCTTGCTACTGGTGTAAAGGTCTCATCATAATCTATTCCTTCTTCTTTCCTGAAACCTTGAGCCACCAGTCTGGCTTTATTTCTAACAACAGTACCTTTTTCATTTAGCTTGTTTCTAAATACCCACCGAGTTCCAATAACTGCTTGATGAGATGGTCTAGGTACAAGAAACCAAACTTCATTTCTTTTAAATTGGTTCAGCTCTTCTTGCATAGCTTCAATCCAACTGGGATCCAGAAGAGATTCTTCAATCTTCTTTGGTTCATCCTGAGAAATAAAAGCAGTATGTATATATTCATTCATCATTTGCCTTCTGGTTCTTAATGGAGCAGCTGGATTTCAAATAACCAAATATGGAGAGTGTGATTTTCTCCAAATGAAAGGGTTTAGAGGGATTTCTTCCTGATTTGATGGATTTGGATTATCCTCTGATAAAGCAGTAGTAGGTTCTGGAATGTCAGCTACTGGTTTTGGTACATCTTGTGTCTATAATTCTGGTTCTATCATAGGAATATCTGGTTCTGGATTTTGAGCATCTTTGACACTTGGTTCTGCATCATCTTCACTATCCAGTTCCAGATGAATTCTGTTTAACCTGTTACTTAGATTTGACATGTTAGAAATTTCAGGAGCACTACTATCTTCATCGAAGACAACATGAATGATTATTCAACATTAAGAGTTTTATTATTGAAAATTCTAAATACTTTGCTTACTGCTGAATATCCAAGAAAAATCCAGCATCTGATTTTAAATCAAATGCAGACAAGTAATTTTTACCATTATTGTGCACAAAGCATCTGCAACCAAACACATGAAAATATGATATATTAGGCTTACTCCCTTTCCATATCTCATATGGAGTCTGATTGTGCCTTTTGTTGATCATGGTTTTGTTCTGTGTGTAGTACGTTGTGTTGATTGCTTATGCCCAGAAGCACCGAGAGATGTCTGCATCTGCTAGCATTGTTCTAGTAGCTCCTTTAAGAGTTCTGTTTCTCCTCTCGGGTACTCCATTTTGTTGAGGCGTTCTGGCAGCTGAATATTCATGATGAATACATGTTCATCCAAATACAACTCAAGAATCTTGTTTGTAAACTCACTGCCACGATCACTTCTGATTTTGATGACAGAAACTGATTTTTCATTTTGAATCTTTTTCAGAAGCTTGATCAGGAGGCCACTGGTTTGATCTTTTCCAGCAAGAAATATCATCCAAGTAAATCTAGAAAAGTCATCAACAACAACAAGAGTGTTCCCTCTAAGCTCATGATAGGGATTGGACCAAACAAGTCCATATGCAATAATTCCAAACACCTTGATGTTGATTTACTACCTTTATTCTTGAAGCTAGATCTTACTTGTTTGCCGAGTTGACATGTAGAACATACATGATTCTTAACGAAATTAATATCATGTAAACCATCAACTATGTTCTTCTTCTTGAGATTATTGATAGACTTGAAGTTACGATGATTCAATCTCTAGTGCCATAGCAAATGTTTATCACTAAGGGAGGCAACTAAACATGTAGGAACATTGACATGATCTTTGTTCCATGATACTTTGTAGGTGTTGCCTTCTCTTATTCCGGTTAAGACTATAGACTCATTGGCATCTTTAACTGTGCAGGTGTGCTTTTGAAAAGCTATTAAGTATCCATTATCACACAGTTGGCTAATACTGATTAAATTGTAACAAAGATTTTCAATCAAGAGCACATTATTTATAGTAATATTACCGTGGATAATCTTACCCTTACTCACGATTTAACTTTTGAGTTGTCCCCAAAAGTTATCTTTGGTCCTGTACAACTCATTATTTCTGAAATAGACTCTTTTGTCCAGTCATATGTCTGGAACATCCCCTGTCTAGATACCATGTAGAGTTGCTTATCTTGGCTTTCTTATCCTATTCTTGCAAGCACAAGTTTTAGTAACTGGTACCCAATCTATTTGGGTCCAATCCTTATCAGTCCTTTAGGAACCCACATTTGTACAATTCTAGGTGACCTTGTACTTCGGGTATCCACAGAGGTGTGTGCAACAGAAGGTCTGTTATTTCTAACAGAATTCATTTTAGGACGTTGTTCTTCCCTTCTGTTTTTGTCGTCTGGTCTGTATCTCTTCTGAACCGATCTAGAATTACAGTACTGGTAGTTTCTAACCTTCATAGAGGGTTGTCCTCCTGATTTGAATCCTCTACTGGATTCCAGAACTCTGGTGGACACTTCTCTTAGGTTCAACATAACCCAGACCATAATGTTTACTTCTGTTCGTCTGATTTTCAAACCTTCTGACTTGAACAGTTTGTGCTACTGGTTCATATACCACACTGGATTTAACAAAATGAATGTATTTCCCTTTGCTTGTATCCAGTTCTGGCTTAGTACTTGTTTCAAAAGTGCTTTCTTTATTATTGAATCCGAGACCATTCCTGCCTCCAGATTGCTTCTGTAATTTTTGCATCTTCTCTAATGAAATAGAAGACTTATTCCATGCATTTACCAGAACCGATAGCTTCTGATTTTCAGACCTCATTGTCTGGTAATCTGCATTTACTCTGTCATTCTCAGTTTTCAGCTTACTTATCTCAATTTTTATATCACTACAGTTGTTTTCTTGCAAGAAAGTAAACTTACTGATTTGATCTTTTAATTTTTGATTTTCAGTTTTAGCTTCCTCGAATGACTAAGAAAGTCTCGAGTACTCTTCTACCATGTCATGCAGTGCTTTAATCAAATCATTTCGTGTAAATTCATCAGATTCAAAGTCAAATACCTCTTCAGATGTCGAGATTGATTCAGTGTTTGTCATGAGACATTTGATCTCTTCTGCATCGCTACCGCTGGAATGACTATCTGAGTCAGAAGACTCAAAGCTAGAATTCGCCCACTTTGATTTACTTTCCTCAGCAATCATTGCTTTGTGGTCTCTTCTGAACTTCTTATCATTTCACTTGTAGTCCTTTTTCTTCTGATCATCCTTCTTAGGTTTCGGACAATCAGCAATAAAATGCCATATTTTTCCACAGTTGAAGCAAGCCATATCACCGGGTGGTGATTCCTTCTTGAAGTTCCGGTTTGGGTTTTGGTATGCTCTGTGATTCTTCTTCATTAATCTGGAAAATTTATTCACGAAAAAGGACATTGCATCATTGCTGATTTGTTCAGCAGTCTTGTCAGATGTGCTTTCAGCATCAGGTGAAACGTTTGAAACAACTGCATTAGTAGCAGTAGCATTAGTAGTGGCAGTAGCTGCAAGAGCCTTGGTAGGTGGATTCGACAAGGGCTCTTCTCCACTTCTCACTTCTAGCTCAACTCATAAGGTTTCAAGTCTGCAAACAAGTCATGTAGTTCTAACATGTTCAGATCTTTCGAGACTCTCATAGCCGTTGTTTTGACATCTCATTCCCTGGGTAAGGCTCTCATTACTTTGAGTGTCACATCTCTATTTCCATGTTCCTTTCCTAGGACAGCTAGTTCATTAACCAAGATGCTGAAACGTTCATCAAACTCGCTTAGAGTTTCTCCAGCTATCATTTTGAGATTTTTAAATTTTGCATTGCTACAGACAACTTGTTCTCCTTAGTTTGTTCATTTCCTTCACAGATTTGGATGAATTTCTCCCAAATCTCTTTTGCAGTAAAACACATCTTGATCTTGTTGAAGGTGTTCTTATCAAGTGTTTTGTAGAGAATGTCCTTCGCAACATTGTCTAGATTAGCTTTTTTTTGTCTTCGCCAGTCCACTCACTTCTTGGTTTTTCAACTATTTGTGGCGCACCATCAGTAACAGCAATAGTTGTATTAAGCTTTAGAATCTTCAATGGACCATCTGTGATGACAAACCACATGTCATCGTCTTGGACTGCAAGATGAGCTTGCATCCTAATCTTCCAGTCATCGAAATCTTCTTTTGAGAACATAGGAACTTTACTAAAGTGTGCTATATATGTTGTAGATTTTTTAGAACAAGAATGACCTGCTCTGATACCACTTGTTGAGGATCCATATAAAGTTTAGAGGGTGGGGGTGATTAAACTCTTTCCTTTGTTGGACGTTTTTGCAAAGGATGCTAGAATCCTGTTAGAGATTATGGCTGATCTTGTTCAATATATAACCAGCAAATCACAATAACTTGTGCGGAAACGATCTGATGGTTTAAGGGTGAAAACGATAAAACAGTAGGCACTAGACAGTGGTTGTTTCTGGAAGTTCGAAGATGAAATCTTCTACGTCTCCCCTTCTTCTATTTCCAAAAGATATCACTATAAGACTTTGGATTTTACAGTACAACACTTATACACACCCCCTTCAGTAGGGCTTATCCTTCGCCTACTGACTCTTAGTTTCACACAACACAAAGTAATGAATATAGCAAAGTTCTGAAAAAGACTCTTTTCCAGACTACAGACTCTTCTCAATAAGATGTATAAAACTTGAATCGCTTGTGAAGAGGTGAAAAAACAGCAACACAAAATGATCTCAGAAGATCAGATATCTACTATGAAACGTGTGCTGCTTTTCTGTAAGTTGAGCTCAAAGATAACGATTAGTTCGCGGTTTGCTCAAAATAACATTGGATAGATAATGTATTCCTTGAAAAATAATTATCGTTGTTCTCTATATGGGATTGATCCTTATATATAGAAAGCTTTGAATCCAACGTCTATAATAAAAAACGGCTCTTTTGACTTCTGAGAGAATCAGCTTTATCACCTAAAAAGGGTCCTGCAAAAAGCTTCAAAGTAATCAGTCTTTGTTTCATACTAAAACTAGTAAGGTGTATTAAATGACTTCGTACATCATTAATGGTGCAATTAATACTAGTACTAGGTAAAGTAACGGTAACATTTAAGACTTGTATCATTCAAACGAAAGACGTTAACTTGCTTCTGTTTAAGCTAATGTTCTGCTTCTTAAGCTATGTTCTGCTTTTTATAAGTCGTTTAGTACTCGAAAAGTACTGCTTTTGTTTAAGCGATACGAGAATTTCTATTTTCCATACTGTCTTTTGATTTAGCTATTACGGCCTACTGGTTTTGACTCTCATTACCACAATTAAATTAAGTTAACAGCTTACTCCCACTGAACTTATGGTACACACAAACATCGACCAAATTCATCTCAAAACCAAACAAGATGATCACTTGATGAAATTTGAAATAACATCGTAGAGATTCCTGCTTGAGCCCATAGATGGATTGCTTTAATTTGCAAACCATATTATTTGTGTCTTTGGACACAAAACTTTTTGGTTGCACCATATAAATCTTTTCATCAACATCACCATTTAGAAACGCAGTCTTTACATCTATGTGATGATGCTCAAGATCCAATAGTAGAAAAATCGGATTTTACTTCGGCAGGCGTTACTTCGGCAATAATAAATTACGAAGTAATACATTACCAATAACTTCAGTAATAACACAAGCGAAGTAAAATAATATATTTTACTTCGGATGTTTAAAAACACGGGATTCACTGTATTTTTTTATTATATTTTACTTCGGCATATCAATGTTGATGAAGTAAAAAATAAGGAAAATAAGTTCATACTGAAGTAAAAAGATGAACCGATAAGTTTAATTGAAAATATGTCCACACACAGTACTAATCACTATCTATTCCTCTCCATTTGCCGTCTAGGGTTTTTGCTCCTCCATGTCTACTCAAATGGCGGATGATGTGCACTATTCGTTAGCCGGTGGAGAATCGAACAAGCGCAAGTACGAAGATCACCAGACTTTGACTTCACCCGCACCGCGTAGGGCTACGGGGTTTTCGTCAGGCCCGGACTCATCCGCCCCCCTACATCTTATAACAGCGTTTCGCCTCCTATGAGCGAGATCGAGTTGGCGAAACAGAAGGCTCAAGAAATCGCCGCTAGGCTTTTGAATAACGTGGATCCGATGAAAAGAGCGAGAGTTGAAAACGGAGCTGGGGGTGGGGGATTTGAATTAACTGATGCAGGTGACGGTTTTCTCTTTAACTAGTTTTTACGTTTTCGTTTTCAGTTTTCGTTTTCGTTTTCATTGTCACTTCCATTACGTGATTCTCATTCGATTTCTACTTAATTGATCCGTTACTTGCTTTAGTACCATTTTGTGTTCACACATCGTCTCATCTTTGGTATCCAATGTTTTAACACGAGCTTCGTGCTCGGATTACGTGGTGATCTTCTATTCTTGTGCTTAATAAACTCGAGTTTAATGTATCGATGAGTTTATACTCAACTGTTCAATCTCGTATTGCTTTGATATGAGCTTACGTTTCTTGGTCTCCGAGAATATAGTTTTTACCTGGCTTGGATCTTTTGCTACTTGGTTTATAATTTATGCATTGATTAATATTACTTTTAGTCTTACTTTAGTTTATACGTATATGTTCAAGTATGCATGCGATGCCATACGTGAGGATCAGATTACAGGGCTTGCACCCTGATGTCATTTGGTTTGAATGTAGGTTTTGTTCAGAAGCCTATGGGCATGGGTCTGAGTGGTCCACAAACAGGTGCATCCTATGGTTATCCAGGTCCAAGCAAGAAAATGAGATACCAAATGGAAGGGTAGGTGTGATTATTGGAAAAGGCGGGGAGACCATTAAATACCTTCAGCTTCAGTCTGGTGCCAAGATTCAGGTGACCAGAGACATGGATGCCGATCCAAATTCTGTTTCAAGAGGTGTTGAGCTCATGGGTACTCCTGACCAGGTAGCCAAGGCTGAGCAGTTGATTAATGATGTTCTTTCTGAGGTTCGTGTAGTTCAAAACAATTCGACTGCTAATTTTTGGATTAAACTGATGAAATATTTTTATTTTTACTAAGCTGGCATTTGTTTTGCTTAATATTCTCTTGCCACATCACTATGGCTAACATTTGCTTGAACAGGCTGAAGCAGGTGGTTCTGGTGTTGTTTCTCGAAGAATGACTGGGCAACAATCAGGAACTGATCCATACGTGTTTATGGTTCCCAACAACAAGGTAACGATGATGCTTTTTTTTTATGTTATTTTTACTCATTTAATTAGGGTCAATGGCAGTTTTTAGGTTGGTCTTGTTATTGGCAAAGGAGGTGAAACCATTAAGAACATGCAAACAAGGATTGGCACTCGCATTCAGGTTGGTTTTCCTTTTGGTTTATAATGCTATTATGTGGTTTGAATATCTGATAGAGCTGCTACTTCTGGTTTTCTGAAAATCCTGATATTGTATCTGTGTTTTGATTTTTTTCTGGTGCCGTGAGTGTTGCCTGTTACCAAATATTTCAAGTTATACCTCTCCACTTGCCACCTGGTGATACATCCAAAGAAAGGACCGTACAGATTGATGGCACTAGTGAACAGATTGAGGCTGCTAAATAGTTGGTTAATGAAGTAATCAGCGAGGTTTGTTAAATGGTTACATATGACTACACTTATCTTTTATGCTTTTTGTTCACTGTCATTTAAACTTGACAAGTTATTAACATGATATTAATTTACATGTTTATTCTTAGTGATGTATCATAACTTGTGTTAGTTTCCTCATATGAAGTTTTAACTTGTTAAATTTGTTTCACCCTTAATTTTTTTGAAGTGTTAACAATGTGTTATGCAACTGTGTATGTTTGTTTGTGTGCCTTCCATATTTGCCACTTGTACATGTAGAGGATTGCAGATATCTTTGCCACATCTGTCTACCTCTACGGCATGGTTGATATGGAGTCAATCTTGTGCAAAAATGATCCTTGGGTGGAGATCAGATTTTGCTGTTTTATTGTTGAGATAATTGATTGAGATGAATTGTTGTCATTGTGATATATTTTATATTAGTGATAAAAAAAGGAGAATCTAATGTATTTTCTTTTTCAAATTTCAGTTTCCAGGATGCATCAAGAACCAATATTACACACAATCTCAATATGACGAGGTCAGAAATGAATGGAGTGGATTTGTTTACTCCTATGTAGGTGCTTAAATGGATGGTGTATGTTGGGATAAATATTTTGTTTGTCATTGTGGATTTTTGAATATACTTTTGGTTTTGTTGATACATTTTTGTGTTATTTGTGGATTGATGACTATGTAATTGTGGATTCGTGGATATTCATCATTTTTTGATGGATAATTTATGAATTTAATTATATTAGTGTATTAAGTCATATATTGCGAAGTCTTTCTTTAACAATTACTTCATCAAAATAAAAAATAATGAAGTGTAACAGGTAAATTACTTCGTTGTTATTTGCAAATTGTGAAGTAACATAATATAAAACACTTCAACAAATAGGATAAATGCTGAAGTTATAAATTATATTTACTTCAACAAATAGGATAAATTGTGAAGTTATTTGTGACTATTACCTCACCAAAATACGTAACTACGAAGTCTTTCAGATGAATTACTTCGTCACTCAATGTAAATTATGAAGTAAAATATTATAAACTACTTCGCTAAATAATAATTAAGACGAAGATATATATAATATATTACTTCATTACTTACAATAATCGATGAAAGTAAAACACATTTCTTACTTCGGCACCGGTCCAATTCTGGACCGGTTTTCCTTCGAAAACCGGCCAAAGACTTCAGTATTTTCAATCATACAACTTCGGTTATTATGCGAAGTAAAAGGTACATCTATTACTTCACGTCCATATACTTCGGCACTTAACTACCTTATGACTTCATTGAATACGCGAAGTAAAAAGCGATTTTTCTACTAGTGATCGAAATACGTCACCAAAGTCATTATAATCCTTAAAGAGTCTTTCGAAGAAACCGGAGAGAAAGTCTCCTTATAATCAATACCTTATTTCTGTGTAAACTCTTTTGCGACAAGACGAACCTTATATCTTTCCACATTGCCTTTCGAATCCCTCTTGGTTTTAAATATCCATTGGCAACCAATGGGCTTCGTACTTTTAGGCAATGGGACAAGATCCCATACGTCATTGTCTTTCATAAACTTTATCTCCTCATTCATGGAATCATTCCACTTTTAAGAGCTAGAACTTTCCATGGCTTGACATAAGTTAATACGATCATCCTCCATCAGTCCAATGTCTGCCTCGTGTTCTTGAAGAAACAAAATGTAATCATCTAGCCTTGCATTTCTCCGCTCTCTAGTGGATCTCCTTAATGGCATACGTAACGTCCCAAAAATTTTAAGGTCCACGCCTACCACATGCACGCAAGTTATTAAATTCTCTTGTATTTTAATTAAAATGTTTTAATTGCATGAATTAATTATGTTGTGCATATTGGCTGTTAAAATATATTTTTTTACATGATTGCATTAAAATGTATTTTAAAGGTTATTCGAGTTGCGATCGAGGAAATGAGATCGAGGGTTGAAAAATAGAAAATATTTTTATTAAATAATTGTTTTAAATTATTTAAGATATGGTTGATGCCCTTCAAAAAAAAAGATACGGTTGATGCTTTTTCATATTTTTGAAAATAAGGGGTTTTTAGGTGATTTTACACGCCTGGACGTAAATTTTATCGGTGTTGGTTTTTCAACAAAAATACGAACGTTTTGGCAACTCGGCTAATAAATTCACAAACTTATTTAAACAAAATTATTTTTAATATTCTAATTAATCATAATGGACCTAATTACCCTCCTTAGTGATTTAATTAGTATTTAATATATTAAATCACCCCAAACCCTCCCCATAACACACGCCCACCTCTTTTACAAAATTCAAACTCTTCCTTTGCATTCCAAGTACACGGCACACACAAGTTAGATTTGAAAGAAAAATTCAAAAGCTTCAAGGGAGTGCAATCCAAGGTCGTTCTTCGCAATCGCCAACGAATAATCGTGCGTTAAATACGCAAAGGCACGTCATATTTCTTTCCTTCAAACATCTATCACATCATAATATTTATTGGAACATGTTTTGAAAAATAACAAGGCACACAACTTGATATTTTCGTAACTATGCATATATGTGTTATAAACTCTTGATTTTTCATCCAAAAACATGTTTGTTATGTTGTCAAAGAGGCTGCAATGATTAGAATGTGTTAGGGTCATGTTTTACACAAGTTTAAGGGGTCCTAGAACACCCCAAAAGGCTGCACAAGAAATAGAAACAAACTGGAACCAAATTGTTTATTGTTGTGGCTGTGTGTTCGGTTTAAGGGAAAGGTGATGCATGGCTTGGCTTTGGCTGGACCAGAGCTGGGCTAGGGTCAGGTATGAGTCAAAGGAAGAGTCCTAGCCACGCTAGGACTCGAGTCAGGGTTTGGGTAAGGAGTCCTAGCTTGCTAGGACTCCCACCCGAGAGAGGTATCAAGAAAGGCGCAGGTTGTAGCAGGTTGTGCAGAGGGTTAAGGGGCTCGGTCAGGGACCTGGGGCTGGGCTAGGTTAGGTTCTTAGGGTCCTATGAAGGTGCACAAGGGGCTGGTTTTGGGTCTGGGTTGGGTGGCTAGGTCCTAGCGACAGAAACATAGACCCCATGTCAAGTAGGATTCTCTGCCACTTCTTGCACTTGTGTTGTGAGTTTGGTTTTGGGGGCCTGAGTCAGTCCAGGGCTTGAGTCAGTGGTTTAGGCAGTCTCTAAGGATCGTAGGATGAGTCTTGGTGTGTTGGTTCATGAGCTGGTTGGCTGGATATAAGGCTGGAAGCAGAAACACTTTGCTGTACAGAAGTGGGTCTCATGGAAGTGTTGTAGGTGTTCGGCCTTAAGGTTTCATTCGGGGGCTGGACCAGGGTCTTGGCTATGGTTTGGGACATGTCTTAGGGTCCTACGATGAGTCTTGTTGTGATGGTTGAACAGCAGGAAGTGTCCTAGTTCAATTAGGAGTCATAATGCAACTAGGATACACACTTATACTCATGCATGCAATCGGGTCAAGTTTCAGGAAGGTTTTTGAGTGGGCCAGGTTTGGTTCTTTGGGCTGGGCTTGGTCAGTAGGGTACCTAGGTGGGTTGGCTCGGGTTTGGCTCAAGGTGGCTCGGGCGTGGCTCGAGTATTTTGGGAGATGGCTCGGGTGGTTCGGTTTTGTGTCAAAAACTGAAATTTAAAAGTCTAAAATTGGAACCATGGGTCCACGGGTGTGGCTCGTGACTTGGAATGGTTGAATAAATAATAAAAATGCTATGTTTAAAATTTGAGATCAAAATAATGAGTTTTAGATTTATCCGGGATTTTATCGCCGCATGAAACAATAGTTAAAGAATTAATTGAAAACCTAGTTTAAGCTTTATAAAATTATGGAAAATTATATTTAAGCTCAAATAATTATTAAAATTCTATGTTTTTAATTTGGAAATTTTATATTAAGATTGAAAGGGGATCGTTTAAGGTGCCCGCTTGCACAACGGAAGTTTCAAAAATTGCTTTTCAACAAGAATTCGAGCATCCTAAACACTGAGATGTGTAGCAAATACAATAAAACACAAAATAAAATTCATAGTGTGTTTAGAGAATTGCCTATCAATCATAAGGATTGATATTTTGGCTCCAACCAAGTTGTAAACAACTTGGCTCTTGAAGGTAGACAATCTACAAGCTTCCAACACCACTCCTTGCTCAAAATGAACTCCTTTCTTCAAAATTATATCCACCACTAACAAGCTAAATCCACTCTAATTTTGCACTAGAAAAATTAGAGCATTTTTCATTGAGAAGACTAAGCTTTCTTCAACAATTGAAGAAAGAAAATTGAAGGAGAAAACAACTCAAAATTTCGGCCAAGTCTTTGGTTTAGGAGAGAATGATTGCCTTTCTTGATTGTGTGAAAAGAAGTTGTGTATTCCAAAAGCATGACATGCTTTGGATATTGAAAAAGTATCATCCAACCTTTCACCTTCCAAGCATGCAATTCTATTTGGGCTTTGTAACAATTATAAGGCCCATGGACTTTTATTCAAATGTCTCAAACATATTTGAAACTAATTAAACCTTACTTGATTTTACTCAAGCCCACTAGTTAAATAATTATTTCCTATTGGGCTCTACAAGATCCAATATTGTTTAATTAATTCAACACTTGAATTAATTTAATTATTTGGACTCTACTAGGTCCACTAGTGTTTAATTAATTCAACACTTGAATTAATTTAATTTAGTCCATAATAATGTTTATGAAAATCACAATTTAAAATACATTATTTGTTTGGTCAACTTTTAATTTAAGAAGTTACATTCTCCTTATAGAAGTCATACTTCTATTTTTATTTGCGCTTATAAACTCCTTTATAAGCCGTTAAACACATTGAACTATTTTACTTCTCAACGAGATCTAGAAAGTTAGCACTTGTGTGACCCTCAATGGTTCAATAATACAACTAGCCGTGGGTTCACATCTCAATGTGATTCGGGACTAAATATGTCCTTATATGAGCATACTCCAGTTGCTCCATTCTTATTTATCAACTCCTTGATAATAAGAACGTCAGAACTCAAGTCTGATAGTACCCAACCAATCATGTTAAACGCCTAGCAACATCGCTTACATGATTCCCTAGGTATCAAATGATAGTGCCTGCAAGAACCATTCAATTATGGTTAGCGTACAGTATGGTCTCTTCATCTCATATATCCCGACCGATTCGACAACTATTGGTATATCGAGAGCTGTCAAAGAATCGATACTATGTGTCATGTTGTAGTTGCATCGATGGTGTAATCTATGAAATCCCTTTCATAATTACCACCATATTCTGATCAAAGATTTCATACTACATATTTATGTGATCACATAGGATATCCATACCCGAAGGTAAGCGGTGAATCCCCGACTACAATGCATCGACTCCTATATGTTTCGACAAAATACCCAACCTTGCCACCTGATGACCCCATGAGAGTCGGTAAACAAGTCAAAGTATAATGCTAGCACATAGAGTCTCAATGTTATCCCGGGTCATAAGGACTAATGGTGTACAACCATAAACTAGGATGTTTCCACTCGATAAGTGAGAACCACTTGGAAAGTTCTTTATGGAGGGTTGTTCAGTGCACTCTACAAGGAGCACATATCTGCATGTTCGGATATCACAATGTTCCCTACCAATGAAACATGGTACTCACATCGCAGATACTAGTCTCAAACTCGAGCGGCCTATCTCCTTCTTAGCGGCGGCTGAATCGACTAGGAACTATTTAGAATATACACTATTGCAAATATGAGTTTCATGATACTCATCATATGAGCATCTCATATTCTTTCTACTATTTGTATATTCAAGGACTTTATCTATACAACTAGCATGGGTATACAGATAAAGATGTGCCAAAACAATAATTTCAAATATTATTAAAATAAAGATTGTTTATACATAGAGTTTCATTGAGAACACTCGACCAACACTTGGCTCGACGGACAACTACTCTAACAATCTCCCACTTGCACTAGAGCCAACTACCCATGTGCTTCAAACCCATCGATTCGCGATGCTTCTCCAATAATGTTCTAGGTAAAGGCTTAGTTAGTGGATCAGCAACATTATCTGCGGAGCCGACTTTGTCAATCGACACTTCTCCTCTTTCCATAATCTCTCGGAGGATGTGGTACTTTCTCAATACGTGATTATTTATGGATGTTTATGATTTTAATATGTTAAATTATGATTTTTAAATGTTTATGGATTTTTACAATTTAATCTTGACATTTAAAAGATATGTTGCATGCTTGGTTTTAAAGAAAAATGATATAATATGCATGTTTTTATTAAGTGATGGAAATACGAAATGTTGAAGGACGTGAAAGGATTGTGACTAATACGATGATATGTTGGAAATATCATGAGGGTTATGGTCCCAGTGGGAGCCCGACGATCGTGTTTCCATTGATACGAATACGAATACGTTGATATGTTGATATGTTGGCCATGGAATCAGTTGACCGGTGAGAGTGTTGCTGATGTCTCCGCCGCCCAGTACTGTGGTTTTATGTAGATGGATCCATCGCCCAATATGATTAAGAATACGAGTCACAATCACGATCTGAATTCAACAAACACGAATATGAATATGAATATGTTGACATGAATATGAATATGTTGATACGAATATGAATATGTTAATGTGAATATGAATATGTTGTTATGAAAATATTTATGTTTAAAGTTTATGCCTTATCATGAAAATGTTATTTTAAGTATGAATATTTTTCACTGTTGCCTGTGGTTTTATACGTATTATTCGTTATCAAGAATATGATGTGTTGAGTCTTTAGACTCACTAGGTGTGATTGATGCAGGTGATATTAATAATTATGATATTGGAGGTCTTGAGGGGTGACTTTACTAGAGTATCGGTGCACATAACCCGAGGACCGACGCTAGTTTTCCGCACTAGTTTATGATTTATGATTTTGAGTTATGTTAAAGATATTTTTACTACGACTTATTTATGAGTGGTTTTTGAGAGGTTATAGATGAGCTATACTTTTCAAATAATTTTTTTTGATAGTAAAACGTTTGACGATTTAATGCTTTAAACTATTTTATTTGGATTTTTAAATGGTTGTTTTATTTTAAAAATGGTGTAAAGCTATTTTAAAGTATTTATATATATGTATATTTTGAATTATAGAGATTAAGGAGAAAAAAAATTTCTAGCACGTTTTAAGAAAACGAGTAGCAGACGTTTCAGCATAGGTTCTGGAAGTGCTTGAGTTTGTTCATCTTGAATGGGAGGATCTCTAATATTGTCTTCCTGTATTATGTCTTGGTGAAAGTGAGGAATATGGTCTGATTAATGTCCAAGATACATATGGGAATATTTATGAAACGTCTGCTTATTCGTTTTTTTAAAATGTACTAGATTTTTTTTTTAAAACCTCACGTAGTATTCGGGCGAACCATAAAATATTTTTGACATCATTTCAAAAATAAACATCCAACTTCCATTTAAAAATCCAAAGGAAAATATTTTAATGCAGAAAATCGTCAAACATTTTACCAAACCTAAAAAGCAATAATTTGAAAAGAATAGCCCATACTAAACCTCTCAAAAATCTCTCAAAAGCATAAATAAATAAACTTAAAAATCTTTAATCATAAAGCATGAGTCAAAAGTCATAATGCGGAAAAAAGTAGAAGCGCTGTTCCTCGGGTTGTGTGCGCCTTCAGTCCAGTCAAATCACTCATCAAGTCCTCCCTCAATACCACCTGCATCCATCACACCTAGTGAGTCTAAAGACTCAACACACCATAATCTTTATAACGAGTAATACGTAATACAGTCAACATATAACGGTGAAAAATATTTGTACATAAAATATCGTTTTCATGAAGATGCATAAACTTAAACATTTTCGTAAACATTTTCATGATGCATAAAAACATTTTCATAAAAACGTTTTCATATAAACATAAACATATCACATAAACATATTCATATTCATATCCATATTCATGTCCATATTCATATTCATATTCATGTTCATGTTCGTGTTTGTTGAATTCAGATCGTGATTGTGACTCGTATTCTTGATCGTATTGGGCGATGGATCCATCTAAAGAAACCACAGTACTGGGCGGCGGGGGACACCATCAATACTCTCACCGGTCAACTGGGCCCTAGCCTACGTATTAAAATATCATGGCATTAGAAATACGATCGTCGGGGCTCCCTCTGGGGCCTTTTCCCACAAATGGGCTCCCTCTGGGGCCTTCTCCCCTCACGACATCTCCAATCATATTCAATCATATTTATAAAAATATGCATATAATATCATTTTTATTTTGAAACCAAGCATGCAACATATCTTTTAAATGATCAATTTAACCCTTAATAATCCATGGACATTTAAAAATCATATTTCAACATATAAAAATTCATAAACATGTTACATAATCATATTAACATATAAAACAGCAAATAGGGCACTGCCATGACGTTTACTAATTTTTAGGTGTAAAAAGACTGTTTTACCCCTAGACGTAAAATTTCACGCTTTTGATATTTTCTTAATTTTATTGACTCTAACATGTCCTAAATAATTATTTAAGCTTACATGAATTTTCTCATATTTTTATTTAGCTTAATTCGACGACTTTTAAATTAATCTTTAAATATAACGTATTAATGCGTTTTAATCCCGAATTAAACCAAACCTTAATATAAAATTCCCAAATTAAAAACTTAGACTCATAATAATTATTTAAGCTTAACCCTAATTTTTCATAATTTTATAAGGCATAAAACTAGGTGTTTCAATTAGTTATTTAATTAGCGTTTCATGTGGCGATTAAATCCCGAATAAATCCAAAACTCGTTATTTTGATCCCAAATTTTTAACATAGCCTTTTCATTATTTATTCTACCATTCCATGTCATGAGCCATCCCCGTGGACCCATGGAATCAATTTTGGCTTAATTAGTCTCGTTTTTGACCCTTCGACGAACACACCGAGCCATCTCCTAATTTACCCGAGCCACGCCCAAGCCACCTTGAACCAAAACCTAGCCAACCCATCTAGGGACCCTACTATGCAAGCCCAGCCCGTAAAACAAGCCCTAGCCCGACCAAAACTTGCTTGAAACTCAACCCAATATTCTGCTGTGTTGTGTGTGTGCTTCCTTGTATGTCTAGGACTCCTAACCCAACTAGGACTCTCCCAGCCGAGCCACCACCGAGCCCACACGTCCCTAACCTTCCCTAGACCACGCCTACACCAAGACCAGACCAACCCAGCCCCTGGAACTCTCGCGTGAGCCACCTGGATCAGAAGGCAGCAGCGCGCGACTCGTGCCCCTCTCATGTTTACAGGTTTCGCTCATGCCTTTCCCTGAACCAAACCATATCAGACCTTGCACCACCCCATCTAGGCTCTCCCTAGGACCCTTATGACTCGACCTAGCCCAGCTCAAGGACCCCAGGCCGAGCCATCTCCTCCCTGCACAAACCTGCAACCCTGCGCATGCTTCCCCCTAAAACTCACGGGTGGAGTCCTAGCTTGCTAGGACTCCTCCCCAGCCCTTGGCCACGAGTCCTAGCATGGATAGGACTCTTCCCTGACTCCTAACATGACCCTAGCCAGCCCTGAAGTCAAGCCAAGGCCAGCCATCCCCCTAATCCATGAAACCCGATCCTCTAAGCCCCATGACAGCAAACTGTTTCCAGCAAGTTTATAACCTTCGATTCTGTGGTTTAGGCGTGAGTGTGTGGATCTAAAACAGGAGTGGACCTCTCTTGATCTTAATTATATCATGGCAGCCCCTTAACCGAACAATAAACAAATTATTGGATTCAAAAATCAAGTTTCCTCATGTATACATGCAATAATCCGAAAATTATGAGAAATATTTCATGTTCTTCATGCATACAATAATTCAAACAATAATATGATATGATGGATGAGAAAAGGAGATGTATGGCATGCCTTTGCGTTTTAAACGCACGAAAAACCGTTGACGACGAAGAACGACGACGACGAGGGCCTACACTTGATTTCTCTTCAAGCTTTTCGAAAACTTTCTCTTCCAAAAATCTGGTGTGTGCCGTGTAAAACTTTGCAAGGGAGAGTTTGATTTGTTGGGGGAAGTGGGACGTGTGCTTTAGGGATTAGGGGGTGGGTTATGGGGTTTAATTGTATAATATATAGTTTAATTAAACACTAATCAAGCCTTGGCCCACTAAGAGGTTAATTAGGCCCATTAGTACTTAATTAAAATATTAAAAATAATTTAATTTAACTAAGTTTGTGAATTTATTAGCCGGGTTGCCAAAACGCTCGCATTTTTGTTAAAAATCCAACACCAATAAAAATTACGTCCCGGCATATAAAATCACCTCAAAACCCCATATTTTCAAAATTAATAAAAAAGCATCACCCATATTTTAAATAATTAAAAACATTTATTTAATAAAATTATTTTCCATTTTTTAGCCATCGGTCTTCGTTCATCGATCGCAACTTGAATAACCTTTTAAAAATAAATTTTAATGCAACCATGTAGAAAAATATATTTTAAACATGTAAAAATGCACCACATAATTAATTAATGCAATTAAATCATTTAATTAAAATACAAGAGAATTTAATAATTGCATGCACTGTGGTTTGCGTGAACCTTTAAATTTTCGGGGCGTTACAATTTACATATTCATCTCCAAAGAAACTATACCTTACTTTATCTCCCCCTGCAAACTCAACATCCTTTAAGAACCAGGCATTTTCTGACTCAAAAATCAACTTATTTGTGGGATCATAAAACTTGTACCCTTGGATCTTTCAGAGTATCCAATAAAATAGGAGCTGACCGTCCTTGACTCCAGTTTCTTTTCATTAGACCTATAAGGCCTTGCCTCAGATGAAAATTCCCAAACGTGCAGATGCTTAAGACTAGGCTTTTTACCCTTGAAGAAGACAATAAACAATGAACACTCATAATATAGCTAGATGTAAATATAAGATTAAGAAAATTAAACTCTTTTGTCTTAAAAATTATTGAAATCATTTAATAGAGTAAATAATTTTTTTTGTCATTTATTTGAATCTAATTGAATAAAATATAATAGTAATACATATTAAAAAAAAATTTGGGGTCCACTTAAGTATGGACCTTAAGACGACCGATTCAAATGCATAATCTCATATATGGGCCATCCAAATATGATGCCAAAAGTGGAGTCTGAGTTGAAGTAGATGAAAGTTCGATCAATAATAAAAAGTTTGATTATCTCTATCAACACTTTTTTGGACGAGCCACCTGATTAACATGATTTGCAGGTTATTCTATTAATTTAATGGTTTATCCAATGCGCATTGTAAGGCAGGTCCTCACGTCATAATTAAAAAATTATAAAACTGTTGTACATGCGCATTGGAAGGCAGGTTCTCACGTCATAATTAAAAAAATTATAAAACTGTTGTACATACGAATCTGATAAACTCAAACATTTGGAAGAAATGTTAACTAAGTAATATTTACATTCGAAAATATATGTATTATACACTTCCTCGAGATTATTTTTGAAGTATCGTACATTGGATGGTTTTCCTTATATGTAGATTAGTGAAATACAATGAATTTGGTCTTATAACTAGGATTAAAACGAATCGAGTTGGTTCGCAAATTTTTTGAACCGTTTCAATAAATATTTTATTAGTATTCAAATTTATTGAACTCAAGCCGAAGTTGAACATTTTCGCACTTTTTTCGAGTTGAACTCGAACTCATATTATTTTGTTTGATAATTCGCAGGCCGCTCGTGAACATTAATATTTTATTAATTATATATTAAATATATTTACATTTTGAGATTTCCTACGTTTTGAGCTTTCAAATTTTTATTCTCGAACTTTTTATCCGAACAATAGTTCGAATAGCTCATGAATATATTCTAAGATTTCGAGCCTAACTCGAACTCCCTTTCGAGCTGAACTCGAGCCAATAAACTCGAATATACTTAATCCGAGTCAAATTAGAACATTAAATTTTTACTGATATTCAGCTCGATTAGATTCGTTTACGCTCCTACTTATTATATATACAAGCTTATTAAAAGGGTATGCCTTAGTTAAAATGAACAGAAAACAAACAACCAAAAAGAATACACAAAAAACAAAGCGGAAGAACAAATTTTGGGATTAATTATAAAATCTCCAATATTTTACACGTCTTATATAATTGAACGATGTTTCGAACCTTTGTTTTTCTTTATAGTTTGACTATCATTACCACACCTATGTATATGGTATTTCGAATATTAAAAAACAGTTATCATTTTAATAGGTCAATAATCATTAAACATAAAAAATTTCCAAATTTTACAAATGAAAATTAATTAATCGCATATTTCTAATTAACCCGGTGTCAGGTAAATAAAAATTACAGGAGGGTTATCCATAAAATACACCAATCAAACTCCTTAATATAGTGATTTTAAACATTGAATATCTGAAGTTAATCTAGTCTGCATATCTGAAGGTTAATCTAGTTAAAAGGAGGCATGATTGTTACTCAAGGAAAGAAAACTGAAACACTTTATATGTCTTCAAGTTGCATAGATACATTAGCAGCTGTGGATGCTAGAACTAATTCAAGTCTATGGCATTGTAGGTTCAGACATATGAGTGAGAAGAAAATGAAGATGCTTGTATCAAATGAGAAGTTACCAGAATTAAAGACCGTTGAACAGAAGCTATATGAAAGCTGTATCTTTGGAAAGCAGAAAAATGTGAGTTTTTCAAAAGGCGGTAGAGAACCGAAAGCAGCAAAATTGGATCTGGTTCATACTGATGTATGGGGACCATCTCCTGTGATATCCCTTGGAATCTCAAGATACTATGTCGCATTTATCGACGATTCGAGCCGAAAAGTTTGGGTTTATTTTTATAAAAATATATCTGATATTTATAAGACCTTTAAAAGTTGGAAAGTCATGGTTGAGAATGAGACATACTTGAAGGTGAAATGCTTACGGTCTGATAATGGTGGTGAATATGAAAATGATGAGTTCAAGAAATATTGTGCATAGAACGGGATCAAGAAGAAGAAAATCATTCCTGATACACCTCAACAAAATGGTGTTGATGAAAAGATGGACATGACCCTGAACGAACGTGCTAGGAGCATGAGACTACATTCTAGATTATCGAAATCATTCTGGGCTGATGGTGCTAACACTACAGCATATCTTATCCACATAGGACCTTCGGTACCACTTGACTGCAGAATACCCGAAGAGGTATGGAGCGGCAAAGAAGTAAACCTTTCTTTTTTGAAAGTGTTTGGATGTTTATCCTATGTTCATATTGACTCTGCTAGCAGAACAAATCTTGATTCGAAATCAAAGAAGTGTTTCTTTATTGGTTATGGTGATAATGAGTTTGGTTATTGTTTTTTAGATGATCAAAATAGGAAGATCATTCGGAGCAGAGATGTAATCTTCAATGCACAAGTATTGTACAAGGACAAGTCAAATATTGGAGCTGGAGATGAATGTTCTGAAGTCAAGAAGACTGATGAAGTACCACTGACAGATATTATTATGATGAATCAAAAAGTAGTGACCAAGAAGATGAAGAAGCAACTGCACAAGATGATGACCCTCAAACTCTGGTGATTGAACTGAGAAGATCTTTGAGAACAATTAGACCATCTGAGAGAGAGAACAATTAGACCACCTGATAGAGAGAACAATTAGACCACCTGAGAGATATTCCCCTGCACTTCACTATATTTTGCTGACAGATAAAGGTGAACCAGAGACCTATGAAGAAACAATGCAAAATGATGATTCAACAAATGGGAGGTAGCCATGGAAGATGAGATGGATTCACTGCATCCAATCAGACATGTGAGTTTACAAACTTCCGCAATGCAAAAAAGCATTACATAACAAGTGGGTGTACCGGTTAAAAGAAGAACATGATGGTAGCAAGAGGTTCAAGGTAAGACTTGTTGTAAAAGGTTTTTAACAAAAGGAAGACATTGATTACACTGAGATTTTCTCTCCAGTGGTTAAGTTAACATCTATCAGGAATGTACTTGGATTAGTGGCAAAAGAAGATTTATATTTGGAGCAGTTAGATGTAAAGACAGTGTTTCTTCATGTGACCTAGATGAAGAAATTTATATGAGGCAGCTACAGGGCTTTGAAGTACGGGAAAAAGAGAAAATGGTGTGCAAACTTAAGAAAAGCTTGCACGGTCTCAAACAAGCTCCAAAATAGTGGTACAAGAGGTTTGATATATTCATGAGCAATAATGGTTTCTTGAGGTGTTAGGCTGATCACTGTTGTTATGTGAAAAAGTTTGATAGTTCTTATATCATTCTACTACTATATGTAGATGACATGTTGATAGCTGGAGCTTGTCTGGAGGAGATTGATAAACTCAAGAAAGAGTTACCGAAAAGAATTTTCTATGAAGGATTTGGGTACTGCAGAACAAAGCCTTGGAATGAGGATCTTTAGAGATCGGGTGAATGAAATCTTGAAGTTATCTCAAGAAGAGTACGTGTAGCAGATTTAACATGGATGAAGCTGAAACTATGTAGTACTCCTCTGGCTAGTCATTTTAAACTAATCAAAGCACAATCACCATCGACGGAGCAGAAGCAGACTTATATGAACAGAGTTCCTTATGCTTCTGCTGTCGAAAACCTCATGTATGCAATGGTGTGTACTAGACCAGACATAACCTATGCAGTGGGAGTTGTGAGGCAGATTTACGAGTAATCTAGGAAAACAATAACAGGAAGAAGTTAAATGGATTCTGAGCTATGTAGCACGGATACCTTAATTTTTTTTGGAGTATCGGATATGGATAAGGCACGCAGATACGCGTATACGGCAAAATCCGTATCGTTGACTTTTTTTAGGATTGACCAGCCGGATACATTTTGGACACGGCGAGGACATGCCATGGATACGACGTGGATACGTTTTTCGGATACGTTTGGGCAAAATTGCAAATATTTAAAAGTTTTAGGGGTTAATTGAAAAAAATTAAAATTTCTAAGGACTAAAAGGAAAATAATTTAAAATAAATAGGGCTGGGCTTTTAAAGCCCTAAATACATTTGTCTGTCTCTTTCATTCTATTTCTGCTCAAGCGGCTCTCAATTCAATCGTGTCGTCCTTCTTCTCTCTTTATGCCGCCGCCTGCAACTGTCATTGCCGCCTGCAGCCAAGAGGATAGTAATCTTTTTTGCATCTCTCTTACCATAAATAAATTAACTTTAAATTTTTTTAAAAAAAATCTCTTGGCTATACGGTGAGTTTTCTATCTCTTGTTTTACTATTGAAAAATAATTTTCATGCATCACAAAAGAGTTTAATGTTATAACATTATTTGTAAGAACGAAGCTTAGAAGTGTTTGCTTCGTTCAGTTGGATTAACTAATCTAAGAACTGTTTAATTAAGTATTTAAGTTCTGTAAAGATTTCTAACAAACAAAATAAATTTAAAAAAGAATTATCCAAAGTTTTTGACTTTTGTGATGTAAATAAAAATTTAATCGAATTCTTATCGTTTAATCGTCTGAGAAGTAATAATTTTGAACTATTTGTCGTAAATTAAAGTTTGGTCAATTTGGATGATACAGTGTATTCCACGGACCATGGCTGACTTTATGTTTCTTGCTCGTCATAACTTCAAACAGCCTATTAGCAATGGAAATTTTTCAAAAGGAAAGTATAAAAGAGAATGTAAATGATTATTCTCCTTTGTGGAAATTTGTAACGAAGATCGAAAAGGGAGCTGGTGGAGGAAATGTTACTTGGTCGTGTAACATATGTACTAAAGTGTGCAAAGGATCGTACTCGAGGGTGAAAGTACACCTATTAAAACTCAAAGGATAAGGAATTGTTGGTTGTGTGGCTGTTTCAATAGATCAAATAAAACATATGCAACAACTTCTGGATGACGCAGAATCGAGAATGAAAAATGCTAAACCGAAAGAAATATAATTGCCTTCGTCATCTGCATCATCAAACAAAGCTTCGAAATCCTCATGCAGTGGTCCTTTCTGTTTGAAAAGTGACGATCCAACAAAGAAGAGGAAAGGAACACTTGGCCCTCTTGAAAAAGTTTTTAACTTGAATATGAGAGATGAGCTGCACTCTGAAATTGCGAGGTTGTTTTACACAGGGGGATTATCTTTCGATATTGCTAGAAATCCTCATTATATCCGTGCTTTCAGTATGGATACTCAACGAACGATTCCAAGTTATCTTCCACCCGGATACAATTTATTGAGAACTACACTTCTTCAAAGAGAAAAAGCTCATATTGAAAAGTTGTTGCAGCCAACAAAAGCTGCTTGGAAACAAAAAGGTGTTAGTATTTGTAGTGATGGGTGGTCAGATGTACAAAAAAGACCACTTATTAATATCATGGCAGTGTGTGAAAGTGGTCCTATGTTTCTAAAAGCAATAAATTGTGAAGGTGAGTACAAGGATAAAGGTTTCATCTCTAAGTTGCTCACTGATGCCATAAACGAAGTGGGACATCGGAATGTTGTCCAAGTGGTCACAGATAATGCTCACGTATGCAAAGCCGCTGGGTTACTTGTTGAGGAAAAGTACCCACGCATATTTTGGACACCTTGTGTTGTACACACTTTGAATCTTTATTTGAAGAATATTTGCGCACCGATTGACTCGTACAAAACAAAGAAGGCTTTGAAGAGTGCAGGTGGATAGCAGAAGTATCAGATAATGCTTCGATGATCAAGAATCTTATAATGAATCACAATATGAGATTATCGATGTTCAACGATAACTCGAACTTGAAGATGCTCTCACTTGCCGAGAATTGATTTGATTCCACGATCATTATGCTTAAAAGGATCAGGCAAATCAAGAAATGCCTTGAAAACATGGTGATTAGTGAAAGATGGGATCTGTACAAGGAGGATGATGTACTGAAGGCTAGAGCAGTGAAGTACAAGATATTGGATGATCAATTCTGGGAAAACATTGATTAGATACTTTCTTTCAAAAGTCCAATTTATGAGATGCTAAGGAGAGCAGACACTGATCAACCTTGTCTTCATTTAGTATATGAGTGGTGGGATGAAATGATAGAGAAGATTAGGGTTGCTATCTCGAAAAGGCCTCACAGTGGAGATTCAAAGTTTTATGAGATTGTTCATGATATTCTGGTGCAGCGAATGAATAAAAGCAATACACCTCTACATTGTTTGGCGCATTCTTTGAATCCGAGGTAAAACTCTAAAAAAATTAACTAGGTTTTAGCAAATTATACATATTAGTTCATATTTAATTATCAATATTTTTATATAGATATTACAGCAATGAGTGGCTCCAATAATCTCCCAATCATCTTCCTACTCATAGGGACATCGAAGTATCAAGGGAAAGGAAAAAGTGCATTGAACGATGCTATTCTTGTTCATCAGAACGAAGAAGTGTCAACGAGGAGTTTGCCTTTTTTTCAGCCACCATTGATGATTTTTCTGATAATGATGCAATTCGTGATCAAGGTTTGATATCTCCAACTAAGTGGTGGGTTATACATGATGGAACACCAACTCTTCAAAGTTTAGCTTTAAAGCTACTTGGGCAGCCTTCTTCTTCTTCTTGTTGTGATAGAAATTGGAGCACCTACAATTTCATACACTCATTGAAGAGAAACAAAATAACACCATAAAGACCGGAAAATTTGGTGTATATTCACTACAATCTTCGTCTTTTATCAAGGAGGAGTCCACATTATAATGAAGGAAAAAGTAAGATGTGGGATGTTGGAGCAGATGCATTCGATTCCATGGACATGGAGGGTGTTGTTATCCTTGAAATTGTCAATTTGTCTCTTGATGAACCTGAATTGGAGTCAGTCTTATTTACTGATGAAGGCAGCGTTGGTGATGAAACCGATATGGATGTTTGATTTCTTTTTACTTGCTTAAGATGGATTTTGTGTTTTATATTTTGTACTTAAAATATTATGATTAATGAAATATTACGTCAATATCTATAATTTTTACTTTTCAATACTAAATTTATATAAATATAAATATATATTATTTATATATATTTTAATGATTATCATATTCTAGCCGTATCGTATCTTATATTTCAAAATTTGACGTGTCGTCGTATCCTTATCGCATTCAATACGATATCCGTACCCATATCCATGTAACATAGATTCTGAGGTACTTGAAAGGTACTGCTAGTTTATCTTTATGCTTCAGAAGATCAAATTTGGGCTTACAAGGTTTTGTCGATGCCGACATGGAAGGTGACGATGCCGACATAGAAGGTGACATGGATGGCAGAAAAAGCACGATTGTGTATGTGTTCACATTAGGTGGTACGACAGTAAGCTGGGTATCTAAATTGCAAAAGATAATTGCGCTTTCGACTACTGAAGTCGAGTACGTTTCAGTTACAGAGGCTAGCAAGGAAATGATATGGTTAAGATTCTTTTTGGAAGAATTGGGTTAGAAGCTTGAAGGTAACACATTACACCGTGACAGTCAGAGTACTATTCATTTAGCAAAAATTCATGTTTATCATACTAGGACAAAGCATATATAGGTTCGATACCATTACACAGTTTTGGAAGATAAAATCTTGATGATTGAGAGTATTCCTGGAAGTAAAAATCCAACTGATATGCTCACCAAGACAGTAAGTAAGTAACCATTGAAAACTGAAGTTTTGTTCAACTTCAATGAGACTACAAGTATAAGAAAGCAGACATGAGCTGCTGCATTGGTGGTGTGAAGGCATAATTGAAATCAAGTCTTCAAGTGGGAGAAATGTAAGGTGAAGTGGGCCAATTTGTAGTGCCCCAAATTCAGTACACGTATAACTCATGCATTATTTAAATTGTTAAATATTTTATTTAAGTTTAAAGTGATGTTAGTGATGCATGATTTATTTAAATCGCATTATTTTAATGTTTATGTGATGCACGTTAAAATGTTTTTTCAAGTTTCATATTTCAAGCGATTACTCGAGGCGGGGTCGAGGAGATGAGACCGGAGACGATTTTTGGTAATTTTAAAACGTGTCATTTTATTTTAAGTTGGGTATGGGACATTTTAAAAGGTTTAATTAAAGTTTAAGCATTTTAAAGTCTAATTTATTTAATTAATGATTTTATGAATTTTAAACTTTTAAAGATTTAAAACTTGTGCATTTTATTTAAAGTAAAGAATTTTATTAGAGGTTAGTGGAGAGTAATATTTTAATTACCTCGTTAATTATTGATTAAGCAAATTTTACTCTCCTTAATTATCTATCTAATCACACATTTTACACACTTTTACACACACTGAAACCGTTCAACACACACACACCCCTATTCCAATTCAGTTTTATTATTTTGAAAGAGAGAAAACCTAGGGCTCTTCCTCATACAGCAGCCGCCCCTTCCCTCTGTAATTTCTAGCGAGTTTTCGTCATTTTTGTGCAATAAAAATCGAGCCACCATCGTCCCGGATCAAGCCTCGCTCCGTTCCCGCTTCGGTATCGTCGTTACGGTATTTCAAATCATCAAAAGCCACGTATATTCTGTTATTGCTGCATTGATCTCGTTATATTATGCGTTGTGTTGTTATTTATACGTAAAAATACATGTGTGATGCGTAGAAGTTTGAGCAATTATGATTAGAACACTTTTGAAACCATTTTAGATCTAAAATTTTCGATTTTGCTGTCTTTTTAAATACTGCGATTTTTCGGTCGCGTTTTTTAGAAAACTTTCAACACAAAAATTGTAGAACTTTTTGATACCTTCGATTTGACAGTAAACTCGAAATATTTGGATAAAAATTGAGTGAGTTATGGTGTTTTTCATGGAACTGCTCAAACTGCGTTTTCAGAAAAATATGTTTATTCACGTGTTCTTGGGATTTTACTGTTGCAGGCTTCGTTGGGGATCGATGGTGATTGTTGCTGCTGTATAGGTATGATTAGTATGACGTTGGGTTGGTATTTGGTATGCCGGTGAGTGTCGATAGGCACTTGAACTCGTTAGGAGTCGTAGGAAACAATTTGGTGTCAAATTCCATGTTTTGAGTTGTATTGTGTCGTAGGGTGGATATTGTGGCTTTGGGGTGTTTGTACGAGGTTAGTTCAATGTTAGGGTATACTAGGATGGGTCTCGGGGTGTTGGTTCATGGTCCGTACAATCGAGTCTAGAATGATAAGCATCGCGTGTATTGAAATTTCGTGAGTTTGCACTTCCCGTAGGTACACGAACCCCCTCACGGACTAGGGCACGGGGTGCGTGTCTTTGTTTCCTTCGCGGTGCCAAATTCCAGAGACTAGACGGACCCGTACCCGTAGACGGACCCTAGCACGGGATCCGTGTCCTCACTTCTTTTCAGTATCTTTTTACCTAGCCTAGACGGACCTTTAGACGGACCCTGACACGGGGTCCGTGCCCTTCCTTTTCTTCGAGTATACAGACACAGTATCTACACGGACCCAGACTCGGAGGGGTGCACGGGGTCCGTGTACTCCAGTCTTTTGGGAATTTTCTTAGGGGTCGGTTGGGATTTCAGGTCATGGTTTAGTGCAATGTTTAACAAAGTCGAGTCACGGGAATTTAGAACGTCCTAAGGAAAAGATTGAGCTGAAACGTAAGTACGAATACCTACGTCTAAGTTATGCAAGTTAAGCTTTTAAATTCATGTTAGTATGTGCAGCGGCGGCCCCAAATGAAATCCAACGAATCCCTCAACGCCAAGTAAGTATGTTGACGTGCAAGAAAATATTTTTAAGTTTTTGAGGTATGCTAAATGTCTTGTGACCAATTTATGTATGGGGTTGGAAAGCGTTAAATCATGAACGGGGATCAACCCACCCTGTTAAAGCATGAACGGGTTTAAATCAGAATTGGAAAGCGTTAAAGCATGAATAGGGACCAATCCACCCGTTAAAGCATGAACGGGGATCTCATGTATGTGGCAGTGGGTTCGTCCCTGTCAGCCCAGTACTGTGGTTTAGTCTGATCAGGCGATTTATGTTATTGGTCACTTGCTTTGAAACATGCCTCTATGCAAAATAATGAAGTTCATGTATGTTTATGTATGTTTAAGTATGCAAGTATGTTTATGAAAGTTTTCACGTTATGGCACGTCTAAGTTATGTACGTATGATCATGTTTAGTGTAAGTTCAAGTTTCAAGTATGTACGTTCTATTTTAAAGTTGCATGTGGTTTTATTACGTATTATTCGTTACTCCAAGTTTATACGCGATGAGCCTTTAGACTCACTAGATTTGATCGATGCAGGTGAGGATGTTTATGAGGAGGCTGGAGGTGGGGACCAAGGAGCAGGCTTGGACTGAGCGGGAGGCTAGACCCGAGGACCGCCATGTTTTAAGTTTTATGAAAACATTCAATACTTTTGTCAAACTTTAAATTTCAAATTTTTTGTTGCAACAACTTGTGAGACGTACAGTTTATCTTTTTTATCGAATTTTGAATGTTCACGTTTCAATTAAGAAAATTTTAAATTTTTCCGCAAATTTTGAATAGTAAAAGTACGGTACGTTACACAATTGGTTTGAAAACTTTATCAAAATGTGACACAATTTTCAATTATTTTTCCGCAAAAGCATGTATGCATTTAATTGTTTATGAGAACTTGCATCTATAAATATAACTTGAATCTATAAAGAGATGCGTCCTTTATACAATTTAAATCATCACAAAACGAAGCAATTTCAAAACTTCTTAAATAAGAGAAAGCCAAGTGTTGTGAGGTTTACTTGTGAGAGTCAGAGAAAATATTTTCTCGGTTATATTCGGAGGTCGGGATTGTGAGATATTAAGTGTTTTGTACAGATTTATAATTTTCTTCTGATAATAAAGATTTGCAGTAGCTCCGTGGACGTGACCTATATTTGGTGAACCACGTAAATCTTTGTGTTCTTTGTTGATTATTTTATTCCGCAATTTTGATACTATATTATCATTATGATTGCCATTGTTTCGGCGTAATCCACAACACAAACCACCACCATTGAAAAATCAAACTTTCAGAAGATGGACGCTTGGGCAAGACTGCACAAGTTTCTTGAAACACTCAAACTAGAGAATGCAGAAACAATTATTATAAGAAGATGATAATAGCCAGAGAAGGGTAAAATATAATCCTTAAGAATTTAAAATGCTAAAAACAAGTAATAAGTAGTTGATGCAGGTATAGATCAGTGAAGGATTTTATACCTTTTATAAGTTTCTCTTTCATCAAAGTGTTCTGTGCTTTCCTTGTAACCTTTCTGGCATTCTCTCGGTCCTCCAGATTAACATTCACTACTTTTTCTTAGCTGAGAGGTGGTGGGTTTTTCCATTTCCAGCAACTCTTTTCTTCCTGGAATCAAAATAATAAGTGATAAATAAAGATATAGAATTGAATGAGAGATATAGAAAGGAGACCGTACAATTGTTTTAGGTCCAAAAATGAAAGTTTTATGAAAAACTGACTGAATGACTTGTTCAATGCTTTATACAAATAAATTTCAGATTCATTTGTATCAGCAGCCATTCAGTGTCAATTTTATTCATACAAACCCAAGAAACAAATAGCAGAGAGATACTTGTCATTTGTCAAGATGCTTTGCTCAGATGGTAGATGTACTGCTGGATAGGAAATTTGTGAAGATCAGTATTGCATAGAAGAAGCAAAGCAAGATAGTAGTTCCATTCACATCATAATCCCACGAGGGGACTTTCCACACTTTCAACAACATCGATTGCATGTTTAAGCTCGGAAATGTTTGGCAACTGTCTTGGTCGATCCCCATGCTCATCACTAAACATGACAATGAAAACATTTAAGCAAATCCTCTTAAATAAAACCAAAATAATAACCAAGTTCAAACCTTGTCCATGGCACTGGCTCATTGTCACATCTGACAAATAGTATCTGCAAACCTTGTGTCCCTAATGCAGAAGGAAAGTAAAGAATTAACAACCATAGCAAAAGAAATCTTGATAAAGTGAAGCTACTTTAGCACAAAGATATGCCTGTTTTCCAACTTTTCTCCAACATTTCTCGAGACTGTATCCCATCATAGCGGTACCCCTTCTCTGGGGCATAGGGAGAACGCTTATCCTTCTCAGATCTGTTCGATGAAAATGAAGGAAACCAACTGCCCTCTGAGTTCACAAAATAATCTTATTAATTGATTTCTTGCAGCACTACCAGTGAGCTGACTGTTAGCTTGCGGTTCGTTTGGGATATTTAGGATGTTGAAGTGGTATAAGTTAGCGATACCCCAGGTCCACAATGGAAGCTCAACGTTTACGAACAGGCATCATTGTGTTATCAGAGCTCATATTTTAAACTGATATGAGTATTGAAGAAACAAGTGAAAAAGGCCTTTATGTTTCCAACTGTAGATCAGCAATGAATTCTACAAATATGTTCAAAAATTAAAATCTTATAGTCATGTGTACCCTGAATGTTTGAGTTGATAGATGTTGTATTTCCAAGCTTGACATGGAATACTTTAGATGAGTGTGTTTAGAATGATGTTTCCTAATGAAATTTAATGTGAATGTTCCAAACTGTTTTTCCAATTTTTAGAGAAGCACGAGAACAAATCATTCCAAAAAAATAACTCCCATATATCGTCCTTTTATAGTTATATATATATAGATCTTAGAGATCAACAACATAGCTGTCGAGAATAATATCAGGTCAATATTTTGAACAATCAGGGAAAGAGATCGGAATTTATGCTATTGCCTGGAGATTTAGTAACAGGATGAACAAGCTCAACTAACAACGGAGTGAGTAGGGATGGCAAATTTTCCCACAGGTTTGGGGCCCCGCGGGGAAAGCCCGAAACGGGGATGGGGATCCCTGATTTTTTCGGGTTTGGATTCGGATTCGGGGATTTTAAAAAATCTCCGATGTAATTCGGTGCGGATATGGGATTACTATTCTCATCCCCGAAATCGCCGAACTCGTCCCGAAAATAATATCAATAATAAAATAATAGTATTATTAATATTAATAATATAATAATATTATTATTTTTTTAAATATTAATATTCTTATTATTATTAATATTGATATTGATATTAATATTAATATTATCTCTAATAATAATAGATAATAATAAGTTTTGGTTTGAAAAAATCTCCAAATTCGCCACCGTCTTGCCATATTAATATTTTTGAAACGGGGATGTGGGCGGGGATGAGAAGTTGATCCCCGAAGTTTCGGGTTCGGGGATTCCACGAACCCGAAAAAGCGGGGATTGGGGCGGGTATGGGGGTAGGGATGGAATTTGGGGATGGGGATGGGGTTGGCAAACCCGCCCCCGCCCCGGCCCATTGCCAGCTCTAGGAGTGAGAAAAAAAGGTAGTAAATAGTAATTCTGTTATTGCCCGAACTGGATAACCTTTGTCGCAGCTAACTCTAGAGCCTGGTTCCCTTCTTTAAATTCCTGATCAAATGATTGTTCCTTATTGGTACATTTAGTTCCACTAAGATCTCGACCACCACTGCACAGTCATAACATAATAACGACAACAATTAATACTTGTATCATACAAAGAACATTACATGCATTGGGATCACCAAGATTACCAGTAAACAACATAAATTACTAAAAGGCTAGGAACGGAAAATAAGTAAGGAAAGATTGGATTTGAAATCATTACAAGGATCTTTTGTGAAAATCATAAATTAAGACAATCAACTAAGTAGGCTGGAAACAAAAAGATCATAGAAAATAAAGAGAAGATTAATAATAATTTGGAAAATAATGGAATAACAAGTATAGTACTTTGGTAAGCAGATTTCTTGTTTGCTGCAACAAAAGAAAAAATAATTCAGTCACATTCCATATCTCAAGAGTACAATACTACAAGCTATGTTGCTACGGCATGGATATCAACATTAAGTTTCTATTTAAAATCCTTGACATTTTAGGTGAATGTAACTGGCAAATAAAGATCCAAGAAAAGTCGAAAATTAAAAAAATCATCACACAATTGGAAGAAGACAAACCTGCCAGTGTAGATAAACCATTTGCCACAGTCTTCATCATCCTCATAACCACCGGAAATTACTACCAAGTGTGCACCATAATGTGCCCTTCCCCCAATGCCAGCAACAGGAGGGTAATGCACTCCCCACTGCTTGCAGTCCATACGCAAATCCCAGGTCTCTCCAACCAAAACCCCCTGGTTCCTCGCTGGATCATTTTCTGCTGGGATAGGTCCAAAGTGGTCTTTAAGGACAGTGACAAAAATCCTTCCACTCGAAGCATTGACCATCCCAGCTCTTTTTGCCCTTTCAGTAGTAGATGCCCTGTCAGGACAGTCTTGGTTATGGAGAAAACGATAAACAATTTGAGGCCTTCCAGAGGTTATAGATCTCGCCAGCTTCACCATTCGGACGGCAGCTATTAGTGTGGAGTTGATGCGAGGCTGAATGGCCATTTTACAAGGAATGCTGCTACGACACTTTAAACATGTGATTTCCTCTCTTAGTCCAGGTTTCAAAGCATTTCAAGCAAAAATTGTGTCCACATGGCGTCTGAAAATTTGAAATAAGAAATTATATGAGTGCAAGCATGTATGCTGTATCTTCGTTTTTTTCTGCAGGCATGGTCCTTCATGGGGATTTAACGTTAGACAATAAAAGATTGATTTTAAATGAATTCAACAACTTCAAAATACATACACGTGAGAAATGATTTATTTTAGTCGCACGCTTGCATTAAGTGCTAAAATTCAAACAATTAACTTTAGGTATGAAAATGGTAATAATTTTGGAAAGCACTTGACTGTAATTTATAACTTGTTTGTAAGTGAGTTCATTGAAACACGCAGGTGCATGCAGATGTTTGTTGAGAGCAGGGGCGGAGACACAGTGCTTTTCACCCGGTCTAAACCAAAAAAAAATTTAAAAATTTATATGTAAATTTTTGTATAATTTTGGATAAATTTGATATTAGCCCGAATAGATCAATTTATAATATTAAAGGATTTTAGAGTTTAAAATTCTAGCCCGAGTAGAATCGGATTCTTGGCTCCGCCACTGATTGATGGAGAGAATGGTTTTGAAATATATAGTTTGCTAAATAAGGGTTCATCTTCTTTCGAACAAAGTCAACAAAGCATAGTTGTCAAAAACGCACTGCATGCGCTTAAGCACACTCCAGCGCACGCCGCACGGCTTCCATGAAGCATGAGTTTCTGCGTACTCATGCTTCGCATCGAAGCACACTTGAGAGAAAAAGAGTTGAGGGAGTCCTAACATGATGTCGCCTCGGCCTCACCTCGTGTCGCCTCTGCCCTTTGCCCTTGCATTTTACTATTTGATATTTGGAAGAGAAAGAAGAAGATGGTTTCAATATTTGATATTTTATGGATCACATTTTTAAATAAAAAATTGATTTTATTTACTTCTTTGAGAATATTTCATTAATCTCTTACTTCCATAAAATGTACACTTTACACTTAAAGCCGCAAGACACTTGAGCTCTTTAATGCGCTTTGCCCTTTTAATTACTTTGCAGCCAAATGACCATCGTAATTCACTTATTCATTAATCAGGACAAGTTATTGAATGAACAGCATGATACAAACTCTCTGTCTATAAAATAAATATAATCAAAGCTTTCTATCAAATGTGCTATTGAGTATTGACATACCCATCAGACACTTAGCATACACAAAGGCATGTAATCTTAGAACACAATAAAGCATAACACTTAACTTCCTACAATTTAGTACCAAGTACGGTACCAGACCCTTGATGGTGATATAATTATAGCAGGAAAAAACTCGGGAGAGCAGGAAATTACTTTAGAGCCTCAACTCATCTACTCGAGACTGATTAAGGAAAAGTAATTACATGTTTGGTTACTGAGAATCTACCATATAAAAATCCTTGTTTAATTTTGAAGAATGAATAAATTGAAGGACAATAAAGTATGATTAGCTATGCATGAAATAGATGGCCTTATAAATCTAACGCCACAAATATCCAAAACAATAATAATTGATCTTAGAGTGAAGATCCATCATCATGTTAATGGTTTACGTTACCACTTACTCTATTTTTATTTTTCTCCATAATAGCAACACCTCTCATTTTGATTGTATCAGTTATTTGTACTTGGAGTAGAACCATAAGTAAATACATGATATCTAATTCCATTTATGTTAGAGAGCAGATTATTGTGAAAAATATTTTCTGCTGCTTGGCCCCTTTACGCAAACCTTCGAAACATGGAACTAACATGGATGTTACGGTCGCACATCATCACGATGATAATAACAACGTTCATGGTATGGAACTTTTAATCCTTCAGGAAGATGAGTTATCATGTCAATGATGTACACTACAACTTCCTCTAATTTTTATATATTGGAAGTATCTTATCAATCAATTGTATCAGTTATTAGTAGTAGGAGTAGGATCAAAACTAAATACATACACGTTGTCCAGTATTCCAGTTCTATTTTTGTTAAGGAACGGCACCTCCTCTACCATAGTATAAGCTTGGAGCAGCTCCGAAAAGTGAGGCATGTAGTCGCTTTCAACGTCAACAACACCACGAAAAAAATAAACTATGGTTGCCCACTGATCTGATCATAGGTGAAATCCCTTCGCCTCGCGCCTTTGTTTGGGCTTAGTTACGGCCATTCTCGTTTGAACAAAACTCTCTCCTGGTAATTCGGTGTCAAATTCGTTACAGCCGCTGAATCCTATATTTATTTGATAAATAAAGTTTTACACTCCGGAGAACCGAAATAGCAATCCCAGGCATAGAAGTGCGATTTTTATTTCTTTAGTTATTTGTTTTGGCTCCTGCTTTCACTAAGCAAGTAATAATATATCATTCTTTCTTCGGTGAGCGAGTTGTATTTCTTAAAGTCTTTTACTAACCTAACTCCCATTCCTTCTCTCTTTGGAAGTCTTGGAAGCCAGTCTCTCTCTTTTGATATGGTCGAAAAGTCTTCCCTTCAGTCGGAAAGTAGAGCGAATCATGTCACTTGGTTTGACACTTGCACAAATACTTTACCTGCCATTATTTTTCTAAGATAAAAATAAAAAACAAATCACTGAACAAATAAAAGCAGGAGATTGAATGCCGCATATGAGTAGGTATATGATTGATTGTAAGATGAATATATATATGATTGTTTGTAAGATGAATATGCAGATAATGAAGTACGAATAAACGTTCAAATTATAATTATAAGGGGAAAAAAGTGATAAACAATCTTAATGAAAGATGGTTATACCGTGACAGGCCTTTTCGGAAGCTGCATACAAAAGGAACATTTAAAGCTCTAACCCACGACTCCCAATACATCATTTACTTTCTCCTCCTTTTCCAGGCCCAGCCATTCCGTCTCCGGTGCAGTCGGGGCAATCGAAATGCAAGGCCGAAGCCATGGACTCCGATAGCACAGATAAGCATTCCACGTGCCAGGGGGTGGCACACGTGCGGCAGATAAGCGTCGCCTGCTCTGACGGCTGTGTTTTGCACAGCATGCAGTTGCCGTCTGCGTCAAGAAGGGAGATGAGGGGTGGTTTGCGCCATTTATGATATGATCACTCCTCCGCCGCGATGGTAAGACGTAGGGTTCGAGGGAGTTGTGCTGCGGAAACACCAAGTGGTGAGCAATGGAAACGAAACGAAGGAGATTCAATTTTGAAATGGAATCTGAGCCAGTTGAACTTTAGTCTTCCAATTTTATTTTTTTTAAGAAAAATATTATGAGAGACTTCACACACATTTAAAAAATAAATAGTTAAAGTATTTTACATTTTACAAAAATTAATTAATATAAATATACTACCAAAAAAAATTAAAAAAATAATAAATATTAAAAAACAATCTTAGTTTATAAAAATAAAAATTTAATGACTATATTTATAAAGAAATTGTCTAAAAATTGGAGCAACAAGGTTTAAATTAATTACTCCCAAAGTTTTCATTACTTTGTCCATAACAAATTTCACAACATTCATTTTTCGAAATATGACAGAAAATTATTTTATTTGTTGTAATCCAATTAATAACATAAAAAATAGATTAACATAATATAAATATAATCATAATTTTAACTTATTTATCATATTTAAATGTTTTCGACGCGTGCTTGACATTCCTTTATAACTTAGAAACTCTAAAAATCTCGATTTTGATTATAACAAAACTTTTTATTGTATTTCTAACATATTTACTCATGTGTAAAATTACTAACTCAATAAAGAAGCTGAAATTCGAATTTAGCCAAACTGAAAATCTAGCGAGCTGTATTGTTTTGATGATATCTCACAGCTCGGTTATGCAAATAACCATATGCCAAAATGACTAAACAGAAAAATCGATTTGGGACAATTCATAAGTCATGTCAGTTGGGCCAAATCAAATGTTACCTAGGCAAAATGATGACAGTAATGCTCATCATATTTTGATACAGTATCGGTTGTTGTAAACGAATTTTTATGGAGAAAAACGAAATTCTTCATTTTGTGTCACGACAACTACTACGACAAGATTCAAACAATATCACTTTATCATTCTGTTTTGAGAGTTTTTCTATTACTGACTGATTGATGATTCATTCCTCGGGAGAGAAGGTGCGTTCGGGTGAGAACAATCCGCATGTTATCGAAGAGAGTTCAAGTTGACGGATATTGAAGATAAGTTACGCTCACCAATTGAAGTCTAAAGTATGTGTTCGCCATAGATGAGTCACTAGAAAAGAGAGAGTCTTTTACAATAAGTTTTTTTATGATTGAACTGCTTATATTTAGTGAACTTGCTTGATAGCTAAGCGTGAACCTGTTGATGTAAGTCGGTTGGACCGAACCACGTTAAATTGCATGTTTCTTATTTTTGTTTTCACTTTTACATTTCTTAATTGAGTTATTCATGAAAACTAAACAAAAAAAATAAAATCGGATAAACTGTCTTATTTTTCAAGCCATGTTTTCCTAACTTGGGTAATGTTCTTTGACAATTGTTTTTTTTATGAATGATGATTTGCAGGTCTTCTAGCAAGCCTCCATCGACTGACTGGCTAATTTGTGGTTTTTAATGTTAGGAGTTTTTGGTATGTTTCTTGACACCATTGTTTAATTTATTTGTAGTTCAACTATGCTTTAGTTATATGTGTGTGGTGAAAATGAATCGGAAGATATTTCTTTTTTTCTTTTGAATGGATGTATATTGGAAAAAAGATTGCGTCTTTGGTTCGTGAAGGAAGATATTGATTTATTGGGAGGATAGTGTTGCCATTGATTGACAAACATGGCAAGTATGCCCTGCCCAGATGCCAAATCCAAAATTTATATGTAAAATTTCAAACAATAAATTTCATCTCCCAAAATACATCAGTTATTCACTCGTTGCTCCTTCTACTAACACCCATGTTTCCTCCTAGTTTACTTCTGTGTTTACTTGAGTGAGAGGAAGGATCATGGTTTCAACTATTCTTCTGTTTATTATCACTTTGCAGATGCTCGGTGCATCTGACTGGCAATACTATAATTAATTTAACTAATGCTACATTTGCATCAGCCGTGCTTAATATGATTTCAGGATTTACCTTCATACTTGCCCTCATTTTTGGGTTTTTAGAAATTTCTTAACGAAATCATGTTTCTACACATTTGTGAACATGATAAATAATATGCGGAAGCAGATCGAGTGTTACCTCCAGCAATTGAATAATTTGTAAGTTCTCTGTTTTTCCTCCTATTGAAGTCTTCTAAGTACTCCAACACTCTCAGTAGATGGTTGATGATACCCTCGGGATAGCCCGGGTTGTGCCCAGGTCATG
This sequence comes from Primulina tabacum, assembly GCF_025594145.1. NCBI lineage: Eukaryota > Viridiplantae > Streptophyta > Magnoliopsida > Lamiales > Gesneriaceae > Primulina > Primulina tabacum. The sequence goes on from NC_134552.1 coordinate 19,729,136, forward strand.
GATGACCCGAGACAATTGATGATCCTCCCATAAGAGTTCGGGTCATGGACGACCAGGGCTATTGAATGGATGGCCCAGATCAGGGTAAATTTGCAGGAAGGGTTCATCAGAGCCCGGGCAGGTGAACACCCGGGATGTTTTCTCACCGGGTTATTGGACGCCCGAGCTCTCGTGAAAGTTCTCGGGAACTCCTTACTCGGGCTACCTCGATGTGAGCACCGCACTCAAGTGTGCTAGTAAAATAGGATGTGGGCGGCTGTCCCATCTCTGACACCGATCCAAGTGGTTTGCCAGATCAGACCAGGAGGATGTGACTAGTGTGTCACTTGGTGTGACGGAATTTAGGATATGATCAGCCACCATACTATAATTAGTAGCTAGCACGCAGAACGAGGTCATCATCACTTTCCCTACTACAAATATCAGGTTCTCTCTTTGCATTTAATTCATTCACATATTGAATACACTAGCATTCATTACTCATTTATTCAAATCCTTTCATCCACACCAATATCACAACCATCACTCGGTTGCATTGGTTCCTTTGTTGAATCACACTGACTTAGGCATCGGAGTGGCCACGCCTGATATCCTTTCGGCGCCCATTCACTTATCTTCTTGATCACAGGTCTCTATAATTACCCGAGAAGGAAACCTCTGGTTCAGATATTCACACTGCTCCTATTTCCCTCATCATCTTGATAGCAGATCCAGTGGAGCGCCCGACCCGGCTCATCCTTTTCCCCGGATCACATCATTGGCGCCATCTGTGGGAAATTTGAGTTCTAGACGTTGATATGGCTCTTACCAGGGGAACAAATCAGGAAAATTCTCGGATCCAGGGAGAGAATGCACTTCTCCTCGTGCGGGTGGTTCGCCACCCATTGTGTGGGTACCCGGACGCTAATTCATTTCTTAATCATTTTTGGGAATGATTAGATCAATTAAATAAACAGGGTCTAATTTATTTTTAAATACAAATGCGGAAACGTAATGTAATCAATCTGATATACATATCAAAAGTAAAGTACATGTCTTGTACTCAGTACATTAAACTCAAGCTAGGGTTCAACTACTATATATCAAGTGCTGAGGCCTATCTGCTTCTGATCCGGATCTCCACGCTAACTTGTCCTCTTTAATTCTCTTCTTGACCCTGATCCTGTCCCACCTGTTGTCATGCACACATACAAACACAACAACAGCCGGATAACTCCAGTGAGAATATAATCCCAGTATAAACAATGTATACATGCAATCATATAAACATATATGAAAGAATAAAACAGATATCAATAGCATGTATCAAATCAAAAAGACATGTATCGATATAAAACTGTAAATAAAATCATGACTCATCATCTCAGACTCGACTCATCTCTAATCTAGGGATCCCGGTTCCTGGACATTGTCTCATATATCGAATCTCAGCGATAGGAATAAATCAACTCCTAAGAAAACATCGATATAAACCAAACATCCAGTGTCTTGGCATATCCGCCACAGACTTGGCATATCCTGCCAATGACTAGGCATCTCCGTCCATGACTCAATACACGCTTTGCTATAAATCAATAGAATAAGCATCTCAATCTCAGACATTGCAACATATCGAGGCAATGTCAATTAAGTATGTGATTTTGGGAAACTCAAGTTAAATCAAACTCGAGTTGTGCAATCCCGGATCAACATTGATTTATACCTTTCTTTTCTGTCAATCTGACTCTGTCGAAGTCTCAGATTCAAAGCCTGTCAATATAAATATGGCAATGACAACATCGAGGAGTATAATATCAATACGCAACTCAATCAATACTGGATATAATCAGAACTAGATCAAATTCTGTTTCAATAGCATAACGACACAATCTCAATATACTCAGCGATACAATATCAATCAGATATCAATTCCACAACTCATGATCAATCACAGTACAAATATGATATCAATCTCAATCAAATCAACTCTGAAAATCATGACCATTTCATACGGTATCTATTCTTAGATCCGGTTTCGATTATACAATGTCTACTATGTAAAGAACACCATATATGAATCATATCCGATTTCTTCAATATCATAATTTCAAAACATAACAAAACGTAATAAAACTTACGTCTAGTTGAAGCTTTCATCGATAGAAACACAGTACTGAAGTCGGATTGAATTTCTGACAGCCGGATTTTGAATAAATCGATTTCTAGTCTTCGAAGGAACTTACAAATTCCCTGGAGCCTTTCTCGTTGCTTTTCTCATTCTGAGGGAGGAATGAATACAAATATATATATATATCATGCATGAAAAGGCTAGATGGCTTCTCCTTTGTTCAACACGTCTCGCGCATATGCGCGACCCTCCTCGGCACATATGCGGGAGACACTATGTCTCGGCGCGTATCATCACGGCAACTTGCGCATATGCGCGCCCTCACCCCGCGCATATCCGCGAGTTCCTTTGCAACTCTTTGCCATCCTCGCGCACATGCGCGGGTCCATGTCGCGCACATGCGCGAGGTTCTCTGCCTACCTCGCGCACATGCGCGAGGGGTACTGTCCTCGCGCATGAAATCTCACAAGCAACTCAAATCAAGTCTCGGAGCGATCCTTCAGAATTATATCAATTCATAAATCAATAATCGCAGGTTAACAGAAAAACAAATCTCGGGCATTACATTTCTCCCCCCCTAAGATACGATTTCGTCCCCGAAATCACAGGCAATCAAATCATATCAGAAAAAAATGTACAACAGAAGCTAAACAGAAAACTCACATCAGTTAAACAACTCAGGAAATCTCTGTCTCATATCTGACTCCGTCTCCCAGGTAGCTTCTTCGATACCATGACGACTCAACTGAACTTTCACAAGCCAAATAGTCTTTGTTCTGAGCTGCTTTTCTTTACGATTGAGAATCTGAATCGGCTTCTCGAAGTAACTCAGTGTCTCGTCAAGTTCGGCCTCGTCTGGCTGAATGACATGTGAAGCATCGGAAAGATATTTCCTCAATAAAGAAACATGAAAGACATCATGTATCCCAGATAAAGAAGGCAGCAAGGCGAGTCGATAGGCACGATCTCCTATCTTCTCAAGAATCTCATACGGCCCAATATAACGTGGAGACAACTTCCCTTTCTTGCCAAATCTGACAACTCCTATGAAAGGTGAAATCTTCAAGAATACTCGGTCTCCTGCCTCAAATACCAACGGTCTATATCGAACATTGGCATATTTGGCATGTCTGTCTTGAGCTGCCTTCATCCTCTTCTGAATTAACTTCACTTTTTCTATCATATCTCTGATCATATCAGGTCCAATCTCAGGTACCTCAGAGATATCATCCCAATACAGAGGGGATCTGCATTTCTTACCGTACAACGCCTTAAAAGGAGCCATTTCAATACTCGTCTGATAGCTGTTGTTGTACGAAAACTCACAAAGTGGCAAAGAATCTTGCCAACTAGTGCTAAAATCAAGCACTACAGCTCTAAGCATATCCTCCAGTGTCTGGATAGTCCGCTCTGACTTTCCGTCGGTCTGTGGATGATATGCGGTACTCAGATGTAACTTCGTACCTAGAGCCTGCTGTAAACTATGCCAAAAGTGCGAAGTAAACCGAGGATCACGATCTGATACAATCGACTTCGGCACTCCATGCAATCTGACCACTTCTCTGACATAGATCTCTGCCATTGGGTCATGTCGGTACGTCATCTTATATGGAATAAAACATGCTGATTTGGTCAATCTGTCAATCACAACCCAAATCGCATCACAACCTTGGGAGGATCTCGGTAGCTTCGTTACAAAATCCATGGAAATGTGATCTCATTTCCATTCAGGAATAGATAAGCTCTGTAACAGTCCTCCTGGTTTCTTTCTTTCGGCTTTTACCTGTTGGCAATTCAGACATTTGGATACAAATTCAGCAATATCAGCTTTCATCTGTTTCCACCAAAACTGTCTTTTCAAATCACTGTACATCTTCTGCCACCAGGATGAATACTGAATCGACTACTGTGCGCTTCTGACAATATCTATCGTTTCAACTCTGAAATATCTGGCACAACAAGACGATTATTCACATACAGTACCTGATCACGTACCTGGTACTCAGATCGATGCCCTTCTCAGACCATCGATATCGAATTCTGACATTCTGATCAATTTTCTGAGCCGCTTTAATTTTCAAAATCAGCTCTGGTTCAACTTGAACACTATATAGTCTCAACGGTTTACAATCGGCCTCAAATACCAATACAAAAAGACAGCAATCTTCTATCAAATTTGAAACACCAATCGTCGATAAGGATAAAGAACATACCTTTCGACTCAGTGCATCTACTGCTGCATTGGATTTCCCCGGATAGTACTTGATTTCACAATCAAAGTCTTTAAGCAAATCAAGCCATCTTCGCTGCCTCATATTCATCTCTGACTGTGAAAAACAGATATTTCAAGCTTTTATGATCATAATAGATTTCGAACTTCTCACCATATAGATAGTGTCGCCATATCTTCAAAGCAAATACAATGGCCGCAAATTCAAGATCATGAATTGGGTAGCGAGATTCATGTGGCTTCAACTGTCTCGAAGCATAAGCGATAACATGTCCCCGCTGCATCAAAACACAACCCAACCCTCTGTGAGAAGCATCACAATAAACCATAAAATCAACAGTACCTGATGGAATAGTCAAGATCGGAGCACTGGTTAGTCTCTTCTTCAACTCAAGAAAACTGGACTCACAGTCTTCTGACCAAACAAATGGAGCATTCTTCTGAGTCAGCTGTGTAATAGGTTTAGCAATACTCGAAAAATCTTTAATAAATCGTCGGTAATATCCTGTCAAACCCATAAAGCTGCGTATCTCTGGTACAGATGTAGGTCTCGGCCAACTAATCACTGCCTCAACCTTACTAGGATCAACAGAAATCCCATCTCCAGATATAATGTGACCCAGAAAGACAACATGTCTCAACCAGAATTCACATTTCGACAGCATGGCATACAATTTCTCAGCCAGCCCTCAGAATTCTCAATACATAATCACAAAATCATCAAGACTTCCTCTGTCAAAGCAAATACTCTGGCCTGCTGTCTAGGAGGCTGGCTAACTGTCTGGCTTCCTCCTGGCCTTTTCTGTGACGGAGTAGTAGTCGGTGGTGGCTGAAACGAATGAACAGCAGATGATCGTCTATTTGTCTGAGCCACTGATCCAGATGACTCTGCTCCCTGGGATCCCTGGGAACTTCTCTGTGGACAAACTATGGCAAAGTGTCCCTGCTGTCTGCAAATACGGCAACTACCAATCACTCCCTGGCATTGCTCAGTCGGATGTCTCCCTCCGCAAGTTCTACAATAAGCCCCGGTATAACTCTGGCTCTGTCGGGAACCACTGGAGCTAGAAGAACTGCTGCCAGACTTCTTAAACTGTTTTCCTCTAGCTTTCAGAAAATCTTTCTTTCCACCACTACTGCTGCCACTCTCAAATCTGGGAGGGGGTTGATGTGGTCTCGGTACTGGAGGAACATACGAAGCTCCTTTCTATCTCATCAAACCTGTTTCTGCCTCTTTGGCTCTGTTCAGGGCATCAGCAAAGTTATTCGGTCGCTCGGTGTTCACCAATGTGAAGATCTCGGGGTTCAATCCATTGATAAACTGATCGGCAACGGCTTCGTCATTCTCAGCCACGTGTAGAGCAAATCGCAATAAAGTAGAGAACTTGGCCACATACTCCTCTATGTTCAACTGACCCTGTCTCAGATTGGCAAACTCTGCTCCTTTGTCTTTCCTGTACGATACTGGAAAAAATCTCTGACAAAACTCAGCTTTAAAGACATTCCAAGTAATAGTCATACCTCGATGCTCCAACGCTCTCTTTGTCGTAATCCACCAGTTCTTTGCAACGTCATGCAACTGGTGCCCAATCAATCGGACTCGGCGCTCATCTGTGTAATCCAAGGAATCAAACAGCATCTCAATATCATCTAACCAACACTCACAGTCAACAGAAGTTTATGTTCCTTTCAGGATTGGCGGTTTAAACGACTGAAACCTCTTCAGTAACGTTTCCATCGGTGTTGCTGTTACATCCATCGGATTAGCTGAAGTGCTACCCTGTTCTGGAATTCTTCTAGGAGGCATATCTGATTACCAAAAGGGTTAGTAACCAAATACAACAAACCTGTTTCAGTCCTCCTCTGATCATCTTACTGCTGATCAAGAATCGGTTCTGATTCATTCTTAATAGCACATGTTTCCAATCAAATCAGATAATCAGGTAAACATGCAGTTCAAAGCAGTAAATCATGCTAGCACAGCAAAAGCAGGAAAGAAAACTCAATCTACACCGCTCATTCCTTCTATCTCAGTATAAACAATGTATACATGCAATCATAAAAACATATATGAAAGCATGAAACATATATCAATAGCATGTATCATATCAGCAAGACATGTATCGATATAAAACTGTAAATAAACTCGTGACTCATCATCTCAGACTCGACTCATCTCTAATCTAGGGATCCCGGTTCTTGGACATTGTCTCATATATCGAATCTCAGCGATAGGAATAAATCAACTCCTAAGCAAACATCGATATAAACCAAACATCTAGTGTCTTGGCATATCCGCCACAGACTTGGCATATCATGCCAATGACTAGGCATCTCCGCCCAAGACTCAATACACGCTTTGCTATAAATCAATAGAATAAGCATCTCAATCTCAGACATTGCAACATATCGAGGCAATGGCAATTAAGTATGTGATTTTGGGAAACTCAAGTTAAATCAAACTCGAGTTGTGCAATCCCGGATCAACATTGATTTATACCTTTCTTTTCTATCAATCTGACTCCGTCGAAGTCTCGGATTCAAAGCCTGTCAATATAAATCTGGCAATGACAATATCGAGGAGTATAATATCAATACGCCACTCAATCAATACTAGATATAATTAGAACTAGATCAAATTCTGTTTCAATTGCATAACGGCACAATCTCAATATACCCAACGATACAATATCAATCAGATATCAATTCCACAACTCATGATCAATCACAGCACAAATATGATATCAATCTCAGTCAAATCAACTCTGAAAATCATAACAATTTCATACGGTATCTATTCTTAGATCTGGTTTCGATTATACGATGTCTACTATGTCATGAACACCATATATGAATCATATCCGATTCCTTCAATATCATAATTTCAAAACATAACAAGACGTAATAAAACTTACGTCCAGTTGAAGCTTTCGTCGATAGAAACGCAGTACTGAAGTCGGATTGAATTTCTGACGGCCGGATTTTGAATAAATAGATTTCTAGTCTTCGAAGGAACTTACAAATTCCCTGGTGCCTTTCTCGTTGCTTTTCTCATTCTGAGGGAGGAATGAATACAAATATATATATATATATCATGCATGAAAAGGCTAGATGGCTTCTCCTTTGTTCAACACGTCTCGCGCATATGCGCGACCCTCCTCGGCGCATATGCGTGAGACACTATGTCTCGGCGCGTATCATCACGGCAACTCGCGCATATGCGCGCCCTCACCCGGTGCATATGCGCGAGGTCCTTTGTAACTCTCTGCCATCCTCGCGCACATCCGCGGGTCCATGTCGCGCACATGCGCGAGGTTCTCTGCCTACCTCGAGCACATGCGCGAGGGGTACTGTCCTCGCACATGAAATCTCACAAGCAACTCAAATCAAGTCTCGGAGCGATCCTTCAGAATTATATCAATTCATAAATAAATAATCGCAGATTAACAGATAAACAAATCTCGGGCATTACACATTGGTACCCAGCCTGTTGTTAACTTAACACCCGAGGAGTTGGCCAAAATTGTGTCTGATGCTGTGGAGGTGGCCATGGAAAAGAAAGCTCTTTCTCATCATTCTGCTCAGCCAGAGCAGGGACATGAGCAAGGGCGGGAAGGTCGAGAGGGAAGTCTAAGGGAGGAAGAAAGGGAGTCGAGTGCTGGTTCTAAATCTTTCACCGTGGTGAAAGAGTTGGAGGAGTTGAGAAAGAAAGTAAAAGTGCTGGAAAAGCGACACTCGAGTTGAGATCAAGGGATGCCCCTTATCTGATATCATCATTCGGGAACCATTGCCCGAGCATTTCAAATCGGCTAGGATTAAGAATTATGACGGGAGTTTTGATCCTGAAGAACATCTCGCCAGATTTGAAAATATGGCCATGTTGCACTGCTATGGAGACCAAATTAAGTGAAAAGTATTTCTACCACCCAGGTGGACTCGGCCCAGAGATGGTTCGAAGGGCTGGCATCCCAAAGCATCCAATCCTTTGACGATTTCCAAAATCAGTTCAGCAGCAGCAAGAAATACAAAAAGACTTCTTTCAGTTTATTTGAGATGAGGCAGAGCTCAGATGAGACTTTGAGATCGTACATCAAAAGATTCAACCAAATGGCTTTGGATATCCCTACTTGCGCTCCCGAGACGAAAATTACTGCATTCACACAAGGGTTGTGGAAGGGAGATTTCTTTCGATCTCCGACAAAAAAGTTACCCAGAGATTTCGAAGATCTCTTGTCTCGGACAGAAAAATACATCAACATAGAAGAAGCCCAGAATCAGAAGAGAGAGGCTTTGAAGAGAATCAGGGGAGACCGGATTGTCAGGCCCAAAGAAAGAGCCCGTAAAAAGGGCAGCTCGAGGCATTTTTCTCTTCATCACTTCTGGAGGCACTTTTTGCTATGTGGTAATGCCCTTTGGATTGAAGAATGCAGGGGCCACATACCAACGCCTAATGAATCAAGTATTCCGAAAATAGATGGGAGGAATGTAAAGGTGTATGTGGATGATATCTTAATCAAGATCCGGGAGGTCTCTTACTTTGTTTCCGATCTGGACGAGAAATTCGCTACCTTAAGGTAGTATGGAATAAAATTCAACCCGGCCAAGTACATTTTTGGGGTAAGAAGCATAAAATTCTTGGGTTTTTTAGTGACGGACCGAGGAATTTAAGTAAACCCAGAAAAGATTAAAACAGTGCTTGACATGCCTTCCCCCCAATCTATCCGGGAAGTGTAAAAGTTGACCGTGAGGATTGCTGTCCTGTCTCGATTTATTTCCAGGTCTGCACACCGAAGTTATCCGTTCTTTCAGGTTCTAAGGAAGGCACAAAAGTTCGGGTGGGATGAGAAGTGTGAGCAAGCTTTTCAAGATCTAAAAAAGCACTTGGCTGAACTACCAATCTTGGTAAAGCCCGAGCCCGGGGAGAAATTATTGGTCTATTTATCCACCACAGAATACGCTGTTAGCTCTGTACTCATCCGAGAAGAAGGGACAGACCAGAAGTCGGTGTATTATGTCAGTCACGCCCTCAAGGGAGCAGAGCTAAAATACAGTAAAGTTGAAAAAGTAGCCCTTGCTCCAGTAATGATCGCCTGGAAGTTGCGATCTTATTTTCTCTCACACCCAATTATGGTTCTCACCAATTCCCCACTCAGGAAAATCATGACTCACCCTGAAGTCTCGAGGAGAATAATAAAATGGACAGTAGAGCTCAGAGAATACGACATTGACTATAAGCCCCGGGTTGCTACCAAAGCCCAAGCATTGACAGATTTCTTGATAGAAATGGTTCAATCAGAAGAGGAGGAAGTATGGAGAGTTTTTGTTGATGGTGCATCAAATTCGTCGGGATGTGGGGTCGAAATAGTTCTGATTGCACCATCAGGGGAGAAGGTTAAAGATTTTGATGTTAACAAAACTTGTTATTATGTTTCTAACATATTTACTCAAGTGTGAAGTTATTAAAACAAGAAGCAAACTGAAACTGAATTCTGCACAAACTGAATTTCTGTCAAGCTTTGGTATTTGGATGATATCTCTCAACTGGATGATCCAATTGACAATCTGCCAACTTTTCTGATCAGAAAACTCAATTTCGAACAAGTCGCATGTCACGTCAGTTGGGAAAATTCGGGTGTTATCAATGTCTAACTGATCGATGAATTACCGAACTGATTGCACAAAAACAGAAATCAGTTGGGTATTAGCAGTTGCAGTATTTTAGTCATATCTCTCAGCTAGGTTATTGGAATGAAGCGATTCAGTATGCGTTGGAAAGATAAGACAATGATATACAAATCATCTTCAGAAGTCAAAGTCCGAATCGAAGCTTAAGATGCTGATAAATGACGATAAAGCTACCGGTTATGCACAAACTGAAATCAGCTAGGCTTATTTCAGCACACTAGCTGAAACTGAACCAGACCAACTGAACTGAACCAGCTGCTGACCAACTGAACCAGCTGCTGATCAACTGAACCAGATGAACTGAACCAGACCAACTGAACCAGTTGAAATGAACCAAACCAGTAGCTGACCAACTGAACTGAACTGAACCAGCTGCTGACCAGTTGAACTGAATGACCAGTTGAGTTGACCGGAGTTGACCAGTCGGGAAAATGTCCAGCAAGACGAATTTGACCATTGCAATTCAGAAACAGTACAGAAACTTTCCAAGCAGTCATATTCTTGTGTCTAACGTATATATCATTGTTGGAGCTTATAAATACAACATCTTGAAGATCAAACAAGAGCTTTTGAAGAGGATTCAAAGTATGAACAGTTAACATGAAGAAATTAGCTAGTTGAGAGCACAAATCCTTGTGTGAGGATACATTTGATATGTACACTATAAAGGATAAATTTCTCACACACAATTACTCACACATATACAAGAGAGTTGAACTTCAAATATTAGTTGAGTGAGTCTTTACACAAAGACGTAAAACATTGTGTTTGTAGTCTTTGCATATGAGACACTAAACAATATGCTGATTGTGAGGTGCTGCCTACAATCTTGAGTGCTAGGAATTCAGTTAGGCAGTAGTGTAAGTCCTAAGCTTAGTGAGTTTGTAAAAAGAGTTGTATAAATCAAAGTCTTCTAGTGAATCCTTCCCAAAGGGAAGAAGAGATGATGTAGGAGCATTTGAAGTCTCCGAACATCTATAAACAAATTCGTGTCTATTTGTTTATTGCATTTACTTATCATTTTCATTAGTTTTAAAGATGCATTGTTGAAGCATTTTATGTGTTCTTCAAATACCAAATTATTGCAAACTAAGTGTTTGATAAAATGCTTCAACTAAAATATTTTTACTCATTCAAATTGCATATATTTAAATGCTTTACAAAATGTTTAATCGGTTTCTACGAAGGATTATTTCGAGTGTCTCCCGCTTGGTTTGAAAACTAAACTCGATTTAATTCATCGGTGTTCAATATTTCAAGGATCGAGCTATTATAGCTCAACGATGATCCCCCTAATCGATCCCATCAAATTAGCTATACGAATTGATTCACGAGTCACCAATAATGAAGCAGAGTATGAGGCTGTTCTTGCTGGATTACAAGCCTCCAGGGAAGTCGGAGCTTCCCGCGTCATTATTTACTCTGATTCTCAATTGGTTGCCCAGCAAATCAAATGAGCATATGAAGCTAAGGATGAGAAAATGCTCAAATATTTGGGACTCATCACATCCAGGGCAAAGTCCCTGATTGATTAGAGCATTGAGCAAATTCCTCGGGATGAAAACATGGATCCTGACACCTTGGCCGAAACGGCTGCCTCCTTGTCAGACGTAAGCACCCGGGAGGTCTTATGTTTTACCCGGTTGATTATTTCGGTTGAGGAATATGCGCCATCAACCCGGGAGAATTCATGGATGACACCAAGCTCCCAGAAGACCGAGTGCAAGCATTAAAAATCAAGAAGCAAGCACCCAGGTTCGTCATTTTAAATAGTGTGTTATACATGAGATCATACCAAGGTCCTTTGCTCAAGTGTTTAGCGGAGGGTGAAGTGGAGTATGTCCTCCAAGAGATTCATGAGGGATGCTGTGGTGAACATTTAGGGGGGTAGCCCTGGCTCGAAAATCGATATTAGCCGGATTCTGGTGGCCCAAGGTGAATCAAGATGCCACCTAGCTTGTTCGAGCGTGTAAGGCTTGCCAATATCATTCTAACTTTCAACACAGTCCAACTATTATTATGCAACCTATCTCGGCATCATGTCCCTTTGATCAATGGGGAATGGATATTGTGGGCCCTTTCCCTGTAGTCCGGACTCAGAAGAAGTTCCTTTTGGTGGCTGTGAACTATTTCTCTAAGTGGGTGGAAGCCAAGCCTTTGGCTAAGATTACTGAGGATGAGGTGATGAAATTTCTCTGAAAAAATATTGTTTGCAGATTTGGTATCCCTAGAAGATTAATTTCAGACAATGAGAGATAGTTCCAGGGGAAAAAAATCATGTCCTGGTGCCGAGAAACGAAGATCACTCAATCTTTTACCTCGGTAGCCTACCCAGAAGCCAATGGCCAAACCAAGGTAACTAACAGAATTATTGTACAAGCGTTAAGAACCCGACTTCAAGGGAAAGGCAAAGACTGGGTTGAAGAATTGTGAAGTGTACTATGGGCATACAGGACTACACCCCGGACATCTACACGGGAAACTCCGTTTAGTTTAGTCTATGGCTCGGAACCAGTTTTGCCTGCGGAAATTGGATAGCCTTCTGCGCGGGTAGAATCTTACTCAAACAGTAATGATCAAACCCGGGCCATTGAGCTTGATCTGGTGGAAGAAAAGTGAGATCGGGCAGCCATCCGAATGGAAGCCTATCGAAGCCAGGTTATGAGATCATATAATAAGCATGTTCGGTCACGAGATTTCCAGGTCGGATATCTGGTTATGAAGAAAGTGAAACCAGTTGGTGATGTGGGAAAACTGAAAAGTCGTTGGGAAGGACCTTTTAAGATAATTCAGAGAGTCAGCTCGGGAGCAGCTTTTTATCTGGAAGATTCTCAGGGACACTCTCTCAAGAGACCATGGAACACATTTCATTTGAAGAAATATTATGCTTAAAAGCTCTCTTGTATCTATTAATCTGCACATCGAATAATATAAGGATTATTCAAGGAAATATTGTTCAAGACCAGGGACCCATTTCCTGGCCCGGGGACCCCTACCCTGGTCATTTACTAAGTCCAAGGACTCGTACCCTGGCCTGGGGACCCATACCCCAATCATTCACTAAGCCTTAGGATCCGTACCCCGGTCATCTATTAAGCAGAGCCACTAGGGATATGTTCAAAAGAATCTAAAACTTAAAAGATATTCTTCGTGAAGACTGTTATTGTACAGAAACTCGGTTATCTTAGAAAATTTGCCAAGTTATTATAAATTTGATTCAAAAAGCCTGAGTCGTTTCTAATACTTGGAAAATATTCTTGACAATCTACTTATCTACCAGATTACCAGGAAGAAGACAAAAACATATTTCATTAAACAAAAGAAATTACATTGTGCCCGGAAGACAAGGAAAAAGAAAAACCTATTCTATTTACACCTCTGGGTCCGGTTTGTCTTTCTCCTCCTCTTCATCCTCCGGGAGAGAGGCACCAGCTTTAAGTAAGTCGGGGAAGTCTTTCTGGTCAGGAGGTACGAGGCCTTCTTCTTGAAATTGCTGAAGGCATTTGTTGAAGCCCAGATCAAAGTAGACGAAGGCTTTGTCAGCCACCATCTTCTTGAGCTCATGAGACTTCAAAAATTGAGCCATTTTTCTTCTTGAGAAGTCCTCAAAAGTTCCAGAGCAGTAGTTGCCTCTTCAGCTCGGGCCCGAGAAGATTCGGCTTCTTCCCTGCACGCTTGCACCTCTAGACGAGCAGTCTCTATGTTATAATCGTACCATTTTCGGGATGATTCTAACTCAGATCGGGCTGTAGCAAGTGCCGTCTGAGCCAGATCCAGCTGCTGCTTCTAGTTGGCCTTCTCCCGGTTGAAATCTTGTTCGTGAAGCCCTTTCACCCGGTCCAATTCCACCAGGAGTTTGTCATGCATTTCCCGAGTGGTGGTGGCTTGGTTATTTTCTTTCTTTGCTGCAGCACCCACCTTCTCATAAGCAGATATGAGCATCTGCAAGCCCTGGAATCAAAGGAAAGGTTAAAAATTTGCACACAACCAGGTAAAAATAATAATGACGGGAAACTTACGGGAAAAGACCGGGCAACCCCCTCGTAAAGTTTTTGGTTGGGATGAAGTCCCCCTGAGATGCTCAACCTCCTCAGGGAAAAGAAGACCCTGCACCATCCTGATAAGGTCCGTGCTGATATGTCACTAAAAATTTTGGGCAAGACCAGGGGCACTTCACCCTGTGAAGCAAAAAGACCAGTTGGTGAGCTGGGTGGGCGATGTGACCGGGCAGTTGGCTCGGACCCTTCCTCGACTATGGTAATCAGAGGAGTCGTTTCAGTGATCGGCTCCAGCGAGGCTTTCCTTTTACAATGATTCAGAGAATCCGGGTCATCTTCGCTGACCAAAGAAGTGTTCCCCTCCACGCTTGGGATAGTTTCCTCCCGAGACTCAGCCTCAACTTGGACCCGGCATTCCTCTTGCTCCAGAGCTTCCCGATCCCTTTTCTCCGCCCGAGTTTGCTTCTGTTCGGCCTTTTTCCGGGCGGCCGCTTCAAGGAGACTAGCATTGATCATCTCTTCCTCTTCTGCACCAAAGATAAGTGTGAAAAATAAAACAGAAGGAAATGATCGAGATCAAGGGAAAGTAATTTACCAGCCTGTGGACCAGCCTGGCCAAATTCATCTATTATCAGCAAGTGATAGTTCATCCGAGCCATAAAAGAAAAGACCCCATCATTGAATCGGCAGGAATAAAAGAAATGAAAGATGGAAGGATTAATTAGAAGACTCTTCATACGGAACAAAATAAAAGTAGTTGCCATAATCATAAAAGCATTAGGATGGAGATGGTTAATTGGGACCCCAAAGAACCGGGCAACCCCTTCGAAAAAATAGTAAACCGAAAATCGGAGCCCTCTCTTAAGTTGTTCTACAAAGAAGGCTTGGAAGCCCGGTGGTGAGGTGTCCGGGTGATCGATGGGCTCGGGGATGATGATTTTGTAATTAGGAGGGATTGAGCCTAGAGATCTAATGTCTTCAAATGTCTCGGGATGAAGGGTATAAGTTACTGTAGAGAACCACAAGGGTCATGTAACCTTGTCTTTCCCTCTGTCCCAGGAACCAGCTAGTCGGGAAGAAGATGTTGTGGTCTTTTGTTTTTTTGGAAGAGGACGGAAAGTTGGAATGGGTATGGCTATAGGAATGTGGACGGAAGTATCAGAAGGGGTCGGGAAGTTGTTCTCTGACAAGCCCTTGACGTTCTTACCAGATATGGAAGAAGTGGAATTTGACATAACTAACAAAGAAAAGAAGAGGAGGCAGAGAATAAGGAAAGATGAACTTACGAGGTGAAGATGGTGATGAGTGACTGGTAACATAGATTGTCGGAGCTAAGAAAACGCGTCGCCGGAGGAGAAAAGATGAAGTTGAAGAGAATTAAGGAGCAAGAGGCAAAAAGTCCAAAGTAAACCTAGGACAAAGATATATAGAGGAAGAAAAGGATTAATCTGAGCCGTTGATCGAAAAGCAATAGGACGGTTGCGATTTACATAGGGAAATGTGCGGGAAATGTGAAAAGACGGGCTCAGAATATGAGGCATTATGATTGAAAGGGGATCGGTTACGGTGCTCGGTTGCACAACGGAAGTTTTGAAAAAGTTTTTCAACAAGAAAATAAACCGAGCACCTCACAAGATGTGTAACAAATAACAATAAAAACACAATATGACATTCATAGGGTGTTTTAGAAATTACCTATCAATCTCAAGAGATTTATGATGGCAACAACTAAGATGTAAACACCTTAGCTCTTGAATGGCAAGACAAATATTCAAGCCTCCTTGTTTTTGGACTCCTTCCTTCAAAATTAGGTCCACCACTAAAAATTAGAACCACTCTAATTTTGCACTAGAAAAATTAAAGTATTTTTCATTGAGAAGAATAAGCTTTCCTCAACAAAATGAAAAAGAAAAATGGAGGAGAATAGAAGCACAAATTTCGGCCAAGGTGAAGTTGGAGAGAAGGGAGAACTTTTCTTGGTGCTTGAAAAAGTGATTCAATGCATGAGCATGCCATGCATTGTTTTATGAAAAAGTTGTTTCCAACCTTTCACCTCCCTTGCATGCCTTTTAACTTGGGCTTGTAACAATTACAAGGCCCATTGACATTTATTTAAATGTCTCAAATAAACTTACTTGATTTTACTCAAGTCAACTAGTTTAATAATTATTTCTAATTGGGCTCTACTGGTTATTTATTAATTCAATACTTGAATTAATTTAATTATTTGGACTCTACTAGTCCCACTAGTGTTTAATTAATTCAGCACTTGAATTAATTTAATTTAGTCCATAATAATGTTTATGAAAATCACAATTTTCAAATACATTATTTGTTTGGCCAACTTTTAATTTAGGAACACCTCCTTGAATTAAAATTTACATTCTCCTTATAGAAGTCATACTTCTATTTTTATTTGCACTTATAAACTCCTTTATAAGCCATTCAACACATTGAACTATTTTACTTCTCAACGGGATCTAGAAAGTTAGCACTTGTGTGATCCTCAATGGTTCAATGATACAACTAGCCGTGGGTTCACATCTCAATGTGATTCGGGACTAAACATGTCCTTATATGAGCATACCACAGTTGCTCCATTTTTAGTTATCAACTTCTTGATAATAAGAACGTCAGAACTCAAGTCTGATAGTACCCAACCAACCATGTTAAATGCCTAGCAGCATCGCTTACATTATTCCATAGGTATCAAATGATAGTGCCTACAAGAACCATTCTATTATGGTTAGCATACAGTATGGTCCCTTCATCTCATATATCCCGATCGATTCGACAACTATTGGTATATCGAGAGCTATCAAAGAATTGATACTATGTGTCATGTCGTAGTTGCATCGATGGTGTAATCTATGAAACCCCTTTCATAATTACCACCATACTCTGATCAGAGATTTCATACTATATATATATGTGATCACATAGGATATCCATACCCGAAGGTAAGCGGTGAATTCCCGACTACAATGCATCGAATCCTATATGTTTCGACAAAACACCCAATCTTGCCACCTGATGACCCATAAGAGTCGGTAAATAAGTCAAAGTGTAATGCTAGCACATAGAGTCTCAATGTTGTCCCGGATCATAAGGACTAATGGTGTACAACCATAAACTATGACTTTTCCTCTCGATAAGTGAGAACCACTTGAAAAGTCCTTTATGGAGGGTTGTTCAGTGCATTCTACAAGAAGCACCTATCTGTATGTTCGGACATCACAATGTCCCCTACCAATGAAACATGGTACTCACATCGCATAGACAAGTCTCAAACTCGAGTTGCCTATACCTTTCTTAGCGACCGCTGAATCGACTAGGAACTGTTTAGAATATACAGTATTGCAAATATGAGTTTCATGATACTCATCATATGAGCATCTCATATTCTTTCTACTATTTGTATATTCAAGGACTTTATCTATGCAACTAGCATGAGTATACAGATAAATATGTGTCAAAACAATAATTTCAAATATTATTAAAATAAAGATTATTTATACATAGAGTTTCATTGTGAACACTCGGCCAACACTTGGCTCGACGGGCACCTACTCTAACAATGATGATTTATCTTCTCGGAATACGAAAAATTTATGGCGGCTCAAGATTCTAGGGCTTACATCAGCACCAATGAAATAACAGCATTCCTACCAGCCCGAGAAAGCTAAATGACAAAATATTCTCCATGACTGGGCACACAAGACTAATTGGGACAGCGAGTATGACTCTATCCCGACTATTTAATGAGGGAGTGATGATACCCCCGGGATAGTCCGGGTTGTGCCCAAGTCATGGATGACCCGAGACAATTGAAGATCCTCCCATAAGAGCACAGGTCATGGACGACCCGGGATACTGAATGGATGGCCCATATCAAGGTAAATTTGTAGGATGGGTTCATCAGAGGTCGGGCAGGTGAATGCCCGTGATGTTTTCTCCCTGGGCTATTGGATGTCCGGGCTCTCGTGAAAGTTCTTGGAAACTCCTTACTCGGGCTACCTTGATGTGAGCACCACACTCAAGTATGCTAGTAAAATAGGATGTGGATGGCTGTCCCATCTCTGACACCAATCAAAGTGGTTGGCCAAATCAAACCAGGATGATGTGACTAGTGTGTGACTTGGTGTGACAGAATGTAGGATATGAGCAGCCGCCATGCTATAATTAGTAGGTAGCATCATCACTTCCCCTACTATAAATATCAGATTCTCTCTTTACATTTAATTCATTCACATATTGAATACACTAGCACTCATTACTCATTTATTCAAATCCTTTAATCCACACCAATATCACAACCATCACTTGGTTACATTGGTCCCTTTGTTGAATCACACTGACTTAAGCATCAGAATGGCCACGTCGGATACCCTTCCAGCGCCCATTCACTTATCTTCTTGATCACAGGTCTCTATAATTACCCGGGAAGGAAACCTCTGGTTCCGATATTCACACTGCTCCTATTTCCCTCATCATCTTGATAGCAGATCCGGTGGAGCGCCCAACCCGGCTCTTCCTTTTCCCCGGATCGCATCAATGGTGTATTTTGTTTTTATGATATGTGTGCTTAGAGACCTAAATCACTGCTATTTAGAGGCATTTCTCATACCATCAATGAGTTTATCAGGAGCTCGAGATTCAAAAGAAGAGGCGTACGCGTGTCTCAATTTTATAAAGTTGAGGCGATACATGTAACATTTTTCAAAATTGTAGGCTATGACCGTCGTCATTTCCTACACGTCTTATCTTCTTTTGTTATGGGACAAATTTTTTATATTCTCCCACTTGGCCCATACATATCTCATTTACCATAGGAGAAAACAAAACACATGAATCATGGAGATATGTCCTCTAAAAGCGAGTAATATCTTTCATGTATTAAAATGCATTATGTATCTCAAATCTATATAACTTAATGAATAAACCTTATGTTTATTCGAGATCCAACTTTCTTGATATTTTTCAAATCAATGAATGTGTGCACAACAAATATGATAAGATATCACATCATAGTTTCATTAATTTGTTCTTACAACAAAATTACATAAAAGAACCAAGTCTCATTCTTTCTGTATGATCCTTGAATTTTAATGCTTGCATGCCTTTATTCAAAGGATCTGCAATCATTAATTCAGTGCTAATGTGCTCGATTATTAATTTCTTATGTTTAACACGTTCTCGTATGGCTAAATACTTAATGTCGATGTGCTTTCTTCGACTACCACTTTTGTTATTTTTAGCCATAAAAATAGAAGTTGAATTGTCAAAATATATTCTTAATGACCTAGATATAGAATCCATAATTCTAAGCCTTGAAATGAAACTCTTCAACCATACATCTTGTGAGGTTGTTTCAAAACAAGATACAAACTCAGTTTTCATAATGGAAGTAGTAGTCAATGTCTGTTTTGCACTTCTTCAAGATACAGCTCCACCAGCATGCATGAAAACATATCCTGAAGTGGATTTTCGTGAATCAATGCAGCCAGTGTAGTCTGAATCATAGTATCCAATTACTTCCGAATTCTCAATTTGTATGAACATAATCATATAATTTTAGGTCTCTTGAAGGTACCTCATCACTTTCTTTATAGCTTTCCAATGGTCTAAACTTGGATTACTCTGATATCTTCCCGACATCCTAACAACAAATGCAATGTCAGGTCTAGTGTAAACTTGAGCATACACCAAGCTTTCGACAACAGAAGCACAAGTAATGTTTTTCATTTGTTCATACTCTAGATCATTCTTTGGGCATTGACTTAAATTGAACTCATCTCCTTTCACAATGAGAGCTATACTTGGTGAACAATATTTCATCAGATATCTCTATAAAACTTTGTTGATATAGGTTTCTTGAGACAGAACTAGAATACCTCTAATTCTGTCTCTATATATCTTAATGCCAATGATATAAGATGCATCGCCCATATCCTTCATTTCAAAGTTTTAGAGAGAACTTGTTTCACCTCATATGACAAACCATTGTTATTTGTTGCAAGTAATATATCATCCATATATATATAATAAGGAAACAAATCTTACTTCCACTGACCTTCTGGTATATAGATTGATCCATGATGTTCTCTACGAATCCGAATGAAGAGATTACATCAAGAAATTTTAAATACCATTGACGAGAAGCTTGTTTCAATCCATATATAGATTTCTTAAGCTTACATACCAAGTGTTCACCATTACTAGATAAGAATCATTCAGGTTGTTTCATATAAACCTCTTCCTCTAATTCTCCGTTGAGAAGTGTTGTTTTCACATCTATTTGTTGTAAATCTAAGTCAAAATGTGCTACTAATGCTAGATTGATATGGAGAGAATCTTTCTTACATACAGGAAAAAAATCTCCTTATAGTCGATTCATTCCTGCTGAGTGAATCCTTTAGCTACAAGTCTTGCTTTATATATTTTAATGTTGCCTAATGAGTCTTTATTTATTTTAAAAACACATTTACATCCAATGGCTTTTACACCATCAGGGAACTAAACAAGATCCCGGACTCCATTAAATGCCATATAATTCATCTCTTTTTTCATAGCATTAAACTATAATTTTGACTCATTATAACTCATGGCTTGTAAAAACGTTTCAAGATCATTTCTCCTTAGGTTGTTTGCTTGATCAAAAATTTCTTGTTGTTCTTCATTAAAAACTTGATCTACAAGATTTTTATCAGTGATTTGTGGAACTTCAGTAACAGCGATTTGTGGAACTTCATTAACTGGTTTCCTAACACTCATTCGGTCTTGAGGAGTGTGAATAACAACCAATCTATCATTTGAATAAGAAGGTTGTGCATTAATGTGATCTTTCTCAAGAACTATGTCATTTGAATTATCACTCCCACTAATCAAGTCATTCTTAAGAAATTTTGAATTTCTTGATTCCACAATGCTCGTGTTGTGAGATGGACAATAGAATCTGCACTCTTTGGATTTTTCTGTATACCTGATGAAATATTCATTTATAGTTCTTGGGTCCAATTTCTTTTCATGTGGGTTATAAACTCTTATTTCTGAAAGACAACCCAAATGTGTATATGTTGCAAATTCGTTTTCCAACAATTAAATAATTCGGTTGGATCGGGAAAATCCTCTAAAAACGTGATGAGCTGCAATATCTCGTGTTTCTCGTGTTTTAAGAATGTTTACATCGATGAATTAGATCTAGTTTGAAACTAAAGTTAGGGGTTAACAGTTAGAGTACACAAAATATGTTTATGGATGTTCGGAGACTTCAACTGCTCCTACGTCACCCCTTCAACCACATCGGGTAAGATCCACTAGAAGACTTTTATTTATACAACTACTTGTACAAACCCACCCAGCTTAGGACTTACCCACTGCCTAACTGAACTCCTAGTCTAGACTGAATGCAGCACCTTCTAGTCAACACTTGTTTAACGTTTGTGTGTCAAAGACTACATACACAAGTT
The DNA here is from genome assembly GCF_025594145.1 of Primulina tabacum. Taxonomy (NCBI): domain Eukaryota; kingdom Viridiplantae; phylum Streptophyta; class Magnoliopsida; order Lamiales; family Gesneriaceae; genus Primulina; species Primulina tabacum. Next base: position 19,750,625 of record NC_134552.1, read on the forward strand.
TATTATCTTTGTGCAAGACTGTATTTGAGTGGTGGTATGTGTGTGTGAGAGAACTGATCTCTGAAAGCACCACGAAGGTGTTCTCACACACTGAGGGAAATATGCTTATAAAACTAAGCTGATAACACATTGAAGTGTTCTCTCTGGGCTGATTACTTTTTCAAAGCTGATAAGCATTGTGCGTGCCCTCTCTGTATTTTATCTTTTCACTCGTCAACTCTCATCATAGTCTTCACTGAGCTTCGGCTTCTATTTATAGGTGTTTGGCTGAACGTACAATGAGACTCAGTGAAATAATCCGTTTCAGTTTGAATTTGTTCCCCCAAATTGATATCTGGAACAATTGGCTTTAATCGCTGCTAAAACGTCTCTTATTGTACCTTGATTGTACAATACCTTTTGTATCTTTGGGCACATCAGGATTAAGCTTGTCGTATCTGCAAACTGGTTCGCTCCTAACTGATGTTTTGAACTGGTCTTGAACTGGTGAGGTGAAATCAGTTGACTCGTCTGCTGAACTGATTTCACTGATTCAGTTGAACTGGTCAGTTGGGCTCTTCATCAGTTGAACACTTCATCAGCTAGTTGGGCTTCTGAAGGTCTTCTGCTGAACCACCTATCAACTGGAAAATCAGTTGAACTGGTCTTGATACTTCACTTGTACTGGTTCAGTTCGATCTATCAGTTGGCACTTTTAGTTTGCGTCTCGATAGCTTCAGTTTAAGCTTGGTAACTGATCAGTTCGAAGCCTGATCAATTTCAGTTTCTGCGCACTTAGGTAAATTCATTAGAAACAAATAAACAAATTTTGCTAACATCAAAATCAAGATTGCGAACATGAAATGTTCCAACAATCTCCATCTTTTTGATGCAACACTTAAACAGTTAAAGCGATTTAAAATAAATTTAAACAGTTAATAATTCTCTCCCTTTGTGAGAATAAAAAATGTTTAAAAACATTAAAACGAATAAAAGAACTTTCAGTTCGAGGGATAGCAGAAATAAAAGCTTCCCTCAACAACTGAATAAAACGATTTGAAAACAATTTTTTAGTTCGAGGGATAGCAAATTTAAAATCAGTTTTAAAGAATAGCTTTCCCTTAAGAACTGAATCAGAAACTCCGCCTCAAAAATATAATCATTGCACAATTTTTTAAAAAGAAGTTTAAGCAATAAACACTCAAGCAGTTAAGGCAACATATAAACTGAAAAAATCAGTTCAGTTACATGCAAACTAACTGGATACACATGATGTTAATTTAATCCATTACGCATCTCTTGTATTAATATAAAGAACACCATCTTATGTAAGGGAATTGCTACTACACTTAGCAATATCAAATAACATCAAGTATCAGTTAGTTTTATATTAGTTTATATAAAATAGAACTGAGTGTACCAACAATTGATCGCCTAGAATGCTTGTAATGCTGCATCGATTTTGAGTTTCTTTTGCCATAAGAATAGCTAATTGCCTTGAACTTGATCTTTGTGCTGGCTAACTGGTCTAACTAATGCAAACTGGACTCAACTGATGCTGAACCGCAATTATCAACAACTAGGATCTGATATGGTAATGAAGTGGCGGCACTTCTGATGATTAAGCTCCACTTAACTCATCAGTTTCAGCTGGTAGTTGGGTTTCGTCTGTTGATCAGTTGAACTGGTAAGCTGGCAACTGAAATCTTGTTCGCTAATCAGTTTAGCTATTCTGCTGTCAGTTGAACTCAAAAATCCTGCAAATAGCTGAACAACAAAATATCACAACAAACATATAAAATATTATCAGAGGGTTTTTAAAACCATTTTAAAAACATTTTAAAACACGTTTTAAAAGAAATATCAGTTTTCAAATGTCCTTCTTAGAATAGCTAGCTCTGATACCAATTGTTAGATCGGGAAAATCCTCTAAAAATGTGATGAGTTGCAATAGCTCGTGTTCTAAGAATGTTTACACAGATAAATTAGATCGAGTTTGAAATTAAATCAAGCGAAAAATACTCGAAGTAATCCTTCGTTAAGAAAACTGCTCGGTTAAAGCTTTTAATCTTGTTTAACTAATTAAGTAAAGATAAGGGGGATCGGTTCTCGCATGTATAAGTTCAGTTATGGTGAGAACTGAACTGATAGATACTCGAACTGATCAAGCCAATTTAAAGCTAGGGGTTAACAATTAAAGTACACAAGATATGTTTATGGATGTTCGGAGACTTCAACTGCTCCTACGTCACCCCTTATACCACCTCGGGTAAGATCTACTAGAAGACTTTGATTTATACAACTACTTGTACAAAACCACCCAGCTTAGGACTTATCCACTGCCTAACTGAACTCCTAGTCTAGACTGAAGGCAGCACCTTCTAGTCAACACTTATTTAACGTCTGTGTGTCAAGGACTACATACACAATTTTATTGTCTTTGTGCAAGACTGTATTTGAGTTGTGGTGTGTGTGTGTATGAGAACTGATCTCTGAAAGAACCACGAAGGTGTTCTCACACACTGAGAGAAATATGCTTCTAAAACTAAGCTGATAACACGTTGAAGTGTTCTCTCTGGGCTTATTGCTTTTTCAAAGCTGATAAGCATTGTGTGTGCCCTCTCTGTATTTTATCTTTTCACTCGTCAACTCTCATCATAGTCTTCATTGAGCTTCGGCTTCTATTTATAGGCGTTTGGCTGAACGTACAGTGAGACTTAGTGAAAGAATCCGTTTCAGTTTGAATTTATTCCCTCAAATAGATATCTGAAACAATTGGCTTTAAGCGTTGCTACAACGTCTCTTATTGTACCTTGATCGTACAATAGCTTTTGTACCTTTGGGCACAGCAGGATTAAGCCTGTCATATCTGCAAACCGGTTCGCTCCTTACTGATGTTTTGAACTGATCAGTTGAACTTATCTTCAACTGGTGAGGTGAAATCAGTTGACTCGTCAGTTGAACTGATTTCACTTATTCAGTAGAACTGGTCAGTTGGGCTCTTCATCAGTTGAACACTTCATCAGCTAGCCGGGCTTCTGCGGTCTTCTGCTAAACCATCTATCAACTGGAAAATCAGTTGAACTGCTCTTGATACTTCACTTGTACTGGTTCAGTTCGATCTATCAGTTGGAACTTCCAGTTTGCGTCTCGATAGCTTCAGTTTAAGCTTGGTAACTGATCAGTTCAACGCCTGATCAGTTTCAGTTTCTGCGCACTTAGGTAAACTCATTAGAAACAAATAAACAAATTTTTTTGACATCAAAATCAAGATTACGAACATGAAATGTTCCAACAAATTCAAATGGGCATATTTGTTACAACCTTAGTTTGAACTCAATTTAATATATACACATCTGTCCTAAGAGCTTCAGTCCACAAGGATTTAAGAAGTTTAAAGCTACTAAACATGCTCCTTACCATGTTCAATAATGTTCTGTTTCTCCTCTTAGCTACGCCATTTTGGTCTGGAGAACTAGACATAGTATATTGGGCAATAATCTCATGCTCTTGTAGAAACTTCACGAACGGACCAGGTGCATGTCCATTTTCAGTGTATCTACCGTAATATTTTCTACCTCTATCGATTCTCACGATCTTAATTTGTTTTCCACTATTGTTTCTCCACTTCAGCCTTAAAAACCTTAAAGGCTTCAAGTGCTTCTTTTTTGTTATGAAGCATGTAGATATACATGTATCGTCAGTAATCATTAATGAAATAGATGAAGTATTTCGAACTTTTCATGTCCATATCTAGACAACAAATATATGGATGTATGATTTCTAATATTTTTGTACTCCTCTTGGCACTCTTTTTATACTTATTGGTCTGTTTTCCCTTTATGCAGTCCGCACAAGTATCAAAATCAGTAAAATCTAAAGTACTGAGTACTTTATCATTCACAATCTTTTAATCATTTCACTAAAAAAATAGAGAAAAGGCCATCAATCTTTGTATCATTTCCAACAATATTTGATTTATAAAATAAATTTATTGATTTATCCAAAAACTAAAAAAAAAACCAAGGAGTACAAGATTTGAAACTAAAATTAAATTCCTAGAAAAACTAGGAACATAAAATTTCTTTTTCAATTTTAAAATAAAACCACTATCCAATATAAGGCATCAACTCCTAATAGCCTCCACATGCGAAGACATCTTGTTTCCTGAATAGATATTTCGCTCATTTCCTTGAGTTTTCTTTAGGCTTTGCATACCCTGCAAAGTATTTGTAACATAGATTGTAGAACCAGAATCAATCCACCATATGTTAAAAATCATATCAACCATATTAAATTCATAACAGACAGATGAAATAGGAACACCTTTATTTTCAAGCCAATACTTAAATTTATTACAATCATTATTCATGTGTCTCGTTTTTTTACATAAGAAACACTTAGATTCTTTTTTGATGTCAGGTTAGGGTGGAATTATTCATTTCCCTTTTCCCTTGACTTTGGCGTGCTTCTTATACTTTCCCTGAATAGTCATAAAAACATTATCACTCGTTTTTATTAACAACCTTCCTTCGTCTTGAATACACATGGTCATTAATTCATTTATTGACTATCTATCTCTATGTGTGTTTAAGAAATTTTGAAGGGTCAATATTGTTATGGAATAGTGCATAAAATGTAATGCACAAGAAAAGTTTCTGACATTTTTATTTCAAGTGTCTTGAGTCGAGCCACTATATCCCGCATTTTCATGATGTGCTCTCGCACACCTCTCACAATGGTGAGCCTTAATGAAGAGAATTACATAATTAGAGTGTTGGCAAGTGCCTTATCTGAAGAGTGAAACTGTTCATCAATAGCCTTAAGTAATTCTTTGACATTATTATGCTGATCGACAGAACCATGTATGCCAGCAGAGATTTTGGTCTTTATTAGCATTACGCAGAGTCGATTAGATCGCTCTCATTTTTCATAAAGATCAACATCATCTGGAATGATGTTTTCAGTAATAGCAAATAGTTCATCTTTCCATATAGTATAATCAGTATTTATCCACACTAATTGAATATGAATTCCTTCTTTCCATATTTTATAATTATTGCCCTTCAGTTCGGAAATATCACATTTCATATCAGAAAAACTCGCTGGTTGCATAACTGAATGAAAATATAATATGCTTATTATTTTTAAAATTTTGAGGTAATATCAAGTTTTACCAATGTAAATCATGGTTTAGAAAAATCTAGTAACATAAAATTTGCATGTAGACTAACCTTTTAATTCAATAAGATTTTCTGAAACTTTATGATAAAAATATCAAAATATATTTTCCCTCAACTCATGTGGTTAAATTAAAAAAATATAATTTAGATATTTTAACCTAATTAGTTATATAAATATAACAAAAATTCAAGTGGGCTAAAATTTATTATGTTTGTATAATTAATTACAATTGATATCCATTATGTGATCTAAATCCACTTAATACATAATTTTTCATAATTAAGGATGTTGTGGATATTCCTCAATTATTTAAAATTATACGTTTCACTGAACAAAATTTTGGCTTTGCTTAATGCTCTATATAATAATTACTTAGTGACACAATCAACACTTTTCAAAAGTGGTCTCATGAAAGATAGGTAGGGCTAAGGCCCTTTAAATACCTAACTCGTAGACAAAGCAACGTTCTTCAGGGAGACTAGTGGCAAGTCAAGGCAGTTTAAACCCGATCTATGAAGAACTCTCTCAGATCATGTTTTCTTACGTCACCTTATAATTATTATTTAACTTAATTATCAACATTTATTTGAATCTTTACAAGCCAAAACTTTTAATTAAATAACTTTATATTCACATTTTTACTTGATATATTCATTTAAAATTGTTTTATTGTTTCCTATGATATTTAAATTTGTATTTGTTAAATTATTTTGTGTTATGATGTTTTTTATATTAATTTTATTATTATTTCTAGGATTTTTTTTTTTAGAAATTGCTTCAATTTGTTGATTTTGTACAAGTATTTTAATTCCTAGTAAAGGAGGTTGATTAGATTGAATTTTTCTAGAATCGGTAATGGTTATAAATATAATACGATTTTTAATGTTATGAAATCTCATTTAAAAGAATAAAAAATATTTATGACTTTAATTTCAGTGTATTAATATTATTCCACTTAATATTGTATGTATATACATAAACAATAAAATACGTACAAAAACAGAATAAATATTTTTATACACAAATTATACAAAACTTTTAAAACTATTTTTAATGTGTATAAATTATTTAACCAAATTTTATATGTATATTGAATTATATATATAACTTAATAACACATTGAATAATTATTTATTTATTATTTTTTTAAAAAATAAATGAACAACTTTCATTTGCTCCAATCAATTGATCGATAAAGAATTCAATGTCATTGAATGAATTTTATCATCATATATGTTATATTGAATTCATATTGCATTATTATTATTTTTTTGAAAAACTTAATAATAATAATAATAAAATAATATAAACTTTGCATAGCATTTAATTCAACTTCAAGTGATATGTTGATTCAAATTGAATGCTTCAAAGACGAAGCCATCTGCATTATATCGAACATCATCTTCAACCTCTCCGAAATAAAAGTTTCAAAAACCTTCGTCTTGAAAATTTCTTTTTTCATAAATTTTGAAAAATAAAAAAACTGAATATTGTTATCTTCATACCTCCAGCCATTGACTAATTTGTAAGTTCTCTGCTTTTTCACCGATTGAAGCCTTCTAAGCACTCCAAAAATCTCTGTAGATGGTTTATTTTGTTTTTATGAGGTGTATGCTTAGAGACCTCAATTACTGCTATTTATAGTCATTTCTCATACCATCAATGAGTTTGTCGGGCGCTCGAGAGTCAAAAGAAGAAGCGCACGCGTGTCTCAATTTTCTAAAGTTGAGGCGGTGCATTTACCGTTTTTTATTATGGTAGAGTACGACCGTCGTCATTTCCTACACGTTATCTTCTTTTGTTATGGGCCTTTTTTTAACACATGTTTCTTATTCTCATATTGTGCAGTTTAATGGGTTCCGTTATTGTTGTTGTCGGATTCTACTCCGTGATGTGGGGTAAGACAAAAGAAATCTTTGTGATTGAGAACAGTATCGAGAGAAATTCCTAATCAACCAGTGAAAAAGTTCTCCTTTTGCCAATTAAGGATGATAGCGCAAAAATTTCTGTGCTCAAAGCCTCGGATTGCAAATTACAAACGGTTTGGTTCTTTCTCAATGTATTTTCTGAAGTTAGAAGAAACCCGTCTGCATTTCCTTCCACCATAAAATTCGAGAATTCAGTCACTGAATTAAGATGAACTATATTATGATAAACTCCAGGCGTCTTAAGTGTATACATAAACAAAAAGAAAGCTTAAAATCTTATAGAAGGCGGCTGGATCCTTGTTGATACGCAACTGTAGGCGAAGATTTTGCATTTACATCATGTGTTTTTTTGTGGTGTTTTAATTGTTAGCCGGAGCCATTGTAGAATGAGATCTTCTCCATCAAAATATGGTGTATGGAAACATAATTCTGAACATTTGTAATTTGATTTCAATAATTTCTAGTCACTTATTTGGTTCATATTATCTAAGATTTTGTATCTATTGTTGTGAATCTGGTTTTCTCGTGCCCAAACGCAGTGGGAGTTTTAAATTTTTAACTTTTGACATTAAAAATTATTGTTTGATCACTCGTATGGTTTTAATAAACATTCATAGGACGTTTGAAACTTTTGTCTTTAGTGAAATATTCACTTTGCTCCAACTATTTCGGGATTAGCGGAGATATCTCTTGATGTATTTCCTACGAATTTTCTTCGAGGCTCATTTCTGCAATCTTTCAATCAATTTCACGACTAGATCAATTGTTCATCTTCTAAATTGCACTAGAAATTTAGAAAGATTTTACGTTGAGATGGAAAAACGGGTTGACGGCTCAGATCTTCAACTGATATGAAGTGACCGAAAACAAGGAAAGTGAGAGGAGGTGCTTTTTGAAAATCCCTTGGCTTGGAGGCTAGGGTTTCAAAAATTGAGAGTGGAATAATCACCTTAACCATAAACCTAATACACACATATTTATAAACTTAGAGCCTATTAATTAAATTAAATATTTAATGGGCTTAATCAATTAATTATTATAGTCCAACTAGTTTAATTAATTAATTAAACTTTTAAAGTCCAATTAAGAACCTTAATAATTTGTATGTTGGACCTATACTTCTACAAGCCCATTATACATACACCAATTACATTTTATTTAAATCATTTATAAATTCAACATTTGAATTTAATATTTAAATTACAAATTTAACTCCTTGAATTTATCACCTCCAAAATTTAATAATCATAAATTCAACTCATTGAATTTATTTTTCTATGTTTTATATATAAATTCAACTCCTTGAATTTATTATCTCAACATGAACAAAATAATCCAGTACTTGTGTGAACCTCAATGATTCAAGAATACAGCTAGCCATGGATTCACAACTCTTTGTGATTCAGGACATAATCCTTTATTCAGGCTTATCCTAATTTTCCACATTCTATGTATCAACAATTGATCATGATAATGTCAGAAATCATATTTCTGATTAAACCCATCGAATCATGGTAAGACGTCTTGTAGTATGCCTCATGATTCCCTAGGTATCACTATTAGTGCCTACAAGAACCAGTAGGTTATGATTAACGTACAGTACAGTCCCTTCATCTCATATATCCCGATCGAATCTGCAACCATTGGTTCATCATATCGAGGGTTGTATAAGTATTCGATAACTGTGTAGCACATCTTTGAGAATAAATAGTGGCATCGCATGTACAATTGGAGAACTCCTTCCTTAATGTACATCTCATACTTTGGCCAGAAATTTCATGCACTATTATTTCATCAAATCACACAAGATATCCACACCCATAGATGAGAGGTGAATTACCGACTACAATGCACTAGCTCCTACATGTGTCGCAACTGTACCCAATCTCGCCACCCGATGACCTTCTTGAAGTCGGTAAACGAGTCAAAGCACAGCCCTAGCATATAGAGCCTTAGTTTTGTCCTGTGTCGTAAGGACTAATGGTATACAATCATAACCACTGACTTATCGTCTCGATGAATTATAACCACTTAGAAAGTCCTAGGGAGGGTAGTTCAGTACAATTATCATATGACTACCCATCTGCATATTTTGACATCTCTATGCCTTTACCAAAAAATGCAGTAGACAACATCGCAGATGCTAATCTCGAGCTCAAACGACATTTATCCATGTTTCAGGAGGCTGAATCGACTATGAACGAATTTAGATTATACAGTGTTTACAATTAGCTTCAATATCGAAGTACGATTCATTTGTATTAAAGTATAATCAAGGTCTTTATCTATGTTGATCACATGTGTATACATATAAAGAAATAACAAACCATGAAATAATGCATTATATTAAAATAAATATTATTTATTACAACCGAGTCAATAAATTCTCTAGCCAACCGTTAGCTTGCAGGGCATCTGTTCTAACATATCTTGTGAAGTTCGAGACGAGAATTATGAAATAGATAAATTTTTTCATGATCAAAACTACTTGCCATTAAGGGTGTCAATTCAAGTGGGTTGGGTGGCTTCGGTCGGGTTGAACAATAGTACTATTCAAAAATTGCTCAACTCGAACCCAAGCCAACCTGAAAACTTTCAACTTGAACTTGAACCCGAATTAATCCGATTAACCCGATTTTGAATTTTCTTAAAATTTTTTAAAAGAAAATTAAATAAAATTCAAAAAAAAATATTTTAATTTAAACACATAATAACAAAATCTTCCTCATATATATGATTTAAATTTGAAAGTCTAATTGTAGAAAAATAAAATATATTTACTGTTTATCACGAAAATTGCGGGCGTACCAGGCACGTGTTCGTGCCAAATGTGAATGATCCGACTTCGTTTACCAAGCGTTGCGAGTCTCGATTCGGTTGTAAGTTCTAACTCCTTCTAAATGGCTCAAAATTAAATGTGTAATCTGAGAAAAATACAGAAATTATAGAGAGAATCCATTGACAACATCAAACTTAAATATGATGTTATGAATTTTGATCAACATTCTACAATAAAGTTGAAGGAATATGTAAAAAATTCAAATACTTGACCGCTAGAAATTGAAATAAACATGCATAGAATTGAGAGGATTCTGCAGAGCTTTGATGTAGATTTTTTGTGTTGATTTTGTCGGGGCTTTTTTCTGATCCTTCCTCTCAGTTTTTGTCACACTCCATGGAACGGTCTGATCACTTTGCCACGATCGTTCAACGTGGATCGTGGGCCAACTTCACCATCATGGTCTTCAACTGCCACTCTACGGGTTTATTCATTGGGCCTTCTGATATTCTGTAAACCTTTATAATTGGTGGGCTTTCAATATTTGGGCTAAACAACTGCCCCACTAGCCAATTTGGGCCAATGGCCAATTTGGCCATTTTTGGCCCAATTTTGGCTATTTGGGCATTTTACTAATTTGGCCCAATTTTGGCCAAACTAGCTATTCATACACTGCGTAGAAATCATATGGTTAAGAAAGGAATGGTTCTGTGACTTGAATATGAATTGACCGAGACACATGTTTTCCTTCCATCGGGTTAAATCCAAGTGTGCATTCCCTGAACCCCCTTATTCCTCTCACCTTCCTCAAACTCTTCTTTATCCCTTTCTTTCTCATTTCCCCCAAACCTCCATCGGTGCCCACCGATTTTCCCGAAGAAATTGCCGCTCCATCGGATGCCATTCAAGTTTCTGAAAGTTGTCATCGTCAATCTCCTTTACATCAAACCACACCTTCTCAAGGTAGGTATATTTCACCATTTATCCAATTCCCCATCACAAAAACATTGTAGAATATATCATATTTCATGATGCACTCAAGGTGTTCGTGAATATGTCTGAATGAGTTTTTTATGAGCAATACCTTGCAACACCCACTGCTTGCATCTCAATAGGACGGCTCCCTTGGCGCCCATATTCAAAACTTGGCCTATAGCTGGTGCAACTTCTGTAATCTTCCATGCGCTTAAAAGAAATGCACCAGCACAAGGAATTATGATGCTCCACCCAAATTCACTGAGGATGAGATCTCATTTTCTGGAATCTTGGCAAGCCATAAATTAAAAAATGGCAAGATTCATTCTATCTCACAAAGAAGTGACACGTGCCACATCAATGACAACAATAGCACACACAAAGCATAATTTTGTTGATCAACACTCCATTATTTCTCATGTGATCACATTTATTTCGCAGGAACATAATTGGAGAAATCAAGGATTTATCTCAAAGGCCAATGCAAGCAGTACCTTAAATACCAATGGAGAAGGAAAATCTTGCCTCTTGGGAGTGTCGCCGCCAATCCAACATAAATTTCCAAGCTTGGATGAATATCTTTGCAACTGACTGAGCATATATGTATGGAATGTCATACACATTGAAAGGAAAAAAAAAATACGTAGACTAGGGACAGTAGGTGTACTTTTTGCACATGTTTGCCATTGTTTGGCAAGTATTTTTTATGATGTGTAGAGTTGGGAAAGTGGCTTGAAAGCCAAATTTTGTTGTTGGAAACATGTTGTTTACCTTATACATGCTGCTTGGGATTTGTTTTCCTGTATTTGTATTTTGGCATTTCACATTTACAAGGGAAACTCTGCCAAAATTTTCTAAAAACTAAACAAACGGCAAAAAGCATGTTTTCTTCAACATTGATGCAAACATGGTGGGTCAACACTGCTTGTTACCAATCAACTGTTAAACAACATTTTTCAAACAATACTCCCCAAGGTTTCAAGATATGCCATAAACAAACATCACTTTTTCATCGATTTGGCCAACCAACACAACAAATATTCCTCTCAAAATACATCAACTACATCGGATTCCATGAGCAATCATTTTATTTATTCACAATTCTCCATCATTATTTACAAACAACTTCGGCAAGGAATGGCTTAAAAGCCTATTCCTCGCATATTTACAGAAACTTCTTATGATTCAATATGACAAAACTGACCAAAGTGGCCATCCAGCCTACTTTGTACAATACTTCTCATCTATTCAGCTTTATGAACCATATGTCTCCGACTGTCGATCTTTCATCTGAGCCGGAGCTAAGATTAAATCCTCAATTTGTAACTCTTCTTCCTCGCTACCTCCACATTCCTCCTCAAATATTCCTTCTGCTCCATCGATATCCCACAATTCTTGAGACTGCAATTCGTTCACTAGCTGCTGCATATTGGCTTTCTTCTCCGGAAGTTGCAGCGACTTCTATCTCTTCTTTAGTGAACTTAGTCATCGACCTCCTCGATAATAGGCCGGACCATGGGTCTAGGAGAGACCATGGCACTGGGTTTGAGAATTTTTTCAACTGCTTCCCTTACTTTCTTGGTGTCCATGTAGACTGCTCCTTGCTGTCCATTCACCTTGTAATCACGAATTCTGATAAGTCTGAAGGCTCCATCATAATATCTAGCCTCAACTGCGTTGGAATTAGATTGATATGGCTGCGAATCAGCCAGTAACACTTCCACTTCATCCCCTTTTCACATCAACAATAACTGGTGCATGGATGATGGTACACAATGATTGGTGTGAATCCAATCCCTTCCTAACAAAGCGTGGAAACTAGCACTGGAATTTACCACGAAAAAGGCTGACAACGAAGATCGGGACCCTACAGTGACGTTTGCTGGCAACACTCCCAAGGTTTTTGTAGACTCCCCGGTAAAAGCTGCCACTGAGACTTCGGTAGGAATTAAGTCTTCCATATTCTTCCCCAACTTCTGAAGGATTCTGTACGGCAAAATATTCACCGTAGATCCATTATCTATCAGCACTCTAGACAATGGTTTTCCATTCACATGCGCTACAATGTAGAGTGGTTTGATATACTTAGTCATTTCATTTGTAGGTTGCTTCATCAATACTCTTTTCTCTTCATCAACAAAAACACCAACGCTTTCACTCACCATATCAGATTGAACAGATTCTGCACCATTTTGATTTCCAGTAAAGACATCGGTTTCACACGTCCTTTTGCGTTTAAACTCCTCTGGCAACATTAACGAGCCAGTGGCACACTCAAATGAAACGAGGATCTGCCCCACCTTGAAAGTAGCCTTCTTAACTGGTTCACCGTCTTCTTCTGATAACAAGTCGTCATCTTCCTCACCATAATCTTCAGTGGCTTCCAAATTTTTTCTTCTCTTTACCTGGTTCCTCCATCTGCAACCTGCGCACAGTAGCTTTTTCCCTCAACAAACGTCGCTTTTGGATCCGAGAAAGAGGTTTTGGAAACTTTGGATGTTCTACTCGCCTCCATACGCCGTCGGGAACTGCTCTAGGAGGAACAACAAAGCGGGACTTCCTCTCATATTTTTTATCAGTATCCAGAAAGGATGGCCTCTGTTTTTGTCTTCTGAAATAACTGCCGGTCAGCTCTCCTCTCGCCATTCATCGACCAAGGATGTGGGCCCCTTTTGAGGTACTGGTTCATTGGCCTTTTGGCCATGGATTCCCTGTCATACCTCATATTGCTCCCAGTATAATGCAGACCGCCTCCACTTTAATAGTGGTCTTTTTCATGAACAGTTTCTGTCTTCTTCTCCTTGACCTCAAATATCATTTTTCGAGGCACCCAACACTTCTTTATGGTAAATCTTGGTTTGATGGACCTGTCCCCGTACCCGTTCCTTCTCCTCTCATTGATCAAGAAACGCAAGTCAGTACTGCCTATGTTCACATTGGCTACCAGGGGCAAAGGATCTTCATCCACTATCGCTTCCTTTTTCTCGGGAAATTTCAGGACTCCCTTGTTGATTCTTTCCTGCAAGACATTCTTGAACGCCCAACAAGCATTAGTATTATGGTTGAAGGAATTGTGATACTTACAGTAATCTCTTCCTTTCAACTCCTCGTTCGTGGATAGCTTGTGATCTGGGGGGAATGTTATGAACTTCTCCTTCACTAAGTGATCGAAGATTTCCTCCGTCTTAGATGCATCGAAAGTATAAGGAGTTTGCATTGGAGGAATGTTTTTCTTGGAAAGTTCTTCACTCTTGCGCTTCAATAAAGGGACAGTGCGTGATCCGGAATTTGCTACTTCTGCCAGTGCAACTTCCTCCACTTCCTGGAAATAAGAGCCCACTGTAGACTTTCTTTTATGACTCTCTTCTCGTAACAATTCCTCATACTCTGACACTTTGGCCGCAAGTTCATAAAAATCACGGAATTCCATCCCTTGGAACTTCTTTCTAAGTTCAAAATCAAGTCCTCGCTGTGCCATTTTCACGTATTCTGATTCAGGGAGGAAAACTCGGCATCTGCTTCTCACCTTCTTGAACTTACAAATGAAATCATTGGCAGATTCCCCCGGTTTTTTGACCACCCATGACAATTCCGCTATACTAATATCAGGTACTGTCCGGAAGAATTGTGTATGGAGTTGACGTTCCATATCGTGTCAAGTCATAATAGAGTTTCGAGGTAGTGTTGCATACCATGTGAAAGCAGTACTGGTCAGGTAATTGAGGAACAAACGTAACTTGTAATTAGAAAAGTTCTCCAAATTTGTCAATTCCCCACACTGAATTGTAAACCTGACCACATGTTCCACGCTGGATTGACCGTCTTCCCCGGAATATAACGTGAAGTCTGGAATGCGGTATCCTTTTGGATAAAGGTTGTCACGATCCACAACATCAGGATACGGTTTATGGAATTCTGATCGGTTGATTGGCCTCACTCCTGGGCCATACAACTCTTGAATCACATCACGTACCATCTCAAAATCCAACGTTGGAGTTTGTCTTAACTGGTGAGGAGGATAGATTGCCCCCCGAGTGTTATTCCCCAAACCTGGCGCTGAATATCCACGCATTCCCCCATCAACGTACATCCCTGGATGTAAGTTAGGAGACGTCACAGAGAACACGTTACCAGCCATTTGTTTACTGTTGCTCCAGTTTTGGAATTTCAACCCCAACTCCTCATCCTTTTTGTGCGGAGGAGTGTATCTCCCTTCCCTGGCAGATTCAGGAATTCGTGCTTCCCCCAAGCGGCGACTTTCACCTGCCTGAGAAACTCCTGATCCTTGGCCTTGATCTTTCAGCAGCTTGACGTCATTCTCTTGAAGTTTATCACTCTCTGGTATAACCACTTCGCCTTTTGCAGACTTTCTCCATTCCTTCATTTCTGCCACAAATTCCATCATGACAGTAGCGAAAGTTTGAGTCATTTCTTTGAGATCGCCGCGGATATTTTTCTCCATGGCCAACATGAAGTTCGGCGAAGACCCATCACCACCAGAAACAGCAATTCCTTCCTTCATAGTCTCTTCCTCGAACTGGTGTACGAGCCTTTCAACCGTTCTTCCTTCTGCATCAGTTTCCTGAAACTCTTCTTGTGAGCGATGACCTTTCCTCAGTGATGGAGGAATTCCTTCACTCTTCTCAGTACGCTTTGGAGGCATTGTGTCCCACCGGACGTGCCAACTTTTTTATCACGAAAATTGCGGGCGTGCCAGGCACGTGTTCGTGCCAAATGTGAATGATCCGACTTCGTTTACCAAGCGTTGCGAGTCTCGATTCGGTTGTAAGTTCTAACTCCTTCGAAATGGCTCAAAATTAAATGTGTAATCTGAGAAAAATACAGAAATTATAGAGAGAATCCATTGACAACATCAAACTTAAATATGGTATTATGAATTTTGATCAACATTCTACAATAAAGTTGAAGGAATATGTAAAAAATTCAAATACTTGACTGCTAGAAATTGAAATAAACATGCATAGAATTGAGAGGATTCTGCAGATCTTTGCTGTAGATTTTTTGTGTTGATTTTGTCGGGGCTTTTTTCTGATCCTTCCTCTCAGTTTTTGTCACACTCCATGGAACGGTCTGATCACTTTCCACGATCGTTCAACGTGGATCGTGGGCCAACTTCACCATCATGGTCTTCAACTGCCACTCTACGGGTTTATTCATTGGGCCTTCTGATATTCTGCAAACCTTTATAATTGGTGGGCTTTCAATATTTAGGCTAAACATTTACTAAATCAAATAAATAATTGTTTAAAAAATAAAAAAATATTCCAAATAAATATTAAATTATGAAAATTTATGATATAAATATACATTAAATATTTTTTCAGACATACAATATATAAAAATGTAGGTAATATTTATTAATTATATTCTTTTAAAAAAATTAAAATTTTCTGATCAACCTGAATTGACCCGAACCCAACCCAACCCGATCATTTTTTTCGGATCAGCTATCGGGTCCAACCCGATCTGATCTGAACCCTGAAACCCAAAACTCAAACCTGATTTTTTTCGGGTTGAACCGTGTCGGATTGATGGATCGTGTTTGATTTTGACATGTATGCTTGTCATTGCAATACACTGTTTCCTTAGTGAAACAAATATCTAAACATTTCCAGTGCGATTTCCAAATTAGACGGCCAAGTACTAATTAAATGTCAAGCTCAAGAGAATACAAGTTCTTTCTGCTTCTGCTATTGTCTGTAGTGTGCAGCAAATTACCAAGACACAAATAAGTTGTGCAGTACTCGCCTGTTGCCTCAAAGAGTTGGTCACACGGGCATTCTCGGTTGTGGAGAGGAAGGTCGGTCCTTGCGCGTAGTCTCCAATTGCTTCTTCGACCTCAACGAGGTAAGTGTAACCTACTTTAGTATACACGCTGAATGAGAGCAAAGCTCCCTTCTACATAGAAGATTCGGACAACCCCTAAGTGTAGTGTAGGAAAATGTGATTTTCGCAGCATCATTCGCCTCTCCTCAGTGTTCTATAATTTTTAGAATATTTTAGCTAAAAATTGAAATTGGGACGACATTCGGTTTCACACTGCATACTGAAGTCTTTCCCACAGTCTCTACTGAGGTATATGCTGAATCATCAATGGAAGGTACATATTGAATAAAATTTCATATCCATAGAAACAGAAAAAACTTAGAATTGCTACTAGCTAGATTGATTAAAGTCGATTTACTTTTACAAGGCACATTCAAAGTAAGTTCAAATTACCACAAGTACTACTACATCTATCTCCTCAAAACAGTTGACACTCTTAGCTAGTAACACACTAGAAAATTAATTGATCTCCTCCGGTTCCGCCATTCATGGAAGTGGAGACAGCGACACCGCTACGCTCAGCATGGCAGAGCTGACGAAGCTTAGTTGGGACGTACCAAATCGTGAGGCGAGGATGACCGTTGAAGATGGCATCAATATCCCAGCCCTGCCTCGCAGCTATGGTCACCAAAGGCTTGTAGCAAGCCTGACGCCACGCCCCAACGTTCTCTCCACGTTCCTTGAACGTCCTACGCATCGAGTTGGAGGCGTCCTCGTCGAGGCAATGCAGCGCATAGCAGTGCACGTAATGGCGCATCTTGGGCTTGTTGATGTAGCTTGCCCCAGCCTTCTTTGCGTACCTGAACACTTGGTTTGTCACCTGTGTTTTAGCATGCCAGAATTACTGATCAAATACTTATTTATTCAATTTGTAAGTCTTTAGATATTTTGGAGGATATTTTATGCAAATTATAAAATTTTCCGAAGAAGATATGTAAAAATTTTTCTTTTGATAACACAAAATATAATCGGTGTAAAATATTATAAGTTTTTTTTTTGGTTAATAAATTTATTTTATGATAATTTTGTTATACCCCTATTTAAGAATTAATAATAAGATCATGGCAGCTTTTGACTAAATTAAAAGGGGGAAGAGAGCTAAAATTATAACATTATCTTATTTTATTATCAATCAAATTAATTAAAAAAATTGTATGGTGTTTTATGATAACTTTTGGAATTTTCATATCTATATATAACTATATTTAATATATTAACAACAATTATGTATTATATACCTACCAAGTATAGATAAAATATATTAAGTTGTAATATTTCATGATTTCTTTTACACAAATAATAATAATAATAATAATAATTAATAATAAATATAAATATGTGGTGCGTAATGATGAACATTGGGCCCCTTTTTTGTATTTGGAACAAATAGCAGAGAGGCCCAGAGCTCCGTACAATAGCTGTCGAGTTCTCGTGGAGACAGCTGGGTTTTGAAGATCTGTCCTCTGAGCCCACTTCAGGCCCAACTGTACGGCTCTATTTTTGAAAACGACCACAGTCTACATCCAACTGCAATTTTTTATGTTCAATATTTAATTATTTTAATTAATTTGACTTTAAAAAAAATTAATATTTTTTTGGAGGGATCAATTTCAAATATATTTACGATGTTGAGATAATAATACTACAAATTTCAAATATATTATTTAAATTTTTATATATTATTTCATATTATTTAAATTTTTATATATTATTTCATATTAATTAAAATTAATTTCAAGTTAACTTAATGATAATATCATTTAAAATGTATGATATATAAATAAATAAAATAAATTTAATATTTGATTTATTATTTTATTATAAATAATAAAAATATAATCATAAATTTGAAATATATATTTTTAAATGTATTTTAATATAATTCAATGCAAGTACAGAAATTAAATATAGTTGAAGATCATATGAGACAAATTTGGAGCAGAAAAAGCGTTTCAGAGCTTAACGCATTGTCTTATTATTAGCTTTTTTGGGGGCGTATTCTTAATATAATTTTTGCATGTAAATGGCTTTACTATTTTGTTAGATCAATCATGGAACATATAAAACAGTGTTCGCAATAATTTTTTTTTTAAAAAAAATTGGCATAAAGTTAATTTTGTTTCTCAAATCATATGCAAATTCTGGAAAAAAAATTATAGATTATATTACAATTAAGTATTTTAGAGACGGTTTTTTATAAGATATTTTGATAGTTAATTAGAATAGTTATTTAATTAAGAGGTATAATTTTTGGTTGTTTTTAAAATGTATACTAGTTTCTAATAAATATTTTAGTTAAGTAATAATATGGTTATTTCCTATCCACGACCATGAGCAAATATGAGTATTGAATAATGTTTTATTTAAAAATATACACTAATTTCCTAATAGTATGTTTCTTGTGAGACGATCTCACGAATCTTTATCTGTGAGACCGGTCAATCCTACTGATATTCACAATAGAAAGTAATACTCTTAGCATAAAAAGTAATACTTTTTAATAGATAACCCAAATAAGAGATCCGTCTAACAAAATACGACACGTGAGATCGTCTAACACAAATTTTTGCCATTTCCAAATAGGTATAATTTGTAGCATGCAATATTTAACACAAAATTAAATAAGTTAAGGATTATGATCATTTCAACCGATAAGCACGCAAACAAAGTCAATTAGTATGAAATAGAATGTATGTAAAAACTTCATGCCGATTGACATATAGTTTATTTGGCACAAAAATTTTAAATTTGAGACGATATTTCGGATTTGAGATCTAATTGTAAAGAGAAGAAAGAAACTTCACACAGCTAAAATAAAAATATATACATTTGAAGACATATATAAGAGAATTAATTATACTAATTATTTTCTAACCAAAAAAAGGATATATATATAAAATTTGAAAATAATAATTAGTTAGTAAACTAACCTTGGTGGGGCACTTTTCACCTCTTTCCTTGGCAATATTCTGAACCTGGATCAAGAACTCCCGGCACTGTTCGTACAGGTGGAAAAGATAGTCCAGCCCGTTCTTCTTCCCACGCGCCACCTCCCCCGGCTCCGTCACGATAAAGGGATGCTCCCTCTGCCGCTCACCTCTAACTCCACCACCGTTGTCATCCTCCTCCGGCCCCTCAGTTTCGTCATCGTCATCCTCCTCCATTGAAGCCATTCTTAACCTGCCTTTATAGTTTTTCCTCCGCCGCTGCTTCCTCCCACCGGAAGCCACCATTTCCCAAACTCTTCCTCCTCCCCCTCCGCTTCCGGCGGCTTCCTTCTCTTGTTGCACATGCTCCTCAGATAGTCCTACTTGTAAAATTTACATGCAATGTCATTACGTGCACACACAGCGGGATAACGTATGCTACTCATATCCTAAAATTATTGAACAAGGTAGATAATTTTAAACAAAGAATTACATAAATCATTAACTTGTATATATATAT
This sequence comes from Primulina tabacum, assembly GCF_025594145.1. NCBI lineage: Eukaryota > Viridiplantae > Streptophyta > Magnoliopsida > Lamiales > Gesneriaceae > Primulina > Primulina tabacum. The sequence goes on from NC_134552.1 coordinate 19,770,764, forward strand.
ATGTTTGTGCGCGTGTGCGTGTGATTTTCTAGGCAGTATTCACATCCATGCAAGTACCCTACAACTTGGCCAAGTAGTCAAACATAAAATGTACTTTTGCATAAAAACTTCTTGGTTTATTTCCATCAATCTTTGTTAGACACTAACGTAGGACATATTAATTCACATTACCTGGTTTCTAACTAGACTAATCTGAAAGAGCTTGTGTGATATACGAGAATATATATGTGCATATTTTTGAAAATAGATGATAATATTTGGACAAATAATATGAAAGAAGCTCAAAAATATGCATATATACAACATTCTAACCTTCTTGAGAAAGCGCGTCAAGGGCATGCGTGGTGTCCCCGGAAAGTATGTGGCGGCGGCGTGCTTCCTCCTCCTCGAGGCGGCGCCTCTCGGCCCTGACGGCGGCCTTGATACCGTACCTCTCCCCAACAAGGAGATCCCAGCGGAAAATCTGGCAAAGGCTGTTCATCATCTCCTCAAGCTCTTCATCCCTCATATCCAGCAGCGTATTCACGGTGAAGCCAAGATCAGCTATCTTAGCAGCAGTGTAATACCTAATCCCATAAGCCTGGAACATCTCCTCCAGACAGCCGAGCTCCCTCGGCCTAATGGAGTAGCCCGCCGCCTGAGGCAACGGAGGAGGAGGAGGCGCCACCGCCTCCATGACCCTGCTGTTTGGTGGAGGGAAAACACCTCTGGGGTCCCACTTGAACAAGCTCGCAGCTGCGGAAAAGGCGTCAGGATCCATCGGGCAATTTGGCGCTTTAAGAAAAGTTTCTTTCGACACTTGGAAGGAGGGGGGGACAGGTTCTTTTAAGGTCTGCCTTGCTTGGGCATTTCCAGAAATGCCCTCGATGAAATTTAGCCATAGATTTTGTCTTGGGAAATAACTGAATGGCAATGTGCTTTTGTTTTTGCATGCTCTGTTTACTGTACGAATCCACTGTTGTATTGCTCTGTTGTGCTGTAGAAAAAGCAAAGCAGTGGTTTCGAGTCCATCTAAATCTGTCCTTGATTCGTTCAAACAAACAAAACCCCATTTATTGTGCGTTAGATTTTTATTTGTAATAATGTCTTTTTCAATAAATAATTACTATAACTAAATTAAAGATAAAAGAAAGATATAAATGATAATATTATAATTTGAATTCTGCGATTTAATTGATGTGAGACAACTGTTGTTCCGCCACTAAATGCGACGGGTTGGGAAAACCCATAAGAATTTTTTTTTTTTTTTTGGAAAAAAATGATACATAAATTATTAAAAATGACATATCTTTCAAAATGCACATCCGATAACCATACATAAAACTTTTATAAATAATATAAACATTTCAAATTTCATCAAATATAATAAAACATTATAAATAACATAAATCATCAAAAACTCATCAATCATCCATAAATTCCTCAGAACACATAAATAATTGAAATAATATATTAAAAAGAATGTGAAAACACAAAAAATGCTGGCCGGGCTGGCTGGCCATCAAGGCCCGCCTTCAAACGGGTCACTAAATTAGTAACCAAACCCGCTTATTTTCATGGTGGGGTTACATTGAATCATTTTTAACCATATTGACTCTAAAAACACTCGGAACAATTTAACTCAATACACAACATTAAATGATTCAGACTCTTTAAAATAAACAAAAAAGTTACCAAAACGTACATAATCTTTATTTGTAGCTTAATTAATGGCATGGTACTCTTAACTATGATTTTCATAGAGGAGTTTCAGCTATAAATAAATTTTTTTTGAGTTTTTGTCACGTTAGAAAGGAAATATTTTTGGGTTGTGGTGGAGGTAAATTGAGAGAAGTAAGAGTAGGAGTGTTCATTCAGTCCGAACCGCTCCGAATTGAATAGTTTGGTTAAAATTAAGAATATTTTCGATTTAACCGACTTTTTTTTAAATTATATTTATTTATTAACGCTTTTAGGTCCGCTCGCGGATCGTCCAAGTTTTTTCTTGGAAATTGACCAATTATTTGAAAGAAAAAATAAAATATATTCAAATTAATGAATTAAATTCGTAATTTAAATTTTTTAAATTTTTAGCGTTTTTAGGTCAGCTCGTGACTTGTCAAAGTTTTATTTAGAAAGTGACCAAGTATTTGAAAGAAGTGACCAAGTACTTGAAAGAAAAAATAAAATATATTTAAATCAATGAATTAAATCCGTAATTTAAATTTTTTAAGTTTTCTTACCTATTTAATATTTACGTATTAAGTTATTAATTAAGTGAATGTCCGAGTGCTGTTGGGATTATGTTAGAGTTTAGAGAGGAGAATGATGAATAAAATCTTTTAAAATTTTCTTGATTTCAAACTATCAGACTGTTAAGAAGTATTCTTGAACGGTTAGACTTGATGGACCACTAAAAAGTGTAAATGCGGAAACGTTCCGTCTTGATTAGTGATAGATTATACTTGACAATTTAACAATAAACAACTTAAAATAGACTTTGCAGTAATGTAAATGTGTAAAATAATAAAACAAATATTTTTATGAATGTTCGGAGATAAAACTCCTATGTTACCCTTATTTCCACTTAATAATGTTTCCACTAAAAGACTTTGATTTTACAACTTGTAACAACCCACTTCGGTTAGAACTTATAATTGCCTAACTGAAACCCTTAGGGATCACTGTTGCGTGTTTTATTACTTGCTCGCAAGCGCACGACATCAAATTATAGTAAAATACTATTTTGGAGTACAAGCACGAGGAGTGTGTATATAAACATATATCAGTGATTGTAATTGAAATAGTCTCAACTTTATTTATAGATGTTTGGTTTGTTTAAAAACAACTTAATTGCAAATAAATAATTAAACTAAACACCGAATGGAGAAATATCACCGAGACAAATATCTAGAGGAATGATTTCACTAAGTTTTCACGATCATTTTCCAATTGAATTTATATTCATGAATTCCAATTATTTAATGACCAAGAATACTTAATTATTTTATTTTCTCTTTCCCAAGTGACGAATAAATTGTATCAATCAAACTTTTATCCAAACATTCCTAATAAAAATCTAAGTTTCATTGATAAATTCAAAAGATGTTCTCATTAACCCTCGCTAAAGTTATATGCCTTCCAAACGATATAAACACTCAACGATGTGTTTCTAATGATCTATAATCTTAATCTCTCTCCCGAGTTGTAGAAGTAATCAAACAACACACAATTTATGACCATTAAATTGCAGTGAATAAAAACAAGAGACACAATTAAACCAAACGGAATTCAATCATATAAACAACCGCGTCAAATCATCATATCGACAAAGCTACATCATTCTCTAAACTAGAAAATTAGTTCATGACGAATTCTAAATAAAAACAACACATGTTTAAAGTTTTAGACATCGCAACACAGTAAAATATAAAAGTGAAAGAATAAATGACAAATCCGAAGTGTCGTCTTTGTCCCCAGATCCGTTGTTCTTCGTATTTGTGATCGATCTTCGCACTCTGGATCTTCGTCTCGTGTTCGCTCTTGCACAGCACAAAAACAACAAATAAAAAGCGTAATTCTGTTCGAAACCAACATAGATCAAATGGATTAACAAATAAATTAAGTGCAATTCTTGCACTTATGAAACCCCCTTAACTTGAACTTTTGCTAGTCCCGAGCAAAATAAAAGCAAAGATAGGAATTTAATCAACAAGTAATGATAACGACTAACAGTCATGGATATGCAACCATTGATATTTGCCTCCGACTAATCCATTTTTATGTAATTCATAATCACTCAAGTGTCACGTGCATGTGTGATATGTCAATGTTCATTTACCCAATCAAATGCTCAAATAAATTTATAACACCCACTAGCCTTATAAACTCAAGAGATCTTCAGTTCATTTCAAACCACACTTCATTAATATATAAATTCACTTACACAGATCTCAAAGGACTTTATTGGTAACTGTTTGGTTCAACAGGTATTCAACATAAGTCTACAAAGCGATGATGTTACACAATGAGATGCTTACATGCAAATGATTAAAGTTCATACTTGCTATCCATGTTTCTCAGGTATCCACAGGCTTGACCTGAACAACTTTTCTCCACTAGTATATTTGATAAATGTGACAAGGTTAATAGGTCTTGTAGGCTTGTAACATTAGGCTATGGCTCATGGCTACAATAAAGGTATGAAAATCAAAATTTGAGAGAAATAATCGAATTTTCATCATCTTCACTCTCATTTCGTTCACCATCACTTTATTATTTTATTCTCAATCATATCCTCCATTTCCCATATTTTTCTTTTTCACCACTTTTTTTTTCCATTCATTCTTTTGATTATTTTTCTTCTTTTTGTCTCTTTCCAACTCTTTTTTGCACGTTTAATTTTTTCCTTATCAAGGAGTACTTGAATCATCACAACACCAATGAACTTATTTCTCTCAAAATTAGGTAGAACAATAAGTGTATAAGCTTCATTAGGTGGTTGTTGTGAGATGTAGAATATATAGAAGTGGGGGCTAATATTATGTCATTGACACACACCACTAGATTTTTAGTAGGCTCAAAATGGGACTCTAGGGATATTTTATGTTGATTTGGTAGGCTCACAGGCTTAAACGGTTCCAAAGATTGCCTAAATTATTTCTATGTCACATATTATCTGTATTTCACTTCGAAAAGTGTTCAAGCAAGTTCTAGATTTCCGTCAATCCATTAGTCAACTCATACAAACCAATCACATGCATTTTTCAATCAAAATGATATATGAGATAGTTGCACAAAGAAAAGTCAAGCATCTCAATCAACTCGAGACTCAATGGGCTAATAATGGACAATAAACAATGAAAATAGGGGCAAAGATAGTTGAGAAAAATTGCCTAGATCATCTCTGTGTTTGCAAAAGTGTCAGTTAATTTCATGTGAGAATTACTAAAAATCAGACCTCCATTGTCCAATTAGCATCACATGTATGTAAATTGTATCTAAGCATTGATAGTATCAACAAACATGACAGCGAAAAAAAATTGTGACTCTCAAGTTATCATAAACACATGTTTCCAGAACAATAACTTCATTCTCATCATCGGCCACACAATGATTTGTCCGTGACTCTTTCTAATGAATCTAACATGCAATAATTAATTTAGCTTTTTTTAAAACCAACTAGACTCAACTGTGCAAGGAATAACTAATCATGCAATTCCTAAAAGAACAATGAATTAACAACTAAAATAAAATAAAACAACTGAAACTCAAAAGTAAAGCAGAATTAATGATCCCCCCAAACTTAAGTACGTGCATTGTCCCCAATGCACAATATTAAAGCAAGAAAAACAGGGGGTTATGTACCTCATACAGGAAGCATCAGGACTCGCTGTCCTCGCCTGATAGTTCAACCTCCTCGTCATCATCATCCTCAATATCATCATCAAGAGTTCTGTGCCCAAATGATGGCGGTGGTGGGAATGGCTCATCAGATGAACTAGTAGCAGGGAAACGTTGTGCAAGCACTCGATTAAAATCGTACATGTACTCCTGGTGCTCGCGTGTCATCCTCAATAATCTATTCATCTTGCGATCTAAATCATCGAGACGGTGGCGGTAGGTCTGTGCACTGCCGGTCTCTGCCTGTCGTGTGTGTGATGGCTGCAGGACGGGCTGTGCTCTACTCCCGGATGCCTCTCCCTGTCCACTAGTAATCTGCCTCCTTCTCTTATCCCTCGGGAGGGGCTCAACCAATTACATGCCGCCTTTCGTTCGCAGCAATGCCTCACTATCATCCCATGTAACCCCCGCTACATGATAGAGGTCAATAATCGTCGACGAATGGGGCATGCTAACAGTTGATGTGCCCTGAGCAGCCTACAAAATCGAAGTCATAATCACCCGGCCTGCGTCCACTGTCCTGCCGGTGACGATACAATAGACCAGCGGTGCCTTCTTATTTGTCACATTAGATACATGCTCAGATGGCATCAACCGCGAGGTTACAAAGTGATACCGGTTGCATGCCTCCCTATTCAAAGATGTCGCGGGGAATGTTACCGGGGCTTGTTGATTGTTTAGCTTTCAAACCGTTCCTGGCTTACAAAGTGTGATTATGATAGTCTCGTAGGGATAAGCCTCTCGCATGAACAACGTGTACTCATATGTGTCGTAATCGGGCATCGAGTACAGAGAATTGATCGTTTTGCTATCGAAGGCAACCATTCGCCCCCGAATCTTCACGTGATAACATTCATGTTTAACCTTCAGATTAGCATAAAATTCCCTCACAAAGGGAAATTACAGCATCAGTTGGGGGCTTCACAAATTCATCCCAATTTATCGCTCGAGCATGAGCCAATGTAGGGCAACTCAGGTTGCTCTGATCCATGCCTCTTTCTCGCTGCATATTCTTTTCTATCAACTTAGTATAATTCTCAGTGGCTATTGCATCCCAGAACCGTCGTCTATCAAAACTGGCCTCGCCATCCCCAGACTGAACCTGCTTGTTCTTCTTTTTCGGAGGCATGATTCAATTCAATATAAACTTCGCTCAACAACAATTTTTCAACAACGCCTCACACAACAATATTTCAACAATGCAGCACCCACAATATCAACACAATTAATCAATTAACTATCCTCTCTAACACGAAATACTTCCAATCCAATAATTCTCAACAACAAGCTCATTCAGACAATTCATCGAACACCTTGTGTACGTAATTCAAAACTCAATTCTTTCGAATTTCAAGCGTTAAAATCAAGAATCACCCCACCAAAGACTGTTATTTTATGATATGTTAACCAAAATATGATGCACTCTGTCCGGGTGTCGACTCGTTGAAGAACTCTCTTTGAAATTTTTGAGCCAAAAGGGTGTCTAGGAGTAAGAAATTTTGGTAGATTTGGTTTGAGGATGATTTGTGTGGTGTTTTGTGTTTGAAGGAGAAATTGTGGAGGATTTATGGTGAGGGAGCGAATTTTCGGTGGTGAAGGGGAGTGAGTGCTGCGGCGCTGCTGTGTGGATTGTGGAAATGAAGTCTCGGCCTTTGGTTTTTTTTCTTATAACACGAACTAGCGCCGCGGCGCTGATAACAAGCGCATAGGCGCTTCTTATTTCGAACATCTGGCGCCTGCGATGCTTGATTCTTAGCGCCTTGGCGCTAAGTCTTCGCATGTTGTGGCGCTGCGGCGCTTGCTGTATGACGCCTCGGCGCTAACTTTTCCGAAATTTAGTCCAATTAAGCTCTTTTCCACGCTCGGTTCATCTATTACCTGCATAATAGAATACATATCAATGTCTAATATTCACCTGCATAATTAAATAAAATATGAAAACGTAAAAGCAATTATACTACTGAAAATGAATAAAATAACGAAAGCAGTAAAAGATACTAGTTGGGTTGCCTCCCAACAAGCGCTTTGTTTAACGTCGTCAGCCCGACTGCCACCAGTCTAAATCAAGTTGATCCTCCCAAAGGAATATTGTCAACATGCCGTACTTCGGTCCCAGAGTAATGCTTGATCCGTTGTCCATTTACTTTAAATGTTCTTCCGTCTTTGCACTTCAGCTCAATGGCTCCATATGGTTGGACTGATTCTATTGTAAAAAGCCTCGACCATCTTGATTTTAGCTTACCAGGAAATAGTTTGAGGCGTGAATTGAACAACAATACTTGTGTCAGGGCTCGAAATTCCCGTGCAAGATATGGTTGTCATGCCACATTCTTGGTTTTCTACTTGTAGATCTTTTCGTTCTCATAAGCCTCATTTCTGAATTCCTCCATCTCATTCAATTGCAATAGGCGCTGCTCACCAGATGCTTCCATGTCAAATTTGAGCTTTTTCACGACCCAAAAAGCTCTGTGTTCCAATTCCAGTGGTAAGTGACAGGCCTTACCAAAGACCAACCTATAGAGTTACATCCCAATAGGTGTCTTGTATTCAGTTTTGTACGCCCATAAGGCATCATCCAGCTTCAGTGCCCAATCTTTCCGGTTTGTCTTCACTGTTTTCTCCAATATCATCTTAATATCCCGGTTAGATACTTCAAATTGTCCATTTTCTTGTGGGTGGTATGCCATGGTCACCTTATGCTTCATATCATATTTAGCCAAAAGTGAGTTAAAGATTTTATTACAAAAATGTGTACCTTCATCACTAATTATGGCCCTTGGTGTCCCAAATCTTGTTAAAATAGTTCATGTGAACAAACTTAGCAACCACTCGAGCATCATTAGTATTAGTGGCAATGCTTCCACCCATTTTGACACATAATCCACAACAAGCAAAATATAAGATTGATCAAAAGAAGATGGGAATGGTCCCATGGAGTCAATACCCCCAAACATCAAAAAGTTTCACTTCCAAAATATTAGGTCAATGAAAACTCATGGCGTCTAAAAATATTGCCAACCCTTTGACATCTATCACATGACTTGGATAAGGTATAACTATATGTGAACAAAGTAGGCCAATAAAAACCAGACTGTAATACCTTTGCTGCTGTTCTTGATGCTCCAAAGTGCCCACCATATGGTGAAGAGTGGCATTGTTCAAGAATAACTTTCGCTTCTTCCTCCGCTACGCATCTTCTAATCATCTGATCAGCACATCTCTTGAGGACATATGGATCATCCCATATGTAAAACTTTGCATCGTGAAAGAATTTCTTCTTTTGATGATAAGTCAAATATGGAGGGAGAGTACCACAAGACAAGAAATTAGCTATATCAGCAAACCAAGGGAGTATAGAATTTATCTCAAACAGTTGTTCATCTAGAAATGCTTCTTTTATGGTGATTTCATCTTTTTTATCTTCAAGTTCGAGCCGTGACAAGTGGTCGGCCACTTGATTTTCACACCCCTTCCTATTCTTCACTTCAAAATCGAACTCTTGGAGCAATAAAATCCACCTTATCAAGCGTGGTTTTGCATCTTTCTTGGCAAATATGTATCAAATAGCTGCATGGTCAGTGAAAACAATTACCTTTGTGCCAACCAAGTAGGGTCTAAACTTGTCAAATGCAAACACTACTGCAAGCATATCCTTTTCAGTAGTTGTGTAATTTTGCTGTGCTGCATCAATGGTTCGACTTGCATAGTAGATTGATCTAAAAAAATTATCACGCCTTTGGCCCAACACCACACCTATTGCATAATCAGTAGCATCGCACATCAACTCGAAGTGCTCCTTCCAATCTGGTACTATCATGATTGGTGCTGTCACCAATGCCTTCTTGATATTCTCAAATGCCTGTAGAAAATCATTATCAAAAATAAAAGTGGATTTGCTTTAGTAATCTTAGAATTTTTTTTTGATAAATCTACGATAAAACCCGGCGTGTCCTAAGAAACTCCTTATCCCTTTGATATTCTTTGGTGGTGGAAGCTTTTAAATTGCAACCACTTTGGCTCTGTCTACCTCTAATCCCTTAGAAGACACTTTATGTCCAAGAACAATACCCTTTTGGACTATAAAATGACACTTCTCCCAATTAAGAACTAAGTTCTTTTCGTGACATCTCTGCAAAACGAGGGAAATGTTATGTGAACAGTGATCAAATGAAGAGCCAAATACCGAGAAATCATCCATGAAGACTTCCATAATGTCTTCCACCATGTCTGCAAATATGACCATCATACACCTCTGAAAAGTAGCGGGTGCATTGCATAGCCCAAAAGGCATCATCCTAAAGCAAACGTGCCATATGGGCACATGAATGTTGTGTTCTCTTGATCCTCCGGTGCTATAGCAATCTGGTTTTAACCTGAATAACCATCTAAAAAGCAATAATGACAATAACCAACAAGTCTCTCAATCATTTGATCGATAAAAAGCAGTGGAAAATGATCTTTACGTGTGGCATTGTTCAACGTTCTATAATCAATACATACTCGCCTAGCCAGTTATTGTACGAGTAGGTATTAGTACATCATTTTCATTTCTAACCACAGTTATTCCACCCTTTTTAGGTATAACTTGCACAGGAGACACCCAACTGCTGTCAAAAATAGCATAAATTACACCAGCATTTAACAGTTTCAACACCTCTTTTTTTACAACTTCCTTCATCGCTAGATTCAACCTCCTCTGATGATCCACATAAGGAGTATACGACTCTTCCATTAAAATTTTATGCATGCATATAGTGGGACTAATTCCACTAATATCAGAAATCGACCACCCTAAAGAAGTTTTATATTTCTTCAACACTCTCAATAATTTATCTTTCTCAGCACAAGAAAGGGAGGAAGAGATGATTACTGGATATGTCGACTTCTCACCTAAAAATGCATAGCAAAGGTGGCTTGGAAATTCCTTCAAATCAGGGGAAGGAGGTATTACTTTTGTTTGCTCATCTACCTCCAATTCCTCAATTAGTGCGTGTGATCCATCAAGAGCCACAAGTTGCTCTTTCACTTCCCAATTGTCTTCATCAGCAATTTCTGAATCACCTATCAAACAACTCTCCAAAGGATCTCTAATTCCTGCACGATCATGAGATACACATGAGTCTATAACATCAATGCATTTACAAGTACTTACCTCATTTGAGCTCTTCATGGCATGATAGATGTTAAAAATACAGCTTCTCCACCAACTCTCAAGGTGAGTTCACCCTTATGCACATCTATCAATGCCCTTCTAGTCACCAGGAAAGATCTCCCAAAGATTAATGTGGTATCATGTTCCTCCTCCATATCTAAAATCACAAAATCAGCAGGAAAAATAAATTTATCATCTTTTACCAGTACATCTTCAACGATCCCACGTGGATATGTGAGACTTCTATCTGCAAACTGTAAGGTGGTAGTTGTTGCTTTAACGTCTCCAAGCTCCAATTCCCTGTAAATTGAAAATGACATCAAATTAATACTTGCTTTCAAATCACATAAAGCTCTACTACATTTAGAACCACCAATAAAGCAAGCAATAGTAAAACTCCCTGGATCTTTTAATTTTTGTGGCAGCTTCTTTTGCAGAATGACGCTACACTCTTCAGTCAGCTTCACAGTCTCATATTCTTGCAGCTTAAACATCATATCTTAATGAATTTTGCACAATTCGGCATTTGATCCAAAGCATCAGCAAATGGTATGTTGATGTGAATTTTCTTGAAAATATCTAGGAACTTTGCTAACTGATAATCCAAATTCTTCTTCTTGAACCTCTGAGGATATGGAAGAGTTGGTTTCAATATAAGAGGCTGTTTAACTTCAACTTCAGCTTTGGATTCCTCCGTTTCACCTTCTTCAACTGTCTTCTTACTTTCCACTCTCTCTTTGGAACCTTGTACCTCCAATTCTTTTCCATTCCTCAGAGTGACTGCCTTGCACTGCTCTTTTGGATTAACTTCTGTGTTACTTGGAAATTCACCCATGTTCTGATATCTCAATGCGTTAGCGAGCTGTCCGATTGCGTCTCCAAAGATTTCATCGTGGCACCCATATTTCCTATCTAAGTCTCCATATTGTCAAGACGAGACTCAGTCCTCACCATCCTTTTTCCAGATTCTGCAACAAACGTTCCCACTAAATCTTCAAACGAAGGCTTTCCTTCTTCTTTTGATGTATTGAACCCGGTGGAGGATTCGACACATTTTTATTATTCGCATATGAAAAATTTTCATAATTTCTCAAACCAGGATGATAAGTATTAGGAGGAGGGTTACCTCGATATCCTCCATAGCCTCCAAAGTTCCTGTTGTTGATGTACTGAGCTTCTTCAGGAAGCGATGGTTCTTCAGTAACAATCGATGGACTCTCAGTCTCTAATGTACTCACCTTATTCATAGCTGCTATTTGTGTGGTCAGTGCAGATACCTGGGCAGTGATGGACGTAATAGGATCCACAACATAAACTCCAGCTGTCCTCTTTACTCCTGACCTCTCAGACGGCCATTGGTAGCTATTAATACTCATCTGCTCAAGCAAGTCGTAAGCTTGCTCGGGAGATTTAGCAAAGATCGTGCCACCAGCTGCTGCATCCACTGTTCCTTTTGTTTGCCCATTTAGACCGTTGTAGAATAATTCAATTTGCACCCAGTCTTCAAAACCATGGTTTGGTTACTTTCTCAACAGCTCTTTGTATCATTCCCACGCCTCATAAAGCTGCTCAAAATCAGTCTGCCTGAAAGTACTAATCTCAATCTTCAACTATGCAGACTTAGCAGGGGAGAAAGTACTTAGAAAAAAACTTTGTTTCCAACTCTTGCCACATTGTTATGCTCCCCAATGGAAGTGATTGGAGCCATCATCTTGCTTGGTCCCTGAGAGAAAATGGAAACAAACGCAATCTAATAATATCATCAGGAACATTATTAATTTTTACCGTATCCGTGATCTCCAGGAAAGTCCTCAAATGAACGTGAGGATCAGAAGTAGCAGTTCCAGCAAACTGGTTTTGCTGAACCATATTGATCAGAGCAAGCTTCAACTCGAAATTATTGATGTTGATGGTCCCTCAAGCAATGCTAGAGTAATGATTGTTGATCACTGGTCGGAAGTGATCTCTGATAGGTATAGCCTCTGGCAGGTTATGCCGATCATTTTCTCTGTTTTCGGACCATCGATTGGATTTCTTCCCTTCTCGCTTTCCTTAGTCTTCTCGCAGTTCTTTCAATCTCCGGATCAAAACTAAGCAATTCATGGCTTAGCGATCTTAGAATGCACTATCAAACAGATAAAATGAACAAATCAATAAATATAAAAATAAAATAAAAGCTCTAAATTAAAATCTAGACTAATTGATAACAATACTGATATAAATTCAAATTTTGACACTCCCCGGCAACGGCGCTAAAAACTTGTTGCGTGTTTTATTAATTGCTTGCAAGCGCATGACGTCAAATTATAGTAAAATGTATTTTGGAGTACAAGCACGAGGAGTGTGTATATAAACGTATATCAGTGCTTGTAATTAAAATTAGTTCAACTTTATTTAGAAAAATCAAAATATGTTTGGTTTGTTTAAAAACAACTAAATTGCAAATAAATAATTAAACTAAACACCGAATTGGAGAAATATCACCGAGAGAAAATATCTAGAGGAATGATTTCACTATATTTCCATGATAATTATTCTCGATTGAATTTATATTCATGAATTCCAATTGTTTAATGGCCAAGAACACTTAGTTATTTTATTCTCCCTTTCTCAAGTGACGAATAAATTGTATCAATCAAACTTTGATCCAAACATTCCTAATAAAAATCTAAGTTTCATTGATAAATGAAAACGATGTTCTCATTAAGCTTCGCTAAAGTTATATGCCTTTCGAACGATATAAACATTTAACGATGTGTCTCTAATAATCTATAATCCTAATCTCTCTCCCGAGTTGTAGAATTAATCAAACAACACAAAATTTATGGCCAGTAAATTGCAGTGAATAAAAACAAGAGACACAATTAAACCAAACGGAATTCAATCATATAAACAACTGCGTCAAATCATCGTATGGACAAAGCCACATCATTCTCTAGACTAGAAAAGTAGTTCATGACAAATTCTAAATAAAAACAACACATGTTTAAAGTTTTATACATCACAACATAGTAAAATATGAAAGTGAAAGAGTAAATGACAAATCCGAAGTGTCGTCTCTGTCCCCAGATTCGTCGTTCTTCGTATTTGTGATCGATCTTTTCACTCTGGATCTTCGTCTCGTGTTCTCTCCTGCTCTCATGTGTGTTTTTCTCTCCGGAAACGGCCTCCCTTTCTGAAACCTCGTCTTTTCTCCTTTTATTTCCATATCCGAGCCGTAAGTTGAAAGCCCATTTGCTTGTTTCGTCGCCATTAGCGCCGCGGCGCTGCTGGCGCCCGATCCTCGAGGGTGTGGCGCCGCGGTGCTGCTTTGGCAGCGCCTAGTCTCTTCGCGTTCGCATTATCTGGCGCCGCGGTGCTGAACTTGTTGCTCGGCAGTTCAACGCTGCGGCTCTGACATTTGGCGCCTAGGCGCTTGATCCTTGGTGTTTCTGCTCCAGTTCATCAGTGGTTCGACATCAGAAATTGCTCCTAATCGCCATCATTCGTCCAATAGTTGTTTATCTCCTGCACAGCATAAAAACAACAAATAACAAGCGTAATTCTGTTCGAAACCAACATAGATCAAATGGTTTAACATATAAATTAAGTGCAATTCTTGCACTTATCAATCACTTTACAATTCTCAATATTTAATAACTCTTGGTTCACCAAACAACAAACACAAAATCCAACTATCGGATTTGATGGCTTGAGTTGTTGGTGTAGCACATTGATCCTTAAAGATCTGATATGATTCTGATAAGTGTATGCTTGAATGAGCAGTTATAAATCAAAAGATTAAGTGTACTCGAGATATTTGAAATATGCAGACTTAAAAATATTTGTGGTTGAACGAGAGAGTTCTTCATTGTTGAAATCTGCATATTTATAGTTGAAAAACTCCAACAGTCAGATTTTCTTTTTAATGATCATCTGTATTATTTTCGACAGAATGGATGTGTCAGTTTCCTACATTTAAATGCTCATTAATGATCCTTGTATTTTTGCGACTTCAAGTCATTTGATTTCCATAAAGCAGTCATACCATGTTTGAATTAGGTAGCTTTCTGTCATTCACGAGTTGATAGGATACTGTGTAATATTTTCAAATGAGGCAACTAATTGAATGACTTGACTTTAGTATCCTTCTAGATTTAATTTTTTTATAATCGGTGGCAGTGGAACTTTATTTTCAATGGTTTTAATGCTTTGGACTGCCGATCAGTTTTGACATATGATAAATTTGTAGCTTAAGTTCATATACTTATTTGTATTGAATTTTTAGCCCGAACGACTTATCTTCTTAAGCACTATCTGAACGGTTTGATTTGGTCTACCAGTCTGAATATTGAAATACATTTAAATGTGGCTCGACCTGAAATGGTCGACGCTGTTATTTTTCAATCATCAAAACTTTAGTGTTCTTAAAATATTCTAACAATTTCTTTCTTTTTAGTGGTGACAAACCAAGCTGCAAGTTTATACAAGAAGTAACATAAAGTAAAACTTAAAAGGATTTGAGCAAGATGAATTCCATTAAGGAAATGAAATTTCATTTTACAGGTGCATAAAATTTAAAACATTTTCTATTACAACTTCACACAAAAAATTATCTTCTATGACCGCTGCTTCTATCACCTATTCTTCTTCCAGATATCATCTTTCATCATTACTCTTTGATTATTTGAACTTAGCTCTTTTGACTCACCGCTTTTGCTCTTCAAGCTTCTTGCAACCCACTAATTCTCTTTTTTTAAAATATCACCATGTTGAATATAATCAAGAATTTCTTGCAACTGACTGTCAATGGTGTTTGAATATGATCGAATCGAGCGTCCATGTGTTGCTGGGATCAGATTATTTGTCATGATAAATTTATACCAAAATTTTCAGTATGGCGCTTGGTTGCAACTTGATCAGCGGTGAGTAGCGTAAAGTTTTTTTTTCCCGAGAACCAATATCATGTAGAACATCTCTCCGAAACTTGTCAAAAGAAACAATATGAGCAAACTACTTTATCTCGACATTGTTAACTATTTTGAAGAGATTCTGGATTTGCTTGTAAACTTGATCGAGTTGAGCTTTGAAAGAATTGTCATCAAATTACTCGAAGATATTTAAGTTAAGATTAGAAGGATAATCTTCTTCAAGAACTGGAGAGCTGATTGAAGCTGCAACTGATGGAGAAGAGGAATATAAGAGTTTTCAACTTGAGGATCAGCGGTTGAGTTAGCGGTTAGAACTTCAAAATCTTCAGACCATGATTCAACCACGTCTTCCATGTCGTGATGTCTTGAAAAGATAACAATATTTTTGCCGGACAAATTTTTGGGCAAAGCAATAGGGTCTTCAATTTTCTATTCCCCGGCTAGAGTTGTTGGTAGTGATTCCAAGTTCAACTCTTAATCAGAATATTGTCCCATTTTCTCAGTTGTATATTCTTCAATCATTGGAGAAGATGGGTCCATCTTTCCTTGATCAAAGTCGAACTAGTACAGTGACTTCACTACCTCATCTGCAGAGATAAGAAAAATCTCTGATAGATCTTCACTTTACATTAGGGAAAAGGAAGAGGGTGACTCTGTATTCAAGGGTTCATACCGGTTTTCTTGACCACCAGTCCGATTTCTAGGTTCCTCAGTAGTAGGAATTTAACGGAGTTCTTCCACGTTAGTGGGTATCTTGACCTCTTGAACTGTTGATACCATAGTGGTGTCAGGATCTGAGACTGATTGTTGGACAGATTCTAGTTGTGACACTTGTTAAATTTTTGGCTTCTTGCCAGCCCGACTTTCACCAATCTAAAAACAATAGACAATTCTTCTTTTTCTTCAGCCTTTGGCAGCTCATATTCTTTACGCTTCAACTTTAAGTTCATGGACCGGCTAAATGAGTCCATTTCAAGTTGTCTTATAACAATTTCGTAGTTTTGGCGGTTGAGCTGTGAGCCACATAGTGTTCTCTCTCTTATTTTTTTTATCAAGGCTCAAAGAATACTTTCTTTTAATTCCATCTCAATGAAGTCTCTTTATTGGAGAGCTTCAGATATAACTTGAGATTATACCCATTTCAGCATTTTTGGTTCTAATCACAGCAACCTATTTCACTTTCTTCTTCTTTCGAATTAGTTTAAAGTGAACAACCGTTTGAAAATCCACCCGTCTGTCAAATTCTGTCATTTTCTCTTTGGTACCTCGATTCACTTGTTCCATGGAAAAATTTATGCCAATTTAAACATTTGACAATTTTTGCACTAGAATAATAATTTCTTTCCTTTTGCCTTGGGGTCCATCAATGGTGGCCCAGATTGCACATATGACATGTCACGTTCTGTGATTGTGACACAATTAGACAACATGGATATGGGAATGACTGCGATTGGAGCAGGAAAATGCAGAGTGTTGACATGTTTATTAGCTCGATTCTTTTAACCTTAGACTTCTCAACCTTTTCCTTAATCTTCTCAGCCTTTTATTTAGGCTTTTTCATCTTCTTACTGGCTCTAAAGACATGAGTATGTGGAACATTATATTATCCCTATCATCCTCTGAATCATAAGACAAGACCAATTTTTTTTGTCTCTCGAGCAGGCATCTTAGCCTTGTCGGCTGGCTTCTTGAATTCTTTTTTCTTCTTTTATTGTTCCACACCCCTCTCAATTTAAAGGATAGAAGTTCCTCAATGGTCGAAACATTTTTCTTTGCATAAAAGTCCACAGAAGCCCAATCTAACAGCTTAAATTTGTGAAGTTTGGTGGCATCCACCAGCTTGACTTTCATGTGCTCCAGAAGATAGCAGAATGGGATGACAAACCCCTGAGATTGTGCTTCTTTCTTCACCATAACAATGAATAATTTTAACATAGTGTCTAACCAGTTTACATTGATTTTTCAAGCAACGGTTTCCATTTCTAGAAATTTCTCGGTGGTGATTTTTTCGAAGGCCCCCGCCTTTGCCAACACTGAATTGCTTACTATGTCTGCCAAAAACTTGTACTCTGGCTTGAGATATTTCTTCTGAGTTGTTGGCTTATCCAGAAGAGAGCCAGAAATGGTGAACCTGTCCTCCAGTAACAACTTCTGTGTGATGCAGATATTTGTATCGTTAACTTTGCACAACATTGATCCATGCTCCATCCTTGCAGACTCAAAGAGCTCATTTAGAGAGGTTTCAAAGAAGTTGAAGCTGCATTCTAGAAAATTC
Source organism: Primulina tabacum (assembly GCF_025594145.1). Classification (NCBI taxonomy): domain Eukaryota; kingdom Viridiplantae; phylum Streptophyta; class Magnoliopsida; order Lamiales; family Gesneriaceae; genus Primulina; species Primulina tabacum. The sequence goes on from NC_134552.1 coordinate 19,788,483, forward strand.
TGGAGTCCGGATGCCTTAAGAACATAGTGACCATGGCCTCATATTTCATGGCTAGTATATATGCAAAGTTGATAAGAAGAGTGTTTGCAGAGTAAGAAGTCATCTTGGAATGAATTGGATGATATGGTTTGACTTGATTTGTATAGCTATTAGAATGCAATAAAGCAATATAGCAATGGAAGTTGAAAGTTTTCAAGTAATGAGAAAGAGATGAAGTCATGGAATATGAAACATATATATGATCCAATTTGATGGACATGACAATACATGTGTTTGTATGTCATTTGAAAATTTGAAAAGTCGAAAAGTGACTTCGGACGACTCATATATCCGAGTAAAATTAAATATATTTCGAAAATGGATAATAATTGTTATAATAATAAGTAAAAAAATTAAATTTAATTCAATAATTGAAATATTTAAATCTAACCAATCAAATAAGAATTTATTTTATAGATAAGCGGTAAGAGTAATTAATAAGATTAAGTTTCCACAAACTACATCCATTCCGATCAGAGTTTCTGTAACGACTTAATGCATTGTTTTACCAGTTCAACTTTTGTTTTCCCTAAATTTATGCTTTAATTCAAATCAACTAAACCAAGTACATTATGAAATAAGAAAACTTAGCGTTAGAAAGGGGTTTAGTGAATATGTCAGCGGCTTGATTGTCTGTTGATATATACTCTCACCCAGATGTCATTCTTCATGACATGATCTCGGATGAAATGATATCTTATATCAATATGCTTGTTCCAAAAATGAAGAACATGATTGTAGGTGATTGCTATGTCACTTGTATTATTATATAAGTGTAATGTCCAAAATGCGATAACGTAATGCAACTGCATAAAAATTTAGGAAAAATGGAAAATGCTTAATTAAATTATTTTACTTGCATTTATTGAATATGGTTTGCATGTTTACAAGTTTAAAATATGATTTTCTACTAGAATGCATGAAACTATGTTTTAAAAGTTATTCGAGATGCGATCGAGGAATGGAGACCGAAAACTATAAAGGGAAAATATTATTATTAAATGATTATTTTTATTTATTTAATATATGGTATATTTTAAATGATATTTTCGAAAATGGCAACTTTTGAGGTGTTTTTACGCGCCGCCGAGTCGTATTTTAAACCAGTAACCGATTTTTGACAAAAATAGGAACTTTTTGGGAATTCGGCTAATATTTTCGAAAACTTTTCTAAACAAAATAATTTTTACTATCTAATGGGCCTAATGAGTCTATTATACCTAGGTTATTGGGCCTAAACTTGTACCCAATCATATATATCAAATTAGGGAGTTTCAAACACCTCAACCACACACCACCAAGCTTCAAAAGACTCCTAGTTTTCCATTAGCACACATTGTCACACAAACACAAATTTTAAAGAGCTATTCACGTGAACTTGAGGGAGATTTCAACAAGGTCTTCTCTCCGCCAACGTCTCTCGCATCGCAAATTATTTTTCGTGTTCAAAAGACTCCTAGTTTTCCATTAGCACACATTGTCACACAAACACAAATTTTAAAGAGCTATTCACGTGAACTTGAGGGAGATTTCAACAAGGTCTTCTCTCCGCCAACGTCTCTCGCATCGCAAATTATTTTTCGTGCGTAAAATACGCAAAGACACGTCTTAATCTTCTTTCACTCATCGTTCATACCATATTATGTGTATTGATGCATGTTGGCATGAAAAATATGATATACTATCTTATATTTTCGTTTTTATGTCAAAACATGAACAAAACTAGAGTTTTCATCTTTTAAATTCATGTTTATGATGTACAAGGGGGCTGCCATGGTAGAACTATGGGAAGGGACATTTTTCATCATGTTTAAGGGTGTCCATAGATGTATATGTAAGGGCTGGACAACAAGGTAACAAAGTTGAACGAAATTGGGTCTTTAGAAAACTAGGGTGTGCGTTTGTTGGTCCTAGGAGGATCGGCTGCTAGCTACCGTTTTGGTTGTGTTCAAGGGTCCTAAGGGTGTTTAGTCATGGTCCTAGATGGGCTGTGCAACGGCTGGAAGGGAAGGTTGAAGGATGCACGTCGATTGGGTCGCGTAGGCTTGAAGAGGGAACGAATTGGTGGTTGCAAGTGCTAGCTGCTTTAGGGATATTCCAATAGCTTGGTATGGGTTCGGTTATGGTCCTAGGAAGGGTTCATAGGGGATGGTCTTGCTGGTTGAGGGATAGGGCCGAACAGTGCAAGTTTGTGAAAGCTAGGCTTTTCGAAAATGAGCAGAATTTTTCAGCACCTCCAAGGCTTATTCAAGGGTTTTAATTGGCTTGGTTTGGGTTATATAGGGTATGATTAGGTGTTAATAAGCTATGGTTCAAGTTTGGTAATGTTTGATTAAGTTTTGAGGCAATTCAGGTTAAACCCGAAATGTAGGTTTAAGTTTTAAAACGAATTGGGAAATTAGTCAAGGAGTTTACGTTTACGTTTAAGAAATCTTTGTGGGTGTATTTTAAGGTTTTATGTTATGTTTGGATGGATTTGGGTCGTCATTTTAAGGTCTAAGGGTAAATTGGAAAAGTTAGGGTTTTATGGGCAAAATGGTCATTTTACATCTAAAAAATGTTAGACGTCCTGACAGTGCCCTGAATGCTGTAATGAATGTTGAAATGATTATTTTGAAAGTTTATGGAATTTTGTGATGAAAAACGATAATGCTAAAAGACGTGTTGCATGCTTGGTTTAAAAAGAAAATGCATGAATTTTTATAAGTGATGAATATAATGAATGGTTGAAGGAGGTGAATTGATTGTGACTAATACGATTATATAATGATATGTAAGGCTAAGGCTCAGTTGACGGTTGAGAGTGTCGCCGATGTCCCCGCCGCTTGGTACCATGGTTATATGTAGATGGATCCATCGAACTATAGCTGATACAAAAGTCCCAATTAACAGTCTGAATTCAATAAAAGGGAAAACGTACATGTGTATGATGAAAGTAAATGTTTATGATGAAAGGAAAAATGATTTAAAGTTATGCATGATAATGAAAAGCTATTTTATTAAAATTATATTTCATTGTTGCTTGTGAACATATACGTATTATTTGTTATCATGGTTAAGGTTTGTTGAGTCAATAGACTCACTAGGTGTGATCGATGTAGGTGAACATGATGTTGTTGTTGATGGATGATTTGATGGTTGAACTAGCTGGACTGATGGTGCACATAACCCGATGACCTTTGATAGTTTTCTGCATTAAGGTTACTTTAAAGATTTTACGACGTTACGCTTTTGAGTGTTTTGAGAGATTTAAGAGTGTATGCTTTATTTTGAAAAATGCTAGTTTTAGGTTTGGTTTGATAATTTACAATTTTATGTTTTGAATTACTTTTTGGATTTTGAGTAAAATAGTTGGTTGAGTTATTTTAAATGATGCAAGGAATATTCATATTTATATATATATATGGTCGAAAGTTTTTAAGAAAAAAAAATAAAAAATTTCTAGTACATTTTAAAGAAAAACGAGTAGTGAACGTTTTAGTTGGTATCAGAGCAATGTTCTTGCAAAGGGTTGTGCCACCGTCAGTTCGGGAAAGCTCAGTCGTTAAGCCTCAAATCTCTAAGTTTAATTGCTTTAAATGATTTTTATGATGGTACATGTATGTTTACATGGTTTATATGTTTAAGTTACATGTTTAAAAGATTTTTGAAGTTAAATGATATTTATGCTTAACAATTTTTCCAAAAAGGATATTTATATGCTCCATGATTAGAAGCTTATATTTAAATATATGTTGGTTGCGTTTATAATTTCGAAAACGTTCAGATATAATGCTTCCTAGACGCGAATTTAGTACCAATAGGCAAGTTGAGACTAATGAGGATCGTCAAGGGAATGCACCTCCATCTCCTGATGGGGATGCTGCTACTCATGTACTAGAAGGCATGTCACGTTTCTTTGAGCAGCAGGCTCAGCAGGCTCCGAGGCCACAACACAATATGTACGATAAGTTCCGGAGGCTGAGTTCGAAGGAGTTTTCTGGCACCACCGAGCTATTTGCTGCTGAGGGTTGGATTCGATCTCTTGAGGTTCATTTCCGTTATCTGAATATGAGATATGCTGACTGAGTTAGATGTGCTATTTACATGCTGCGAAATTATGCTTCTCTTTGGTGGTAAAGACCTGAACATGGAGTTAATCTAGCCACCCTCACTTGGGTGCAATTTAAGAACATTTTCTACGAGAAATATTTTACTGCTGACGTTCGTGGATGCTTGAAGAGGGAGTTTATGTCTCTCCGTCAGGGAGACACGACTGTGGCTGAGTTTGTTTTGAGATTTGATAGGGGTCAAAACAATAATTTTCGAGAGTTTAGGGCTGGAATTGATGGAATTTAGAATTTAATAGGGTTAATATGTAATTTTCGCAAATTTTAGGGCAAAAAATAATGAAAAATTTAAGGGATTAAAGTGCAAATTTCGAAAATTATTTGGGTAAAATTGTGTAATTTTAGAGAACTTTTGGGTAATTAATGGTAGAAATTCTTTAAGTTTCAACATGATTGGATTTGATGGTATATTTATCGCAGGAAGGATATTCATTTTAGGTGTAGCTACCTACGCATTACTAAATTCGGGAACTACACACTCATTTATATCCAAGATATTCATCAAGCGACTATAGATTATACACAAGGATTTGGAATGGGGCTTTAAAGTTTCCATACCTTCTGGTGATCAAATGGTGACTTCACGCATTGTAAATAATCTGGAGCTTCATTTGCAAAAAGATGTGGTTCAGGCAGATCTCATCGTACTCCAGATGCATGAATTCCTCATCATTATTGGCATGGATTGACTATTTATGAATGGAGCTTCGATAGATTTTGGCAGAGGTCAGTATCTATTCGACCATCAAGTATGAAATCTTTTGTCTTTGAGGCAGCAAGGAACAAGCAAATGCCGCACATTATCTCATGCATCTATGCCAGGAAACTTACGAGACGAGGCAGCCAAGATTTTCTAGCATATGTTATTTCAGTCTCATTCCTGTCAGTCAGAAGTTAGATTATTTTGAGGTTGTCAGATACTTTTCTAGTGTCTTCTTGAGGACGTTTATGGCATTCCACCGAACCAAGATGTGGAATTTTATGTTGAGTTGATGCCGGGAACTGTGCCAATTTCTAAGGCACCCTATCTTGTAGCACCCATTGAAATGAAATAGCTAAAAGACCAAATTAAAGAGTTGCCGGACAAAGGTTTTATTCGCCCGAGTTATTCTTCATGGGGCACACAAGTATTATTTATGAAGAAAAAGGATGGCAGTATGCGACTCTGCATTGATTATAGAGAGCTGAACATAGTCACCATCAAGAACAAGTATCCCTTGCCTAGAATTGAGGATTTATTTGATCAATTGCACGGAGCATCGATTTTCTCGAAGTTAGATCTTCGTTTGGGATACCATTAGCTGAAGGTGAAGGAGTCTGATGTTCATAAGACGACTTTTAGAACTCGATTATGGGAACTATGAGTTTATGGTGATGCCATTCGGGTTGGCCAATGCCCCATCGATCTTCATGGATCTCATGAATCGCGTGTTTCAGCCGTATTATGATCAATTTATTATAATCTTCATATATGATATTCTAATCTACTCGAGGAACAAAGAAGACCACAGTCAGCACTTGAGAACTACACTACAATTGTTGCAAGATAGAAAGTTATTAGCTAAGTTCAACAAGTGCGAGTTTTGGCTCGAGAGAGCGGCTTTCTTAGGCCATATTATTTCTAAATATGGAGTTGAAGTCGATCCAAGCAAAGTCGAGGCAGTTAGAGAGTGGCCAGTACCAAAGAGCGTAACCGAGATCCGTAGATTTTTGGGTCTAGCTGGATACTACCTGAAGTTTATTCAAGGATTCTCTTCTATTGTGATACCTTTAACCGCCTTGAAAAAGAAGAATGCAAAGTTTATTTGGGGATCGGAATTCCAAGGGAGTTTCGAGAAGCTAAAGCACACATTGACTTCAGCGCCAGTCTTATCGATGCCATCAGGACAACTCTCTATACGGACGCTTCGAAACTTGGTTTAGGCGCAGTCCTGATGCAAAATGATCGAGTGATAGCTTATGAATCTAGACAGTTGAAGGTTCATGAGAAGAATTACCCGACTCATGACCTCAAGCTCACAACATTAGTATTTGCTCTCAAGATTTGGAGACATTACTTATATGGCGAGAAGTGAAAGATTTTAACTGATCATTAAAGTTAGAAGTATTTCTTCACCCAAAAAGAGTTGAACATTAGGCAATGAAGATGGCTAGAGTTGGTAAAAGACTACAACTGCGATATTAGCTATCACGCGGGCAAAGCTAATGTAGTAGCGGACACTTTGAGTAGAAAGATAGCAGTCATATCGCAATTGACAGTTCAAAGACCATTACAAGCAGAGATTCAGTGATTCGAGCTTGCAGTATATGCTAGGAGCGAGGCTCCTAATCTTTCTACTATAACAGTACAGTCAACTCTGAAAGATATAATCAGAGAAAGACAGCCTTCCGACGAGCAATTACAAAAGTGGAGATTGAGAGATGAATCTAAAGGTCGGAAGCTCTACTCCGAAGAGGATGGCATAGTTTGATACCGAGATCGACTATGGGTTCCTAGTGGCGATTCTCTGAGAGATGTTATTATGAAAGAAGCTCATAATACTCCGTACTCCATTCATCCTGGTAGTACAAAGAAGTACAAGGATTTGCAGTGATTATATTGGTTGTCGGGCATGAAGTGAGACATCTTACGTTTGGTGTCCGAGTGTTTGACATGATAGCAAGTTAAGGCAGAGCATCAAAGGCCAGTAGGGAAGCTTATGCCACTTCCTATTCCCGAGTGAAAATGGGAAAATATATCGATGAACTTTTTAGTTGGATTGCCAAGGGCTATCAGAAGATTCAACGCCATTTGGGTGATAGTTGATCGTCTTACAAAATCAGCGCACTTTATACCTATTAAGACGACATTCACAATGACACAATATGCAGAGTTGTACATCCGAGATATAGTCCGACTGCATGGAATTCCAGTGTCTATTGTTTCTGACAGAGATACGAGGTTTATATCGTCGTTCTGGAAGAGTCTGCACGCAGCAATGAGGACAAAATTGTTGTTCGGTACATCATTTCATCCTTAAACCGATGGTCAGTCTGAAAGGGTGATTCAAATTTTGGAGGATCTACTCTGAGCATGTGTGATCGATTTCCAAGGAATTTGGGAATCGAAGTTACCTCTAGTGGAGTTCACCTATAACAATAGCTACCAATCGTCTACATGAATGGCTCATCACGAGGCACTTTATGGAAAGAAGTGTAGATCACCCATACATTGGGACGAGGTTGGTGAAAAAGGAGAATTCGGTCCGGACTTGATCAAACAAACAACGGAGCTAGTAGTCAAAATCCGAGATAGGATGAAGACTGCACAAAGACGACAGAAAAACTATGCTGACAAGTGATGAAGGGAGTTAGTGTTTGCATTGGGTGACCACGTATTTGTGAACGTAGCACCTATGAAGGGTGTTATGAGATTTGGCAAGAAAGTCAAACTCAGCCCGAGGTTCATAGGACCATTTGAGATCTTAGAGAAGATTTGGACATTAGCTTATAGAACGACATTGCCACCAATGCTAGCTGGAGTGCATAATGTGTTCTATATATCGATGCTGCGAAAGTAAATATCGAATCCTTCACATGGACTGAATTATGAGCCTCTGCAGTATACTCCAAAAATGTCTTATGAGGAAAGACCTATACAAATTCTGGATAAGCAAGAAAGAAGGCTTTGAACAGAGTTATACAAATGGTCAAAGTCAAGTGGCTCAATCATTTGGAGGAGAAAGAAACTTAGGAAACTGAGAGGGACATGAGGAGTCGCTACCCAGAGTTATTCGGTAAGTTTGAATTTCGATGACGAAGTTTCATTTAAGGGAGGAAGAATTTTAAGGTCCAAAATACGATAACGTAATCCAACTGCATGCATAGGAAAAATAAAAATTTGATAGATTCATAACAGTTTGCATTTTTTGTCGTATCTCCCATTGTTACCACTTCCAACATGCTTAATTGACACAATTTTGTGTGATTTTATTGTAGGAGTAAATTTTCTGCTCTTGTGATAAATCTGGGCTAAAAATGGTATTTTATATCACAATTAAAGTGTCCGATCTGATCTTAGTAGAAGTTTTGAAGTAGAAAAATTCAGAAGTGATCTTTCCACAAGACGTGATCATGCCTTGTGACTATTCTTTAGCTTCCTGCACAACTAAATTTGAAGTCCGAAAATTGCAAAGATAATATCAGATTTTAGACTCATAATTATGGTATTTGAGTTGTGAAAAATAATTGGAGAGATATTTTTATTATTGGGAGAAATAAAGATAATATATAGTTTTATTCCATAAAAACTCTATCATATATTTGATATGATTTTGTGTACATTAGGTTTTACCTAATCTTGGTGAGATTTTCTCCTTGACCCAATAAGCACTACCCATACAAAGAAGAAGGAGGCAAACAATTGAAACAATAATAAGACGCAAGAATTTATCATCTCCTCTCCACGCCTTTAGGCTAAGTTTTATTTCTGTTTCAAGAGAAAAATCCGTTATTTCGATTTTTTTACTATGAGGTTTTTCGTGCTTAATTTAATATTCTTGTTTTTTTTCAATGATTTGTTGATTTAAATTTAATTCCATGAAATTTGTATGTCGACTAATCTAATAATTTAATTTCATGTATGAATTTTTACTGCTATCCATGAATCCAATGATCTGTAATCTATACTATTATATTAAGTATGAGGCCCTAATAATAACCGCTCTATGAGGACACCAACTTTCTTTCCTATTTTACCCTTTTTAATTTTTTATATTTACTATTTACTATTTTATTATAGTTGAGCCCCTAATAATAACCGCTCTATGAGGACACCAACTTTCTTTCCTATTTTACCCTTTCTCATTTTTTATATTATATTTTTTCTTAAAAAATAATATTATATTCACCGTCATAAGGAAGCCGCTCACGTGAAAAATAATATTATTTCTTATCCAAACTAGCCACCGTGAAAAATAAACTCTTTTCTTTATGTTTTGACGTCATTATGTTGTAATATCATGAATATTTAATATATTAGCCACATGTATTCATGTGCGTGTGCCACGGTTACTAGTTGTCATGAATGATTGGTACGTGAGTAGCATAGATTAGATGTGTTGTGCTATCACAATATATTTAATCTAAGTGAATCAAATTAACTAAATTTATCAATTGCACCTATCTCGGTTGTTAGATTTCAGGATTAACTATTTTCACAAATCTAAAAGCTATTGTTAATTGATATGGAACACTATCGTTCTCAGTTAGTTATTAATAAGTTTTGACTGAATGCTGAGTTTAGTAAATTAAATTAGGAAAACACAAGGATTGTAACGGCTATCCCTAGAATCCTAAAGTCAATTGCTTGGAAATGCATGAATAAATCAAATGTTAACCAGTGAACAGTGATACAATCGAATATCGGAATCCCCCTGAATCAGAATCTGCTCATATCGAATTCCTCATTTAATTCTATTTAAATTCATTACTTTTCCTTGCTTGTTAATCTCATTTTTTCTATTTATTTTATTACTATTTATCCAAAAAAATCCCCCTTTTTATTTATTTGTATTATCGAAAGAAATAAATCACACGTTCCCTATAGAGTCGACCGTATTCACTATTGCACTCGCTATATTTAAAAGTAGGAAATTAGTTTGGTGGATCAGTGAGATCACACAAAAAATGCTTAATTAAATTATTTTAATTGCATTTATTGAATGTAGAAGGCATGTTTAAATGTTTAAAATATGATTTTCTACTAGAATGCATAAAACTATGTTTTAAAATTTATTCGAGACGCGATCGAGGAATGGAGACCGGAGACCATAAAGAGAAAATATTTTTATTACATGATTATTTTAAATTATTTAATATATGGTATATTTTAAATAGTATTTTCGAAAATGGCAACTTGAAGTGATCCGGGTGAATCGGGTAAGCGGAGTCGGGGCAATCCACCGGATCTGATTTGTGATTGTTTAAAGAAATGAGCGAGGAGATGAATATGTGAGCTATAGTTTCCACTGTGACCTGCAGACAAGGAGATGAACTCGTGAATGGGCGCCAGAGGGGTGTCCGGCGTGGCAACTCCGATGCTTAAGTCAGCAGGTGAAGATGATAACCAGTGTAGCTTTTAGAGAAATAAAGAATACTAGTGTAAATATGTGTGTTAACAAATGTGTGAGGGTGAATTCTCCAGAAAATCAGAGAGGGATCTAGAATCTCCCCTCTTTAAATGAGAAGTATACCTGTTATTTATAGGAGAAAATGTGGTAGATATCTTGTTTTCAGCGCTTACTTGCCACTTGATCATTCTAGATGTTGACTTCCTGTCACGCCACGCTATTCTTTCATCATGTTACATCAATAGGATTCTGTCAGGTACGCTTCTCGTGACAAAATCTTATCTTCTGAATCACTCGCGTGCGGTACTGTTATTGAGGTAACCTGAGTAGAAATCATCCGGGAATTGTCATGAGAGCCCGGGCTTCTGATTGCCCGGGGAGTAGAGCCCGGGCTCGCACCTGCCTGGCTTCAGAGGAATTCAACCTGCAGATTGACCCTGATTTGGGAATCCTTTTAATATTCCGGGTCATCCATGACCCGGGCTCTTATTGGGGGGGGGGGGGGGGGGTGGATATCACCACCCATTGCTCAAATAGTCGGGATATAGTCATTCTCGCTGTCCCGATCAGTCGTGCTTGGATTCCTAAAGAAAAATAATCGATATTGATTCACAAAAGTATCGGGGGCATCAAATATCCCGTAGATGGGATGAGGTGCTGGGAGTTTCAGTCTTCTGGGCTTAAGATAATATGCTGGGGCCTCATGTCTCCTGGACTTTGAATACTCTTGTCGTTTAGTACTCTCGGGCAGCTGGGGTGATGTCATGACGTGTACCGTAGAATTTGAATGGTCCAGAATGCTTCATATTCCGAGATAATGATGAGTCTGATGCCTTGTTATTTGTGCACGTCTTTTCACATATCTGCACAATTTCCAACATGCATCCTGACCGTCCGATCTGCATCTAGATTAACGATTGAGATCAATTTACTCCACCTACATAGAATAACTTTCCCTCTTCATTTGTCACTTTTTCGAAATTCAAATCCTCTCAAATTTTTTTCCACTTTCAGCACAGTGTCTTCCCAGCTCTGGTGATCTTAAATCACCGTCACCTTTCTCTCCGATTTATTCACGTTAGTCCTTTCTTTATTTTTCTCAAAAATGTCGAACTCCACTTCCTATACTTCCAGAGCAAATGCGCGATGATAATCTGAGTATGAGTCCACCGCGATGCACTCTTATTCCACCCCTTCTCCTCCCCTGCAACATTCTTCCACCCTTTCCTCAAAAAAGCCCAAAACCACACGCTCACAACCCTTTTCCACCGGCCCTTACCAAGCTTTGAAGAAGAGCAAAGGTAAGGGCAAAGCCCGGGCCTCTTCTCCTTCTCAATCTGAGATTCCGGGAGTTCCCTGGTTCGTTTCAATGAGCAACATTCTGCGCTCGGGAGCGGATGAGGAGCTTAGTACTCTTGGCTCCATCCATTCTTCTTTTCAAATTCTGATTCCCGATCCTTCGGACAGGGCAAATTACCTTCCTCTCGTCTTCACCACTTTCTTCTGGACCAAGTTAGAAATGGTCTCCGATTTCCCATCCCCTCTTTCTATAAAGAGGTCGCCCATTTTTTTGGTGTGCCCGTGAACCAATTCCACCCTAACTCCTTCTGGATTATGGCCTCGGTCTATATCCTTTTCAAAATGAACAATCTTCTGATCAGCCCTCTCATTCTCAATTACTTCTTTGTATGCCGGCTCGGAGATAATGCTTTCTCCCTGTCTGCCCGGCTTAACTCCCGGTTCTTTGATGATATCCCTTTTTCCCAGAAGGGATGGAAAGGACGATATTTTTACATTCGCCTCCCGGCCCCTCTCCCGTGCTTAACCGGGTTTCTCTCTTCTCTCCCCACGCAACCTGCTCTCCCCCGGTCTTACAAATTTGAGGATCCCTACCTCCGCAGCCAAGAATTGGTGGAGGGTCAAAAATTTTCCTTCTCCACCCTTATCTCTAAGGAGAACTTGGTAACTTACGGGTTGAGTGCCCGGGCGGAAGACCCTCTAGACCAGGTATTGAAGTAGTTGCTGGCTCGGGTACTCAACCTAGTAACTTCTTGATTTGAACTCTCTCTTATTTCTCTCATTCTTTACTTCGCAATAAAATTGACCTCTTTTTATGTAGATACTACAGAAATTCAAGAGGCCTTTTCCAGGAAGTGGGCGGCTGAGAATGTGGTCCGGGAAAAAAAATTGGGCGCTCGACGAGAAGCTGCTGAGAAGAAAAAACAGGCCGAGGAGGCAGCCCGAGAGGTGGCTGAATCTGTCCGAGCAGAGACCCAACCAAAAAAGGAGGCGAATCGGGATGAATCCCGAAAGTACTCTAATGATCATGTGCCCATCGTTCAGAGGAAGAGAAAAGCTGTGACCAGCCCAAAACTGATTCTGGTCGAGAGAAACCGGTAAGAAGACCAGGGTATCTCCCAGACAACCCGATCAACCCCTCCCCAGCAAAATCAACCACTTTGCGAGCCCCTTCATGCCGAGCAGCCCACCCGGGGCAATCTCTTTCTAGAGGGAGTTACTCCAACCGGGCTTAGGCTACTTAAGGAGATGCTAATCCCTGACGAGGAGGCACATCTGAAGAGCATCCGGCCTACCTCGAAACTTCTCGAATGATCAAACCGGATCCTAATTGTGTGCTCTTCCCACTCTCTCTTCCACACTTTTATCTCATTTATTTTTTACTAACTTCTTTCATACAGGGTGCCCAAATGCTGATATCGGCTTTTGAAGAGGTAGCTGTTGCGGCCACCATAAAGAACAATCAAGCCCGGTCCCTGCAAGAGCTTCACAAGCAGCTTCAAGGAGAGCTGTCTCGGGCTAGATCTGCCCACGAGGAAGAAATGGTTGGCCTCCGTACTTGCTTTGGATAAGGCCAACCAGCAACTGTACATGGCTAATCAGCAATTGGCTCGGGCTAATTAAGACCTGGAAAAGGCCTGAAACAGTAATGATGAGAACCTTGCCCAAGTGGAGACTCTTCAAGGACGCCTCTCTACTTTTGAGTCAAGGAATAATCATTTGTCCGAGGACCTGGAAAGACAAATGTCCCGGGTAGAGACTGCTGAAAATGCCCTGGCCATTGCTGAGTTTAATAAAGACAAATGGCACGCCTCCTTCCCACAAACGGCGCCAATGAAGTGATCGGGGTGAATCGGGTAAGTGGAGTCGAGGCAATCCAACGGATCTGATTTGTGATTTTTTTAAAGAAATGAGAGAGGAGATGAATCTGTGAGCTATAGTTTCCACTGTGACCTACATACAAGGAGATGAACTCGTGAATGAGTGCTGGAGGGGTGTCTGACGTGGCCACTCCGATGCTTAAGTTAGCATGTGAAGATGAGAACCAGTGTAGCTTTTAGAGAAATAAAGACTACTAGCGTAAATATGTGTATTAACATATGTGTGAAGGTGAATTTTCCAGAAAACCAGAGAGGGATCAAGAATCCCCCCCCTCTTTAAATGAGAAGTATACCTACTATTTATTGGAAAAAATGTGGTAGATATCTTGTTTTCAGTGCCTACTTGCCACTTGATCATTCTAGATGTTGACTTCTTGTTACACCACCCTATTCTTCCATCATGTCACATCAATAGGATTCTGTCAGGTACGCTTCTCGAGACAAGATCTTATCTTCTGAATCACTCGAGTGCAGTACTGTTATCGAGGTAACCCGGGTAGAAATCATCCGGGAATTATCATGAGATCCCGGGCTTCTGATTGCCCGGGGAGTAGAGCCCGGGCTCGCACCTGCCAGGCTCCAAAGGAATACAACCTGCAGATTGACCTTGATTTGGGAATCCTTTTAACATTTCGGGTCATCCATGACCTGGGCTCTCATGGGGGTATCAGCAAATTTTGAGGTGTTTTTACGCACCGAGTCGTATTTTAAACTGGTAATTGATTTTTGACAAAAAATAGGGAATTTGCTGGAACTCGGCTAATATTTTCGAAATTTTTTCTAAACAAAATAATTTTCCTACTATCTAATGGGCATAATGAGCCTATTATACCTAGGTTATTGGGCCTAAACTTGTACCCAATTATTTATATCAAATTAGGGAGTTTCCTAAATCATAAACACCTCAAAACACGCACCACCAAGCTTCAAAAGACTCCTAGTTTTCCATTAGCACACACGGCCACACACACACAAATTTAAAAGAGCTATTCACGTGAACTTGAGGGAGAATTCAGCAAGGTCTTCTCTCCGCCAACATCCCTCGCATCGCAAATTATTTTTCATGCGTAAAATATGCAAAGACACGTCTTAATCTTCCTTCACTCATCGTTCATATCATATTATATGTATTTATACATGTTTGCATGAAAAATATGATATATTATCTTGTATTTTTTTTTATGTCAAAACATGAACAAAACTAGAGTTTTCATCTTTTAAAAGTCATGTTTATGATGCACAAGGGGGCTACCATGGTAGGGCTATGGGAAGGACATTTTTCATCATGTTTAAGGGTCCATAGATGCATATGTAAAGGCTGGACAAGAAGGTAACAAATTTGAACGAAAATTGGGTCTTTAGAAAACTAGGGCTTGCGTTTGTTGGTCCTAAGAGGAGCGGCTGCTAGCTGCCATTTGGGTTGTGTTCAAGGGTCCTAAGGGGGTCTATTCATGGTCCTAGATAGGCTTTTCAAGGGCTGGAAGGGAAGGTTGAAGGCTGCACGTCGATTGGGTCGCGTAGGCTTGAAGGGGCACAGCTTGGTGGTTGCAAGTGCTAGCTGTTGTAGGGCTGTCCCAGTAGCTTGGTATGGGTTTGATTATGGTTCTAGGAAAGGTTCATAGGGAATGGTATTGCTGGATGAGGGCTAGGGCCGAAGGGTGCAAGTTTTTGCAAGCTAGGCTTTTCGAAAATGAGCAGAATTTTCCAGCAGCTTCCTAGGCTTGTTCAAGGGTTTTAATTGGCTTGTTTTGGGTTTTATAGGGTATGGTTATGGATCCATGGTACCATGGTTATACGTAGATGGATCCATCGAACTACAGCTTGTACGAAAGTCACAGTTAACGATCTGAATTCAAGAAAAAGGAAAACTTATACGTGTGTGATGAAATGAAATGTTTATGATGAAAGAAAAAATGATTTAAACTTATGCATGTTTGTGAAAAGCTATTTTATTAAAACTATCTTTCACTGTTGCTTGTGAACTGTTTATGTATTATTTGTTATCATTGTTAAGGTTTGCTGAGTCAATAGACTCACTAGGTGTGATCGATGTATGTGAGCATGATGTTGTTGTTGATGGAGGACTTGATGGTTGAACTAGCTGGACTGATGGTGCACATAACCCGATGAAATTTACTAGTTTTCCGCATTAAGATTACTTAAGATTTTATGGCGTTATGCTTTTGAGTGTTTTGAGATATATAAGAGTTTATGTTTTATTTTGAAAAATGCTAATTTTAGGTTTGGCTTGATGATTTACAATTTTATGTTTTGAATTGAGTTTTGGTTTTTGAATAAAATAGTTGGTTGAGTTATTTTAAATGGTGCAAGGAATATTCATATTTATATATATATAGCCGAAAGTTTTTAAGGAAAAAATTCTAGTACGTCTTTTAAAAAAACGAGTATTAAATGTTTCAATAAGATTGGAGATTCAGCGGCTTGAATCCATAATATCTTAATTGTTACTGGATCTAGAGTAATTGTGAACAACAACTCTCAACTGCTAGGTATTCTGCTTGATTCATTGATGTTGACATAGATGTTTGTTTTTTGTTGAATCAAAAGATTGGTTTGTCTTCAAGAAACTGACATGATCCATTGATGCTTTTTCGGTCAATTTTCATCCTGCATAAACTACATCTGAATATCCAATAAGGTTAAAACTTGAGTCTTTGGGATACAAAAGATTCACACCTTGAGTTCCTTTAAATTTTTAAGCATGAGTTTAGTAACAATAAAATGAGATTACATAGGATTAGCTTGAAAACGAGCAAGCTGATAAATCAAAAACATAATATCTGGCATGTTGGATGTTAGATACAAAAGTTATAAAATCAAACGTTTATACATTGTGATGTCTGTGGAGATTATCTCTTCATATTTGTCTAACTTGATTGATGAGCTCATTGGAGTGGCAGTCACATCTTAATTTTCCATGTCAAATTTTTTAGTAAGTCCTTCGTATACTCGGTCTAATTGATGAAAATGTCTGTTTGTAGCTGCTTTACTTTCAATATAATGAAGAAAGTTAATTTTCCCAACATGCTCATCACAAACTATTTCTGCGTAATTTTAGAGAATCTTTCACACAGTTTGGGTTACTGGAACCAAATATAATGTCATCAACAAATATTCGCACAATAAAAGAATGATCACCTTTAGTGAATCTAAACAATTTTATATATACGGTTCCAATCATAAAATCATGCTCAAGCAATAATTTGGTTAATGTATCATACCATGCACAAGGTCCTTGCTTAAGGCCATTCAAAGCTTTGTCAAGTTTAAATACATAACTAGGGTGAGTATGACTAACAAAGCCTAGAGTATGTTCAACATATACTTCTTCATTAAGAAGACCAATAAGAAATGCTGACTTGACATCCATTTGATAGACTTTAAAGAGTATATATCCAACAAATACAAGGAATATTCTAATGGTCTCAATTCTAGCTACAAGAACAAATGATTTATCAAATTATATTTCTTCTTCCTGTCTATATCCCCGAGCTACAAGTCTGGATTTATTTTTTTTACAACCGATACAATTCGTCCATTTTATTTCTAAATACTCATCTAGTTTCAATAACATGTATATTGGTAGGTGGAACTAGATGTCAAACTTTACTTCTCTCAAACTAATTAAGTTCTTCAGGCATAACATCCATCCAATTTGAATCACCTAAGACTTTATCATTCTTCTTAGGAAATAAATGAGCATGCAAAAATTTATCTAACAATTGTTTCTAGTTCTAAGAGGAACGATTGGGTTACCGATGACCAGCTCGATTGGATGATTTTTATTCCACCGGAGACTTCATCCAAATAGATTTGGATATGGATGATGAATGGTTGGATATTCATTTGTTTCATTATGATTATCCGTTTGATGAAGTTCTGGCTGTTGATTGTTCAACGGTTCAAATTTTTCACTGTCTTGATTTTGATATGCTTCTGCGTTGTCGGCTGAACTTTCTTCAGGAGTGATTTCAACCGTTATTCTCAAATCTATCTCATGGTCACTGCTAGAATTAAGATTAATAGTACCCAATCTATTGCTTAAATTTTGTATATTGGTAGTAGTATTAACATGACAGCTAGATGAAATATCAAATACTAAATGACTAGATTCTTCAACAGTCAAAGTTCTATAATTGTAAACTCTATAAGCTTCGATAACTTAAATATCCTAAAAACAACCAGCATCAGATATAACATCAAAAGTGGTTAGATAAGTTGTACCATTATTATGAATGAAGCACTTACAACTGACTATGCAAAAATATGATATTTCTGGTTGTTTTCCTTTCTAAATCTCATAGAGTGTCTTTCCATGATTCTTGTTGATATTTTATTGGTTCTGTGTATAACATGCATTTTTTTACATATTTTACCCAAGATCTTTGAGAGATACCAGATTCTGCTAGCAGGGTTCAAGCCTTAATGTTATATTTCTTCTCTTAATTATACCATTTTATTGAGGTGATCTTGTGGGTGAATGCTCAACCTTGATGTAATTATCTTCTAAATAGGTTGAGAGGAGTCTGTTAGTAAACTTAGTGCTTATGTCACTCCTCATCTTAATCACCACGATAGTCCTCTCAGTTTTTAATCTCTCGGGAGCTTGATTAGCTGGGAAGCGGTCTGATATTTGGAACTCGAGAAGATCACCCATGTACATCTTGAAAAATCACCAAAAATCACCATGATGTACTACTTTACCCCTAGGCTCATTACCGATATTGGACCAAATAGATCCATTTGTAAAAGATCAAGAAACCGAGCCATTTAGGTGTTTTGTTCTCTTAGTCCAGTTAACGTAACATCTCCATTTGCGGATTTAACTGTGCAAGAGTTTTTGTGAAACTCAATAGTATAACCATTTTCACGTAGTTGACTTATACTAATCAAGTTGTAACACTAATTTTCAACAAATAAAACATCTCTAATAATTACATTGTCATGGATAATATTACTTTTACCTACAAACTTACCTTTAGAGTTATTACCGAATCTAATTCTTGGCCTTTTGTGGTCAATGACTTCGGATAATAACTTGATATTGTCTATCATATGTCTGGAACATCAATTATACAGAAACCAGGTAGATTATTTGAGAATCTTTTTCTTCAGTTTAAAACAAGCTTTTGGAACCCAAATCTAGTTGGGTCTTGAAAGGATTAACCGTTTCGAGAATCACACTTGAATTAGCCTTACCGTCTTGCTCGTGTGTATCCAAAAGAGTAAAACTTGTACATAAACCTATGAGTTTGTGTGCGCGTTCTCTATCTCACCAAATGTTGTTTGAGCCGTTCATTTTTCCCGTTAAATTTGTATCTTTTTTGAAAAGGTCTACAATTATGGTAACGACTTGATTTCTCCTTCACCAAATAATGTCCGGTTGGACTTGGTTTTCTACTAGACCAGCTCGAGTCGTTCTGAACTTTAAGCCATGTCTGGTTGATTTAGAACTCTTCGATTCAGTATAACCTAAACCATGATGCTAGCCCATTTTATCAAAATTTACATTCTAGCTGGGTTGAACTTCAATCTGATCATATTCATATATCGTGCTAGACCTGACAAAATTTATTATTATAGATTTTCCATTTTCTAGACACGATTGAGTTTTTGCATCAGAAGTACTACACTCATTGTTACCAAACCCAATCCCATCTCTATTACTTGCTTGTTTTTGCAATTCATGCATCTTCTCGATGTAGGTAGAAGATTTATTCCAAGATTTGACTAAAAGTGTGAACCATTTATTTTCATTTAAATTTCTTCTTTGGCTTTATCTAATGATTGCGAGAGTCTTTTAAAGTAATCAACCATGTCATGTTGTGGTGTGATAAGATTCTTACATGTAAATTCATCTGAATCAAAATTAAATACCATATCATCGGTATTTTTCAGCTCAATTTCTGAAGTCTTCGGCTCGACATTTGCCATGAGACAATGAATCTTCTCATCGTCACTTTCACTTGAGGAGGACTCTGAACAGGATTGGTCTAAATCAGAGTCGGACCACTCGTTTTTTTAATCCTCAACAACCAGTACTCTTTGATCTCTATTCTTATTGAAAGATCTTTTGTCATCTTTCTTTGGCCTTTGTAGTCTGCAACAAAATGACCTTACTTTTCACAGTTAAAACAACCTACATTGTCATAAGTTTTGTCCTTTTCATGAATGATTTAAATTTAGATATACTTTTTTTTTATGAATTTTCTGAATTTTTTAACAATTAAAGAAATAGCCTCATTGCTTATCTGGTCAACAGATTTTCTGATAGAGGCTTTTTCATTAGCAGTTGAAGTTGTGGCGACTAGAGTTTTGGTTGATTGTGAAGTGGATGGTTTCTCTTCTGTCTGGATCCTAGCTCAAATTCATAAGCTTTGAGGTCAGGAAAAAGATCATGCAACTATCGTTTGTTGATATCTTTAGAATATCTCATAGCCACCATCTTCATGTTCCATTACCTGGGTAGTGCTCTCATGACCTTCAATGCAAATCAAGATTAGAGTATTTTTTACCGAGAGAAGTAAGTTCGATAATGATACTACTAAACTGTTCATCGAACTCATTAAGAGTCTCTTCGGGCTACATATTTGCATTATCAAACTTCTGGATTGTAAAGGTTAGTTTGTTCTCTTTTGTTTGGTCATTGCCCTCGTAGAGTTGAGTCAGCTTGTCGCATATCTCCTTAGTTGTACAGGTCTTGATCTTGATGAACATGTTTTTGTCTAGAGTCTTGTACAAGATGCCTTTAGCCATGTTGTCAAGGTTTGGTTTCTTCTTGTCATCAGCCTTCCACCCCGACCAGTGGTTCTCAACCATCTAGGGAACACCATAAAATACTGCAATAGATGCATTTGCTTTGAGTAACTTCAATGGGCCGTCAGTGATGACATACTACATGTCATCATCCTGAATATGTGCCTACATATGTATTTTTCAATCATCATAATCTTCTTTGGAAAACACATAATTTGTTTTAAAACAATTCCATTTGAAAGTATAGTTATTAGAGTTCAAGAAAAGCCCTATATTATATCACTTGTTGGGATCGGGCTAGAGTTTAGAGGGGGTTAATAAAATCTTTTAAAATTTTCTTGATTTTGAACTTTTCTTAATTTTTTTTTCAGGATGTTAAGAAGTATTCTTGAATGATTAGACTTACTGTACCATTAAAATTGTAAGTCCAGAAACGATCTGACTTGATTAATTATAGATTATACTTGGCAGTTTAATAATAAACGACTCGAAATTTGCAAGAATTTAAATGTGTAATGTATTGACACAAATATTTTTTGGATGTTTGGAGATAAAACTCTTATGTCACCCATTCTTTCACTTAGGAATATTTTCATTAAAAACTTTGGTTTTACAACATATTGTAGCAACTCATTTCAGTACATCTATTCAATGATAAGAAAAATAAAAAACATGAACGGGGATTGGATTGTTGATTAATCGGTTCGAGCTGAAGAAGCAATGTAACTCGATCATTATCAAACGAACTGCAATCTTTTTCTATCCTTGAGGACTTAATAGTGCCTAACTGAAAATCATAGTGATCAGTTTACAATTCTGAATATTTAAGAACCCTTAATTCACTAGAGAATAAACAAAAAACCCAACTTTCAGACTTGACGGCTTGAGTTGTTGGTGTAGCACATATTGTTCCTTGATAATCTTATATAATTCTGATAAGCATGTACTTAAATGAGTAGCTAAAATCGAAAGATTAAGCGTTCTCGAGAATTTTGAAATATGCTGGCTTAAGAATAGTGTGGTTAGTCGAGCGAGTTATTCATGTTTGAAATATGCATATTTATAGTTAAAAAGATCTAACGATTGGATTTTCTTTTCAACGATACGTGTAACTTTCATTTAATTAAATGATCAATAATGCTCGTGATTTTGCGACTTCAAGTCATTTTCTTTCCATAAAACTGACACACCATGTCTGAATTAGGTAGCTTTCTGTCATTCGAGAGTTGGTAGGATACCGTGTAATCTTTCAAAATGATGCAACTGATTGAAAAACTTGACTTTAGTATTCTTTTAGATTAACAATTTTATAGACGGTGGTAATGACACTTTATTTTCAATGGTTTGTACAATTTGGACTTCCAATCAGTTTTGAAAGATGATGATATGAATCTGGCCGGGCATGACGTGCTAAATATTGGGAGGAGATCCAGAGAACTATGTTGTCAAGATCGTACAAGCAATATTCGAAGCTTCAAAGAATTCGGCATGTATAGCTATGAAGTTGGAAGATATTTCAATGTTATTCAAATGCTAAATTATGAAGAGGATGCCAAATAGAGAACCCAGACCCGAGAGCCCCGCATTAGGGCGGCCAAATATTACCTCCCAGTGCCAAAAAGTACCCCGGACTCGAGAGCCCCGCACTAGGGTGGCCAAATATTACCGCCCCAGCGCCAAAGACACTGTCCATGTGCCAAGTCTAGAAAACTCGGAGCTAGGGCGGTCAAGTTCTACCGCCCCGCGCCCCGTCTGCGAGAATATTTTCTTGTTACCTAGTTTTAGAGTCCAAATTATTTAGGTAACTAGATTTTTGATGTCTTCTAATTTTTTAAAATATTTATACACGAAAATTGATCATTGTAATGAGGTAATCAACTTTTGAATTAACTTTTGAACGAAATAAACTTCTGAGTTTTCTCTCAAATTTCAAAGCTTGGCTTTGTATACACTTTTGTGCATTTCTCAAATCAAATTTATCAAATTTTAACACTTTGTGGCGTTTTTCGATTGTTCTTCATTCGGATTGTCAAAGACGAGTTCTTTGAATGTTCATTTGAGATCGATTTTTATCCTCGTGAATATTTGTTGCTGGGCTTTTCGTAGCTTAGAGGTAAATATCACAACAATTACTTGTTTCAAAAAGATCGGGATAGCTTAACCTTTTTTTTCATATAATCGAGGGCGTGACTCCGTTTTTGAGCGCGTTTGCTTTTCGTGGTTGAAGAATCGCATCGTTTGGTATCAGAGATTTTGGTTCCCTTTGATTCATGTAAGTTTTTCATTTTTATTATCAGATTTGTGTTTATCCTTCGTTAGTTATCAGATCTGTTTTATCCAAACGTTTTTCTTCTTTCGTGAATCTTGCAATTCTCGAAATTTTTAAGTTAAGATTTGTTTTCTTTTTGTCGAGTTCAGAAAGAATCTTTGTGCAAAGAAAAGTACAAAAATTTGACAATTGGTTTTGTTATTTTGTTCTATTTTCTTGTAAGAGCCATATTCAAGTCTCTCACAATCAAAAAAATTGTGCTATTATTTAGCATTGAATAATGTTCATATCGCTTTTGTGAGTCATATTCAAGTGACTCTTACAATAAAAAAAATCAAATTTATTGTTTTACGCAGTCTGTGTATGTCAATTTGCAAGTGTTGTGAAGTTTGAACTTGTGAGTTTGATGCACACAAGCTACAAAGCCTGAAAGTGTACCCTACTAGAGAACTCTCAAAAATCGAGTGAAATACATGAGGGTTAGCGTTTATTTCTTCGAGTGACATGCAGGGTATTTGTAGTGAGGACAAAAAAAACAGAGAGTCGAGTGAATTTTCATTAGTGAGAATTTGTGTTGAGGATACTTTATTCTTTTATTTTTTTATACTAACCTTTTCTTGCAGGTATAATGTTTGACGATCGTCAATTTCAAACAATTTTACGAGGGTTGGATAGAATGTGGGAGAAGGAGTTTAAGCCTCTACATGAAAAATATAGGAGGTGCGAAGAAGAGGAGACGATGATAGCCAAGATGACATGAATATGAGAGGTAGTAGATTTGGAGGAAATAGAGCGTTGCACGTGGATCGTTATGATGATATGCGATGTGATGAGTATAATTGGTATAGAAGCTGGGAAGGGTATAGACTGAGTGGCATAAACATGACAGTTCTATCTTTCAATGGGGAAGTTGATCCAAAGGCGTACCTTGAGCGGGAGGAAAGGATGAAGTGTTTATTTGAGAGCCGGGAGGATTATACAGATGCAATGAAGGTAAGACGAGCATGTAGTGAGTTTACATACTATGCTACTACTTGGTGGGATGAGTTAGTACTGGGTAGGAGAGGATGTGGACATGACCCTATAGTTACGTGGGATGAGATGAAAAGGGTGATGAGGAAGCAATTTGTTCCAAATCACGATAATAGGAGAGGTGGTAGGGGAGATGAGCATGGCTTGTATGAGGCTCCTTTGACATCCACTTGGTGGACGAACTTGGAAGAGAAAATCATTGCTAGGCCAATAGAGGAGTCGAGACATGAAACTACCAAATATGAATATCAAGGTAAATTTAAAAATTCAATTCCTCGTACTTGTTATATTATATGTTGTTGGTGTTTCGAAGTTGGCATGATACTAGCCAATGTCCACGTAAGGAGGTGACGGTAGTAGATTTTTCAGTTGAGCTTGAATCTCAAATTGAGGTTGATGTTGTAGTTGATCCTGAATCTAAAATTGAGGTTTAGGTTGTAGTTGAGCATGAATCTGAAGTTGAGGATGAGGAAATTGAAGATGATAATAACCCACTGGTTTTTGACGCGGGTGTTAAAAAGTATGTGGTGGAAGGTGATTTGATTGATTATGGTACTTCACTGGTTGATGATTCGAGTACTGCTGAACGAAACACTATGAGGAGTGAATCATTAGATGGGAAAGAATTTCCTAATTTGTCTATTATGGAGGAGGAGAGTAGGCAAGATGAAACTTTGTTGCTCACATCATTTGAGGAAAAACATATTTCTTTTGATCAATTGGAATTTATTGAAATGAGTGTAAAAAAATTTGATATGGTCAAAAGAAAGAGCGAACAAAAGAATGAGGTGACATAGAAAAAAAAAGAATGATGAGATGAGAGGGGAAAAAAAAGAGGCCAAAAAAAGAAAAAGAAAAATAATTTGATGGTCCAAAATAGTGAGGTTGAGAGTTACTTGTGTTTGCATACTCCTCCTCATGTACCTTTGTACAAGGTGATTTATTCTCATTGTGATGAAATAGCCGGTTCAATCCCGAGCATTGTTATTTCTCCTTTGCAGGATTCTGATTAAGTCATGATAAGAAGATGATCAGATGTTGATGGAGCAAAAATGCAATGGGATGATCCATATGTCGTTGAGAGCAAGAATCGTGAGGTAAGAGTAGTTGTCACCGCAACGACTATGAGGTATGACTTTCTTCATTACCTTAATTCCTTGGGTTGTTGTTTACGAGGGTTAGGAGAACAGGTTGAACATGTGATATTTAGGAGGTATGATTGTGATTTAACCTCTTCGCCTAAGTGTCATAGAATTGAGAATGATGATATATTGCATTAATTAAATAGAAATGTTATTGATTTTAAATGTTCAAAGATTGTCAAATTGATGAGACTTTGTCATGGCAACGATTTGTGTACATTAAAATTAAATTCATGTGATAAGTTAAATGATTGCATGGATAATTTATTTTGTGTGTGCTATTTTCCCGATTTATATTTGGTTGGTGACGGTTTTGAGAGTATTGATAAATTGCCTGCTCCTGTTATGAATTTTGATTTCTCACGAGTTACTAAGTTGATGGGATTTGTTTGCTCCAAGAGTTTATATATATTAGACTTATATTCTTGTGATGAGAAAAGGGATTCTATGAATGGTACCTGTGACAAATCCTATTTGCATGGCCTATATTCTCTTGATGGTGTCTTTGGAAAGAATATTAATGAATATAAGAATTTCTATGCTCATGATGAATATATTTGTAAACAGAATAAATTTGACATTCTATCTTCATTGCATGAATTACCTGATGGTGAGGCGTAATGTAGTTGCTTTAAAATTGATTTATCGCAAGACTATATGTGTTGATTGCATATGAATATGTATGTTAAGTGGTCTAGTGAAGGGTGCATTGCATATGGGGAGAGGGCACCTGAGCTTGATTTCTATGTGTTGCATGAAGTAATTCTTATTGCTAGTGAAATATGATCGTACATTTGTATGGATTTTGTTAAGTTTCTAACTAGGTCTAAGAAGGGGAGGAACTTAGTTTTTATGATACTTAAAGATATTTTATCATTTGGTGTCATTTGTTATTTGATGTGTGTTGAGGTTGATGAGTTGATAGTGATGGCAGCCATGGAGTTAGGGTTCATGTGAGAACCCAAATTTTTGGGCATGTAATTAATTAAATATAGACATGTATAAGAATTTGTTTTCGATTTATAATAAATTTGAAAATATTAATAATACAAGGTATTTGAAATTTCAAGCTAATAAATATATGTAATTCGAAATCCACTGCAAGATACACGATAAATTAAGGCTGGACATCTATCTAATTGGAAGAAAATATTATATACAAGACAACTTTTCTCAACAAGAAAACATATCAATAGTTATGGAAGAAGTATATCGAAATTTATGGAATGTGCATCTCCAAATTTTGGAAAGAACATCAATCGAATTATGGTAGGATTTTTACCTCACCCCTATAAATAGGAGAAGCTCTCATTCATAATTTACACCTCAAAATTTCGATCTAAAAATTCGAAATTTCCTCTTCAAAAAAAAATTCTGCACGAGTCATCAAAATTATGTCCAAAGTTTAGAAATTCGGTTCTCTCGCTCGGTGCTCAGAATCCGATCTTCACCGTTCAGAATATGATCAGATATGTTTCAAATAACATAACCAAAATTTGGTTAAATCCAACGGTTAGTTTTTTGTTTATAATATTAGCAAGAAAACTGCTTAGATTTTAGGTGGGAACATCATAACTACGACTTTTCGTCTATAAGCAGCACAAAAAACTACAAACCCGATCTTCACCGTTCATAATTTATTTTACGTACATATGAAGGTACTGTAATAGTGTAAGCCTGATCCAACGGTTAATTAAGGTACAATGAATTTTACAAGGCGACTGATTTTTCGGTAGATGTGTGCGTTTTCGAGATGTCGGTTGCATGATTCTTCTATAGTTTTTGAATTCTTCACGTTTTATTCTAGTCTAAGGTAAGTGGGCTTATTTTAAAGTTAAACTTTCGTATATGCATATTTATTTCGTTTTTGAAAATACGGTCGAGCACACCTTCTTCTCCTACTTCATTTCTTGTGTTGGTTGTCATACGATTTTTGGAACTGTGAGAATTTGACTGTATATGGGTGGGAATCCCAACCATGACATGACCCTTACGAGGTGGGGATGTAACCGCTATATGGCCTCGCCCCCTTAGAGGAGTAAAAATTAGGGACTGATATCAGTAAACCATTGAAAGTAGAAGAATCAGTGTTTGGTCAATGTTATGCATGTGTTATGAATGATGTTATGCAAGTCATGTGATTTTCGAAATTATGCATGTTGTTATATTGTCCTCGAACGGCCCCCACTTGCTGAATGACGACCATATCACTCACCCCTAACTCTACCCTCCCCAGACAAGTCTGAAAAAGAAATAAAGAAAGAAAAGTCGGATACCAGTTTTGAGGCTGGTAGTGGACGCATGAAGAATTTTAATTAAGAATATAGTCTTGTGAGTTTTTAATTCAAGTTATAAACGCTTCCGTAGATTTTTATCATTTTCAGAGTTACTATTGTAAAGACGATTCCATTTTTATGGTATTTATGATATAAACTGGTTTTGGTTTATGCTGTACTACGAGTCTTATTGTTTAGCAATTATGTGATTGTTGAATAACGTCGGTGTCGACTAACCCCGGTCTCGGGACGTGACATTTAAGTGGTATCAGAGCCGCCAGGTTCATAATCCGGTTGGGGAAAATGAGAAAAACTTTTTTCAAAAAAAAATTTCGGTGGAATTTTTGAGAAAGGCTGATGCTATCCCATCTGAAACAGTCAAACGAGTGATTTTCACGACTTTGTCATGAGGCAGGGGTCCAAATCACGAAATTCCTTCGTTTAGGCCTCCGAAACCTGGTTTTGTCATTTTAGGAAATATTCGTAGACCCTATAACTTCTCGTAGGAAGTTCAGAATTTAATTTTGTCAATTGTTCTGGAATCCTCTTGACGTATTCTTTCTATCCATGGGTCAATGTCCAAACTTTCTATTTTTGGGAAAATTCTGGAAAAAATCCCGTTCAACGCGTTTTTGGGACTACTTGCCGAATCCTTATGGAATTTGTTGGGATCGAGAAATTGTTTAGAGGAGGGTGAATAAACTCTTTGAAAATATTTGTTTTTTAAGATTCTGTTTTCAACCGTTTTGAGGTGGTTGAAAATTCTTCTCAAACTGTTAGAAATTTGAACCACTGTTAAGTGCGAAAAACGGTTCACAATTTTCAATGATAGCTTAAAGAACGTTGGCAGGCTTATCAACAAAATATAGCTAGAAAGGTAAGTGCTTGCAAGAAATAAAAACACAGTGTTTTTATGGATTTTCAGAGATTGAAAGCTCCTACGTCACCCCTTCTTCCTCTTTAGGAATGATTCAATTAAAAGACTTTGGCTTTACAAAATTGTTTGCAAAAGCCCACTCCAATCAGGACTTATCACACTGCCTGTTTTGAAACTCTTAGTGATCACTTTAAAATTCTGGATATTAAGAACACTATGTTCACTAGACACCACAACTTAATCTAAATAACCGAAAGGTTACTGATACAAGTAAATTGATTTTGGTAGCATGAAGATGATCATAAAATGATCAGATATCTGTATGTTCAGTGCGTGCTTATAAGCGATGAAGTAAGTAGGCTTTTAAGAGCGCTCTGAAACTTTCGAAGTATGCAGGCTTATGATGATTTTTCTTTCGTAGATTCGATAATGTATATCACGCTACTCTTGCAAGATATCCTTCTTTGTTAATATAGGCGATAGTTCCAACAGTCATGAAGATCGAGTAACATTAACTTTGTAATAGAGAAATGTTGAGTCACCATCAGCTGCAACCACATTCAATGTTCTACAGATATGCATTAAATGTTCTCTTTGCTGGCAAAGAAGATTTTGCTACAGAGTTTCCTTTTATGGTGACTGCTTTTATCCTCAGAACATTCAAAGATAAATGATCTTTTCTTTCTTGGATAGTGATATAAATGCTGATCATTCCGGGACTGATGTAGGAATACGTTGATTATAAAATCGGTGCAAGCTCTTGAATGTCCTGAACCCTTGAATGTCCTGAACCGGTCAGAGAATGTCTTTCATTAAGTAAGCAATAAATAACCTTCTTTAATGATGTCTTTTAGTCAATCGGTTGAGAGTTCCATCTTCTTTTATTTTGAGCCGTTTGAATTAATGACGGTCTGAAAATCAGGCGGTTAAGTTTCTCTAATATATCCTTTAATAGAGCGGTTAGATCTCTTTTGGCTGAAGCCGGTTGGGAGCTGGGCGGTTGGGCTAAAATCTGTTACAAAAGATAAGCAGCTTTCTCTTGAAATAGTGAAGTGATATTTTGATTTTGTCGATCACCAAAATTTTTTGGGTAATAATTTCTTTAACAATTTCTCCCTTTTTGGTGATGACAAAACCCAGCAGCAATGCTATACAATTTTTTACATATTATAATGGTAGGCTAGCATTAAGACATAATCAAAAATTGTATTTCATTGAGTAGATGAAATTACAATATTTGTCACAAACCTAAACAGTTTAAACAGAAAAACAGATATTAAAAAATGCTTTACTTTTGACCTGCTGGATCAACTTCTTCCCTTTCTCTTAGTTCTTTCATAACTGAGATTTCAGCTTGTTGGATGACTCTTTTTCTTTCTCTTTCCCCCTTTTTGACATCTCCATGAACAAGAAAGTCCATAATTTCTGTTAGTTGAGCTCCTTGGGCATTCAAATGTTGGTCAACATGATCTTGCAGACGATTTATTTGGCCTGAGAGCTCAAGACACATGTTAAGATGTGCGGAATTATGCTTTTCTTGACGTAGGGAAATGCTGGCATTCATGGCGGAGAAGTCATTACAAAGATCCGACTTCATCATTTGAAAAGCATATTTGAGATCAAAATGCTTGCGGTTTAGAGCAAGGATTGAATGGTCTAAGTTTACAAGTTTTGATAGAATCTCTTTTGGCCATCTTCATCTGAATGATCTTCCTCTTCAGAGGCAGCCTGAGCAGAACATAATCTGGCTTTGAAAGAGGCCAGTTGAGAAGATGATGCTTTTCCAAAAAATTTTGATGGCTGAAGCTCGTTGTGTTCTGCGGTTAAGTCTTCAATTATTTTGTCAATATCAGCAGTTGAGATAGAGGGTGACTTGCTAGTGTCAACCTTTGCATCTAGAGTTACAAATATAGGACATTCTGTATGTATGCATGTTATAGTGAACTCATCATTCTGAAGATATTTTGTTTCGATCTCAGAGATCGCGTGAGAAGCAGGCAGAGAGTCTGAGACATCCTGGGGGCAGGGTTGTTCAGTAATGGGATCATTCTCTGGCATGAGTATCTCAGTTGTGGGAATAATGTTTTCTTCATTATTCAATAGAGCAGTTTCGACATGCACTTCTGGTGAAGAAGGTTTAGTAAGCGTACAGGATGATGTAGATGAATTATCCTGAGTTGTGGTTTTGTCTTTGAGTTTTTCAGGGCTCAGTTCTTCATGTAGTTTCAATGTAGAGTCAAGTTTACTCTGTTCTGAAACTGCTGGAAGGTGAAGGTCTTGTCGCATCACAGCAACGTTCATAGCAAGCGATGTGGCATCCATCTCAAATTGGGAGATAACGACCGAGTCATCCTTTGCAGTAGGGCATGTTGGATTAAAGTTGTTTCGTCTCAATTGTATGAAGGCTCCAAGAGTACTTTCTTTCATATGAAGTTCCACAAAGTCTCGATGACGTAGAGCAGTTGGAATATCAGATGTTTCTGTCCATTCCAGGATGGACCATTCAAGCTTGGCAGCTGCTTTGATCTTACCGGTTTGAATCAATGAGTCAAAGGTTACAACGGTTTGAAATTGGACCCATTGATCAAACATTTCCATCTTCTTCTAAATGGTCTCATTGACACGTTCGCTGGTAAGGATAATGTTTGTATGGACTGAATTGGTTTTTGGTGGATTTTCGATCATGACTTGTTTGCCCTTGTTTGTTGAGAGAATGGTTGGAACTCCTGAGTAAGAGGACTCAATTTCTGTTTCAGTAATTTGAATTCCTTTGCGCATTGTGGCAGAGATATCAGAGATCAGAGGAGGAACCAGTGTTACAGAAAGATGTTTAATCAGCTTGATCTTAGGTGTTTTCGGTTTTTCGGACCGTTTCATCTTGAAAACTTGAGAGACTGGAACATCGTCCTTGGATTCATCATCGGAACTTGATTTTAGGATCAGCTTCCTCTTGGTTTCTTTTGGAGTTGAAAACGTCTTCTTTTGCTTCTTTTGTTTCACAAACCCCGGTTTATGTTTTGATGTTGACTATCTCCTCATCAGTTGGTCGATTCTTCTTGATAAAGTTTTCAACCGTTGGCCAATTGAACAGCTTGGTCTTTCCCACTTCAGCCATATCTACCGGTTGAACCCCTGCATTAATCAGCATATGGCAGATTTGAACCGAAAACCCTTGAGATTGGTTTTCTTTCTTTATCATAGCTACTAGTGTCTTGAACATAATATCTGACCAGTTGACCTGCGGATTTGATGAAATGGTGGCCATGACAAGGAATTTTTCCAAAGTTATTTTGTCATATGCACAAGCTTTGTCATGAACTCTTTTTGCCACAATATCAGCCAACTGCCTGAATTCGATCTTTAGATCGCGTTTCTGATATGTTGGAGAATAAATCGAAGACTCAGTGACGGAAAAATTGCTTCTCCAGAGTTCAATATTGCCTTCTGGAAGTGTGGAGAAATCAGTAATTCTAGCATTATGTAGTTTGAACAATTCGGCAAACATCTTCTGGGTGAATTGAAGATTATTTCCTTGAACAGCGCAAAAAATTTCTCCGTTCATCATGCATGCAGAATCGAAGAATTCCTTCAATAGAGTCTCGGAGTATTTGTCACTGCAGCCTAGAAAGGAACGAAGCCCAAAAGATTCAAGCATATGAAACATGTCTTGCATCAGCTTGTTTGTCATAGCAAGTACTGATGCGAAGTTGACAGTAACTGTATTGTGAGAAATTGAGGCATCCATGTTTGTATTTTGAATAAGGAAAATCAATATAAAACACCTATAAGAAGAGCTTAGACACAATTTCGCAGAAAAAATAAATTTTGAATGTTTGTAGCAAGGTAAAGATGAGTAAGATGCAAAATCTGAATATGGATTTTCGGTTCAGAGAGTCACAAAACAGTCCACATGGGGGACCATCAGTGGAGGGAGTTTTCTTTAAAATTTTTGAAAAGTTTTAGACGGCGGTAAAATGATTAATTTCAAATTTCAAAGAGATAACCGTCACGTCAACCAGGACGTACGAAGAGTTTGAGTAATTTTTACGAAATGACGTAGAAATATCGTTCCCCCATAATAAAAACTGAACTGGTTGGATGATATGATTAGAGAGGAAGCGGTTGAACAGCCCGTTAATTTATCGACTAAATAGATATTCCCCCTAAACGTGTGCATAAAAAGTTTTCTAGGGAGATGAACCGGCGGTAGCTTGACAGATGAGCTATTCATATCCTTGTGTCATTCATAATGATTGCGTCTCTTCGTATGATTTTTATCTATAAATACAAGTAGAAGTGTTAGCTACACAATCACTCGAAACACAATACAAGTAAACCAAGATGGATAAGGGAGACA
Source organism: Primulina tabacum (assembly GCF_025594145.1). Classification (NCBI taxonomy): domain Eukaryota; kingdom Viridiplantae; phylum Streptophyta; class Magnoliopsida; order Lamiales; family Gesneriaceae; genus Primulina; species Primulina tabacum. The sequence goes on from NC_134552.1 coordinate 19,820,650, forward strand.
GTTCAAGCCAGCCGGATCTAGCTGAGAAGTTTACGAAGTCCATAGTTGAGGCTCGGAAAGCTGCTATGGAGGACATCATCTTGAAGAAGACGTTGTCAACTTGGACGAAAGTCCAGGACCTCCAGTCCTCCCTTGGGGGAGGAGTAGTCGCTACCCCTAAAGGAGTGGCAAAACTGAAGAAGTATCAATGGTGCCTCCGTGTTGCTGATGCTTCAGACATCTTCTCTGAGGAAGGTGTCTACCTCCTCATGCACTTAAAAGAGCAGAGGACCCTGAGACGGATTGCCGTCTCAGAAGACTTTATGCGCACTTCCATCGGAGGGCTGACCACCTGGTTGGCCTTCTGGAGGAGGGCGGTTAAAAAAGAAATATATTTTGTATGCTCCCGTCTCCACTAATAAAAGTACTTTTATGTTTTACTATTGCTTTCTTTTTATTTCCTGCATTTCAAACAACAAAAACAACTCATATCAAGATAAATCGATTAAACCAAGCGTATTTCGGAAGTATGAAAGCTTAGCATCTGCTAATGGTTTTATGAATATATCAGCTGCTTGTTGATCTGTATGAACATATTCAAGCCGAATCTCTTTTTTCATGACACTGTTCTCGGATGAAATGGTGTCTGATGTCAATGTGTTTTGTCTGAGAGTGCATGACAGGATTATATGTGATTGCTATTGCACTGGTGTTGTCACAATAGATAGGAGATTCATTAGCTTGAATGCCATAATCTTTAAATTTATGTTGTATCCACAACATTTGAGCACAACAACTTCCAGCCGCAAGGTATTCCACTTAAGAGATTGATGTAGCGATGGATGTTTGTTTCTTAAAAAACCACGATATCAGTCTATCACCCAAAAACTGACATGAACCGCTTGTACTATTCCTGTTGATCTTACAACCGGCATAGTCTGCGTCTGAATATCCTATAAGATGAAGGATGTAATCTTTTGGTTACCAAATCCCACATTAATGGTGCCCTTAAGATATTTAAGAATACTTTTAACGGCAGTAAAATGAGATTGCATGGGATTTGCTTTAAATCGTGCGCATAGACAGACAGCAAACATAATATCAGGTCGGCTAGCGGTTAAATATAATAGTGAACCAATTAATCCTTTGTACATCTTTGTGTCTACTGAGATTCCCCCTTCATCTTTGTCCAATTTGATTGATGAGCTCATTTGTGTAGTAGCTTGAGAGCAATTTTCCATTCCAAACATTTTCAGCATATCTTTTGTATATTTGGCTTGGTTAATGAAGATATCATTCTTTGACTACTTGACTTATAGCTCCGGAAAGAAGTTTAGTTCTCCCATCATGCTCATTTCAAATTGTTCCTGCATTATCTTAGAGAATCTCTCACACATTTTAGGATTAGTTGATCTGAATATAATGTCATCCACATATATTTTTACAAAAATAGAGTTACCATCTTTTGAGAATTTAAACTAAGTTTTATCAACCATTCCAATTGAAAAGCCATGCTCAAGCAAGAATTTAGTTAACGTGTCGTACCATGCTCTTGGGGCTTGTTTCACTCCATACAGTGCTTTATATAATTTATAAACATAATCAGGGTGAATGTGATTGATGAAACCTGGTGGTTGGTCTACATATACTTCCTCGTTTGGCAAACCATTTAAGAATTCAGATCTAACATCCATTTGATATACCTTAAAATCTTTAAATGCTGCAAAAGCCAAGAATATTCTAATTGCTTCTAGCCTAGCTACAGGAGCAAATGATTCGCCAAAGTTTATTCCTTCCTCCTGCCTATAGTCTTGGGCCACTAATCTAGCCTTGTTTCTTATTATCGAACCGTTTCATCCATTTGGTTTCTAAACACCCATTTGGTGCCAATAACGTGTACATTTTCAAGATGAAGAACTAGATGCCAGATTTTGCTTCTCTCAAACTGGTTGAGTTCTTCCTACATAGCCTCTATTCAATTTGTATCATGTATTGCATCATCGATTATCTTAGGTTCTATCTTGAGAAACAAAGGCTGCATGCATAAATTCATTTAACATTTGATTTCTAGTTCTAAGAAGGGCAATAGGATTACCGATGACCAGCTCGAGTGGATGGTTCTTTTTTCCACCGGAGACATGGTCCATATGGATTTGGCTCGGTTGTTTGAGTAATTTCATTTTCTTGTACTAGCGTCTCTTCCTCCATTTGAATAATTTCTGGATCATTTGTATGTTGAGTTTGTTCTTGAGCGGTTGGATCTTGCTCCAATATGTGTTCACCTGTTTTTCTCAAATCTATATCGTCATCACTACTAGCTTCAATATTAGTAGCATCAAGTTTATTAATCAAATCATAAATGCTACTACTACTATTGTCATGATATATGGAAGATTCATCAAATACAATACGTATGGATTCTTCAACAGTGAGAGGATTTTTATTATAAACCCGATATGCTTTGCTCACTGCTGAGTATCCCATGAAGACACCATTATCATCTTTTACATCGAAAGCGGTTAGTTGTGTCTTGCCATTATTATGGATAAAACACTTACTACCGAAAATGCGGAAATATCCAACTTCTGGTTTCTTGACGGTCCAAATTTCATATGAAGTCTTTTCATGATTTTTATTGATCATAGACAGACCGTATTGATGGCCTCCGCCCAAAACCTTTGTGAGATACCGGATTCTGCCAGCATGGTCCTAGCTGCTTCCTTCAATGTTCGGTTCCTTCTTTCAGCTACTCCATTCTGTTGAGGTGATCTTGCAGCTGATAGTTCATTTTTTATGCCATTATCTTCAAGATAGGATGACAGGAACTAATTCAGAAATTCAGTTCCTCTGTCACTCCGTATTCTGTCTACTGCTTCAGTTTTCTCATTTTGAAGTCTTTTGAGAAGCTTGATTAGTTGAGCCGCGGTTTGATCTTTGGAGCTTAAGAAAATTACCCATGTAAATCTGGAGAAGTCATCAATTACCACAAGAGTGTATTTCTTTCCCCATAAGCTCATCACCGGTATTGGTCCAAACAAATCCATGTGAAGAAGTTCAAGGCATCTTATGAGTTTCTTCCTTTGTTCTTGAAGGTTGAGCGGACTTGTTTACCTAGTTGACAAGCATTGCAAACTATATCTTTGGCAAAGTCAATGTTAGGCAAGCCAGATATCATTTTAAGTTTGCTAATAGTAGCAATGGATTTGAAATTAAGATGATTAAGTCGTTTATGCCAAAGCCAATTTTTATTACCATTTAAGGCAATGAAGCAAGTAGGTGCATTAAGACAATCATCATTCCATTTTACTTTATATGTATTTTGTTCTCTATGACCAGTTAGCACAATGTTACCCACGGCAGTTTTAACTGTGCATAAGAGTTTGTGAAACTCAACGGTGTAACCGTTGTCACATAGTTGGCTTATGCTTATCAGGTTATAACACATATTTTCTACAAGAAGTACATCCTTAATGATAATTTTGTCGTGGATAATCTTACTTTTACCTATAGCTCTATCTTTAGAATTATCACCGAAGGTGATCGTTGGACCTCTGTAGTTGACTACTTCTGATAGAAGTCTTTGCTTCCAGTCATGTGTCTGGAAAAACCACTATCCAGGAACCAGATGGATTCTTCCAAGTTATTTTTCTTTGATACTTGAAATTATTTAAATAAGAAATTGGTACTCTTTCCTATTTGGGTCCTGAGATTATCAGTCCTTTAGGAATCCACACTTGAATTATCCTGAAGGATTTCCATGGTGTGTCCTAAGGTGAGTGCGGTTATGTGCATAATCAGGTGGTGTATGCAGCGTTTTTTCTTTTTCAGCATGTTTTCTTGAACGTCTATAATTGTCACTCAATTTGTACCTCTTTTGAACAGGTTGATTGTTGTAGTAATGGTTAGGTCTAGTTTTTGAGTGATATCCGGTTGATCCTCACTTTCTGCGGGCCAGTATTGAATCATGTTGAACGGTTGTATTTGGTCTGCGTCTTAGCCATGATCGGTTGGATTTAGCACTCTCAATTTTGACATATCCCAAACCACATCGTCTTCTGTTGTTTCAAGATTTACATTTTGAGTGCCTTGAACTTCAGGCTTATCATGTTCAAATAACGTACTAGATCTGACAAATTTAATTGGTTTTAAAATGTCTTTCTCTAATAACGATTGAGTTGGTGATCCTAAGGTGCTGCATTCACTGATGCTATAACCTAGTCCGGTTCTATCTCCAACTGGTTTCTGCATCTCACGCATCCTGTTAAGAGAGGCAGATGACTTGTTCCATGTGTTGAATATATTTATAAAACGTTTGTTTTATTTTAACAGTGGGATGGAACAGTCTGCGCAGGTCATCATTCTCAGCCGCTAGCAGACTTAACTTTACTTTTAAACCTTCAATCTCCTTTTGCTGCAAGCAGCTAGAGAGAGTCAACTTATTTTCAAGTCTTGTTTTTCTGCTTTGGCTTCATTGAATTGCTGCGATAGTCCTTTGAACTCATTTACCATATCATGTAGTGCAGTGACCAAGTATTCTCTTGTGAATTCAATAGAGTCAAAGTTAAATATCATTTCTTCTGTGGATTCTAGGTCTTAATTAGCCATGAGATACTTTGTCATCTCATCTTCGCTTTCACTGGCTGATTCTTCAAAGGTGGATCTTTTTGATTCTGAGTCAGCCCATTTACCTTTATCTTCTTCTACGACCATGACTCATTGATTCTTCCTTTTGGTGAATTTTTGGTCGTCTTTAGACTGTCTTCTGTCAACCGGTTTCTTTTCCTCCTTTCTTGGCCTATTTCATTCTGCAATAAAATGTCCCTTCTTTCCACAATTAAAGCAGGCTTGACCATCATCAGTATGGTCCTTTTTGAAATAAGATTTATTCATCTGTGATTTATTCTTACGCATGAATTTACTAAACTTTTTAACGAAAAGGGACATGGCTTCATTACTTAGTAGCTCAGCCGTTTTCTTACTTGTGGACTCTTCAACCGGAAGAGTCACTGTGGTAGCTGCCAAGGCTTTTGTTTGTTGGGAGGTGGATGGCTCTTCTTCAGTTCGTATTCAAAGCTCGAACTCATATGCTTTAAGATCTGCAAAGAGATCATGGAGTTCCAGCTTGTTCAGATCTTTGGATTCTCGCATCGCTATGTTTTTCACATCCCATTCTCTGGGAAGGGCTCGCATAACCTTCAAAGAAATTTCTCGATTAGAATATTCTTTTCCTAAAGAAATGAGTTCGATGATAATACTACTGAACCATTTGTCGAATTCTGTAAGAGTTTCTCCCGGCTTCATTTTTGCATTATCAAACTTCTGAATAGCCACAGTCAGCATGTTTTCTTTAGTTTGATCATTGCCTCACATAGTTGTGTGATTTTTTCCCATATTTCTTTAGTCGTGGTGCACGTCTTGATTTTGGAGAACATGTTTTTGTCAAGAGTCTTGTAAATAATATCCTTTGCGACATTATCAAGATTTGCTTTCTTTTTTTCCTCAACTGTCCATTCAGATCGATGTTTTTCAACCATCTGGGGAGCACCTTTAGTTGTTGTTGCAGCTGTATTTACTTTCAGAATTTTCAATTGGCCCGTCAATGATGACATACCACATGTCGTCATCTTGGGCTGCTAGATGTGCCTGCATACGAATTTTTCAATCATCATAATCTTCTTTAGAGAACATAGGAATTTTGTTGAAAGATGCCATGAGTAACTATTAGATATCAATGTTTGAGAAAACCCTACTCTGATACCACTTGTTGGGATCGAGAAAGAGTTTAGAGGGGGTGAATAATCTCTTTGAAAATATTTGCTTTTTAAGATTCTGTTTTCAACCGTTTTGAGGCGGTTGAAAATTCTTCTCAAACTGTTAGAAATGTAAACCACTGTTAAGTGCGGAAAACGGTTCACAATTTCCAATGATAGCTTAAAGAACGTTGGCAAGCTTATCAACAAAATATAACTAGAAAGGTAAGTGCTTGCAAGAAATAAAAAAACAATGTTTTTATGGATGTTCGGAGATTGAAAGCTCCTACGTCACTCCTTCTTCCTCTTTAGGAATGATTCCACTAAAAGATTTTGGCTTTACAAAACTGTTTGCAACAGCCCACTCCAATCAGGACTTATCACACTGCCTGTTTTGGAACTATTAGTGATCACTTTACAATTCTGGATATTAAGAATACTTTGTTCACCAGACACCACAACTTAATCTAAATAACCGAAAGGTTACTGATACAAGTAAATTGATTTTGGTAGCACGAAGATATCCTAAAATGATCAGATATCGGTATGTTTAGTGTGTGCTTATGAGCGATGAAGTAAGTAGGCTTTTAAGAGCGCTCTGAAACTTTCGAAGTATGCAGGCTTATGATGATTTTTTTTCGTAGATTCGATAATGTATATCACGCTACCCTTGCAAGTATCCTTTTCTGTTAATATAGGCGATAGTTCCAACGGTCATGAAGATCGAGTAACGTTAACTTTGTTATAGAGAAAGGTTGAGTCACCATCAGCTGCAACCACATTTAATATTCTTCAGATATGCATTAAATGTTCTCTTTGCTGGCATTTCTTTGAGTCCTGTTCTGAAGATTTTGCTACAGGGTTTCCTTTTATGGTGACTGCTTTTATCCTCAGAACTTTCAGAGATAAATGATCTTTCCTTTCTTGGATAGTGATATAAATGCAGATCACTCTCGGGACTGATGTAGGAATACGTTGATTATAAAGTCGGTGCAAGCTCTTGAATGTCCTGAACCGGTCAGAGAATGTCTTTCATTAAGTAAGCAATAAATAACCTTATTTAATGATGTCTTTTAGTCAATCGGTTGAGAGTTCCATCTTCTTTTATTCTGAGCCGTGTGAATTACTGACTGGTCTGAAAGTCAGGCGATCAAGTTTCTCTAGTATATCCTTTGATAGAGCGGTTAGAACTCTTTTGGCTGAAGCCGGTTGAGAGCTGGGCGGTTGAGCTAAAATTTGTTACAAAATATAAGCAGCTGTCTCTTGAAAATGTGAAGTGCTATTTTGATTTTGTCGATCACCAAAACTTTTTGGGTAATAATTTCTTTAACAGAAGTGTATTATGGGGACAATTAGTATTTGTGTATATTGTTGGGAATATACCTATCAGATATAAGTTGAGTTTAAATTCCAAATTAAGAAGAAAAATTTGACTCGAGGATGATAAATTACTTATGAAAACTAATATGAGAAAAGTTGATACAAGAATTATATATAAAAAATTTGGGTATTCTACTATAGAAGTTGATTTTGTGTCAATAGGTAAATGTGTGAGCATAAAGTTTGGGTTATTAAGAATGTTATGCTCTAACTTTAAATATATAGGATCTTGAAATATCTTGTATAAAATGAATGCGAGAAATAATATCTTCAGGTTAAGAAATTTATATTATTTTGGGATAACAAGTAGGTTATGACCTTACGTAAATAATATAAGTTATGAGATATTGGTGGAAATCAAGAAAAATATAGTACAATAAGTTTTGACTTTTTGTGGTACTAAGAATGATTCAAAGAGAATGACATTTACTGAACTCCTTCGTGTTAGAGCGTGATAGGCTCATGTTCTTAATGAAAGTAAAATTTAGTAAAAGAATATTTATTTGAGGTAACGACTTTTTGGGATTTAAGTCAATAAGCTATAGATCGATACTGAGTTAAGTTTCAATATTCTATATGGGTTTTAATTTTTTAGATAGTAATCGGGATAATTTCAAGATAAGATAAAATTAGTATCAATTCGCATATATTCAGTGCCGACATGATTCAACTCACTTCGGTAGATTTCGACGCCATCCTAGGGATGAACTGATTATCTAAGAGAAATATTAAATGACCAGAATAAGAATGTCAAACTCTGAACCCCGAACAAAGAAAAAATCAGGTACCATGGCGATGCCAAGGAACAAAACTAGATTTTTCTGTTTCACAGACTTGGAAAGCGATAATATTGGGAGAATAAATTTACCTACCAATGGTAAACAAAGTGCAAGAAGGAGATGAGCTGAAGTTAGAAGATATTCTAGTAATACTAAAATTTTCGGACGTTTTTTCAGAAAGGCTTCTTGGAATGTTCTCGTACTAAGAGGTAGAGTTCGAGATAAATTTGGTACTGGTGATGCACTAATCTCCAATACATTGTACCGAATGGCTCCAGATGAACTCAAGGAGCTAAAAGAACAACTTCAAGGGTTGTTAGTCAAAAAATAGATCAGGCCAAGTGCATCCCTTTGGGGAGCTCCAGTCTTATTTGTCATAGAAAAAGATGAAAGTATGAGATTGTGTATAGAAAACAGAAAGCTCAATAAGATCACAATCAAGAATACATATATTCTTCCAATAATAGACGGTCTTTTCGATCAACTTAAATGAGCTACAGTCTTTTCCAAGCTTGACCTGATGACATGATATCATCAGCTAAAGGTCAGAGTAGAAGACACCCCAATGTCAGCATTCAGAATAAGGTTATTTAAGATCGAAATCAGGAATATCAGTGGAACTAAGAAAGTAGAGGAAATTCTAGATTAGCCGAAACATAAGAATGCGACTGAAATTAGAAGCTTCTTCGGATTACCAGGCTATTAGCTGAAATTCTTCGAAGGCTTCTCTTCAGTAGTCGTATCACTGGTGAGACTCACACAAAAGAAATATGGATTCAACTGAAGACAGAGATGTAAAAATAGCTTCCAAACATTAAAGGAGAAGCTAGCATCTACATCAATGTTGGTATTATCTACTGAGGACAAGTATTTTACCAATTAATGGGACGCATCAAAAGAAGGTCTCACGTGTGTACTCATGCAAGACGTGTGAGTCAACAAAGCCGCATAAGCAAAAATACCCTAATCACAATCTCGAGTTGGCAACATTGGTCCTTGCTTTGAAAATTTTGAAGCACTAACTCCATGGTGCCAAGTGTGAAATATTCACTCACTGGCCACCAAGTCTCAAATATTTATTCATTCAAAAAGAATTAAAAATGAGGTAAAGAAGGTGGATAAAGTTACTCAAGGACTGTGACTTGACAATAAGCTACCATGCAAGCAAGGCAAATAAGATAGCCGATGCTTTGAGTCGGAAAACATGGGTAAGATAACCCTAGCATCACTCTCTGTGCAACCATGTCTTCGAGAAGCAGTCAAGTTAAATCAGAGTTGCGACAGGACACTAGAAAATTTCAAGTAACAACCAAAAGAAGGAGATACATCAAATTTTCAAGTAGACCAAAATGAAATCCGGGAATGAAAAGACGATTGTGTGTGCCAGACATCGACAATCTTCGATAATAAATGATGTAAGAGGCACATAAGTCAATATTCTCGATCCACCCCGGTAGTACAAAAATGTATAAGGATTTGAAAGTAAGTTTCTAGTGGAAGCATAATGAAAAGAGATGTCACCGAGTTTATATCTAAGTGACAAGTATGCCAACAAGTGAAGTGGGAAGAAATAGAGAAGACAGACATAACTAGGCCATAACTAATCCAAGAGACAATGGAAAAGTGGCCATCATCATAGACAGACTCAAGGATGCATGAGACCAGCAAAAGAGTTAGTCTGATCTTAAAAGGAGACCAATGGAATTCACATTGGGTGAAAAAGCTTATATAAGGGTCTCAGTAATGCAAGAATCATTAGATTCAGTAAAGCTGAAAAAATGAAACCTCGGTACATAGGACCATTCGAAATTCTAGAGAGATTGACACATTGGCTTACAGAATAGCATTGCCACAAGATATATCTAGAATCCACAATGTATTTCACAAGTCCAAACTAAGGAAATGCATCCCGAACTCAAGTCATTTTGTGGAAATTAAACTGCTCATGATCAAAGGTAACTTGGGGAAATAGATGAAATATGGAGATGTCTTTACTCATATTGTGGACATCAAGGACCAAGTACTGAGACGACGTATCATTTCCTACGTCAAGGTGCAATGGTCAAACCACACAGAACGAGAAAACTACTTGGGAGTTTGAAGATAAAATGCGCAAGCAATATCCCTACCTCTTAGAAAGTCAAGCCGACTCAAGTTTCGAGGACGAAACTTCAAATAAGGAGGGAGGGATTTGAGAACCCAAATTTTTGGGCATGTAATTAATTAAATATAGACATGTATACAAATTTATTTTCGATTTATGATAAATTCGAAAATATTAAATAATACATGGTATTTGAAATTCCAAACAAATAAATATATGTAATTCGAAATCCAGTGCAAGATACACGATAAATTAAGGCTGGACATTCACCTAATTGGAAGGAAATATTACATACAAGACAATTTTTCTCAACAAGTAAGCATATCAATAGTTGTAGAAGAAGTATATCAAAATTTATGGAAGGAGCATCTCCCAATTTTGGAAAGAACATCAATCGAATTATGGTAGGATTTTTACCTAACCACTATAAATAGGAGAAGCTCTCATTCATAATTTACACCTTAAATTTTCGATCTAAAAATTTGAAATTTTCTCTTCAAAAAAAATTCTGCACGAATCATCAAAATTCTGTCCAAAGTTCAGAAATTCGGTTCTCTCTCTCGGGTGCTCAGAATCCCGATCTCCACCGTTCAGAATATACTTTGATATGTTTCAAATAAAATATCTAAAACTCGGTTAAATCCAACGGTTAGTTTTTTGTTTATAGCATTCGCAAGAAAACTACTCAGATTTTAGGCGGGAAACAGCATACCTACGGTTTTTCGTCTATAAGCAGGACAAAAAGACTACAAACCTGATCTTCACTGTTCATAATTTATTTGGCGTACTTATGAAGGTATGTAAAAGTGTAAGCCCGATCCAACGGTTCATTAAGGCACAAGGAATTTTACAAGGCGGCTGATTTTTCGGTAGATGTGCTGCTACGTTTTCGAGGTGTCGGTTGCATGATTCTTCTATAGTTTTTGAATTCTTCACGTTTTCTTCTAGTCTAAGGTAAGTGGGCTGCTTTTAAAGTTAAACTTTCGTATATGCATATTTATTTCGTTTTTGAAAATACGGTCGAGCACACCTTCTTCTCCTACTCCGTTTCTTGTGTTGGTTGTCATACGGTTTTTGGCACTGTGAGGAGTCGAATGTGTTGATATGGGTGGATTTTACTTGTTTTTCATATCGTATTATGTCCCGTTGTGTTGCATTTATCATTTAGATTACATGCATTTTGTATTATTTTAGCATAATTTATGTTTTCTTGTTGATCATGCGTTTAGTTGGTGAAAATGCAGGTGAGTCAGGCATAAACTGAAAATTAAAGAAAAAATTCGAAAGCCATCCGCCCGGGCGCACATTCACATCCGCCCAGGGCGCCTCCAAGGCGTGAGAGAAGGATTTTTTGAGAGAGTCATCCGCCCGGGCGGAAACTTATGTCCGCCCGGACGCGTCAAAGAAAAATTAAAATACAAGATTTGCGCAAGCCATCCGCCCGAGCGTGTTTGTAATTTTGGGGAGATTTTTTGGACGATTTCTTCTCTTAATTATGAATATGGATGATATGGAAGGGTGGAGGGCACGATTTTGGAGAGGATTCATCATTCATTCAGCAGCCACCACAAGCCTTGGAGAGGATTTCGTGCTCGGATTGAAGATTCGAAGATTTTCGGGCATTGTCTTTGCGTTTTTCGTCAAATCTAGTATTTTTAACTTAGTTTTTATCTTTTAAACATTGTTGTGTTTATGTTTATTATGAATTCGAGTAGCTAAACTAAAATTTTTGTTGGGATTTAAGGGGATCCTACCCCAAACTCTGATTTAGTTAATTCATATTTCACTTGTTGGTTTATTCGTGATTGTGTTACTGTTATCATTATCATTATTAAAGAACAGCTAAATTTAATAATAATCTTATATTACGAGTGACTTCGAGAGAATAGCTTGTGATAAGAACGAGTAGCATAGTCCGCGAATCTACAATTTAAATAGACATATGAAATTGGATACACGCCGATAGTCATAGTCTGGTAGGACGAAAACTAGGGGATTTCATATATCAACATGCGATTCACTCTTGATAAATAATTAAAGATATTTAATTACTTCATTGAGTAGAGTTAGTTTGGCATAGCTCGAGAGGGCGTGTTCAATCGAATAGGAAATCGCGTCGGAAGCGTAAATCACTATCGAACGAATTAATTAATTAAAAAGGGGTAGGTGAACTGAAATTCCCAACAAATTCATTTCTCATTGAATTTTAATCAACCATTCTAGATATTACATCTCATTATTTAATTCGTGAATCTTTTATTTGCATGTTTATTTGAGCATAGTACTAATAAACAACCAATCAAATTTCGTTGCTAAAGATTCGATAACTGGAAATAATAATTGTAAAATACAGTCTTCAGTGGAATGATACTCGTACTCACGTATATTATACTATTATTTGAAATCGTGCTCTTGCGATTCATTTTCGAGCATACAAAACCATATTTTTATTGAGGATTCCACAGTGCAAGTTTTGCTCGATCAAGTTTTCGGCGCCGTTGACGGGGACTGTTAATTCACAATTTTATTTTTAGTTATTTTCTTTAGCATTGTTTCATTTTTATTAAATTAACACTCCATATTCTATTACAGATATCTCTTCCAGTGCATGCCAAAGTCACTTGACGTGGAGCTTGAGTAGTTTGACCTTGAAATTGAAAGAACTTTCCGCAGGAGAAGACAACAGCAGAGACCTGAAGGAACTGATGGAGAGGCACGACCACGAGCATGAGGAGGAACACCATGAAGATAGACATGTTGAGATGCCACGCCTCATACCAATGCTAGAGTATGCCTAGCATTCTTTGGATGGTGCATGCCCCAAAATTGTGAGGCCTATTGTGCGAGCAAATAACTTCAAAATCAAGCTAGCTATAATTCAGATGATTTAGAATACAGTCCAGTTTTGAGAATCTGTAGTAGATGACCCAAACACGCACATCGCAGATTTTCTTGAAATTTGCGATACTTTTAAATTTAATGGAGTTTCTGATGATGCTGTTAGGTTGCGTTTATTTCCTTTCTCCTTACGTGACAAAGCTAAAGCATGGTTAAATTGTTTACCTGTAGGTTCGATTACCACATGGGAGGACATGGCGAAAGCGTTTCTCATTAAATACTTTCCTCCATCTAAGACCATGAAGCTGCGTGCAGACATCACTACATTTGCTCAATTCGAGCAGGAGTCTTTATATGAAACATGACGTTTCAAAGATCTATTACAAAGATGCCCTCATCACGAACTGCCACTTGGGTTAGTTGTTCAAATCTTTTACTATGGCTTGCTTACTCCTAATCGTACTATGATAGATGCTGCTGCTTATGGAAACCTCTTGAGAAAAACTGCTGAGGAAGGATATGAGTTGTTGGAGGAGATGGCTGCTAGCAGCTATCATCCTCAATCTGAAAGGAACAACCAGCGGAGAAGTGCAGGAGTCCACCAGGTAACTGACCTTTCTGCTATCACTGCACAGCTTGATGTTTTGAACAGGAAGTTGGACAGGTTGAATATAGGTGGCACGGCTATGCGTCTTCAAGAGATATTTTGTGAAAAATGCGGAGGAGAACACTATGTTAAGGACTATCAAGATAGAAATCCCTTTTATGCGCGAGAAGGGGCACCAGTGAATCAAGAGGGAGTCCAAAACCGTCCAAGGAATGACCCTTATTTGAACACATACAATCCTGGATGGAGGCAACATCCCAACTTCTCATGGGGTGGCCAAAACAGTCAGAATCGACCACAGGGAGGACAACAATATGGGAAACAAACAATGTACAGATCTGACCCTCCTAGAGAAGAAAAGTCCAATTTGGAGCAGATGATGTCTAAGTTCATCTCATCCACTGAAACTAGACTCCAAAACCAAGATGCATCAATAAAGGGGCTAGAAAATCAAATTGGACACTTAGCAAAGATGATAGCAAATAGAGAGCCGAGCACCTTGTCAAGTAAGACAGAGACCAATCCAAAAGAGTAAGTGAAGGCCATCGAGTTGAAGAGTGGAAAGATCTTAGAGGCTAGAGGGAGATAAAAAACTCAATTATAGGATGAACAGACTGAGTCATCAAAAGGTAAGTCTTCCAACTCAACACCAGCACCCACTGCACAATCTAAAATTGTTATCCCTCCATCTTTTCTTGCAGCATTAAAAAAGGCGAAATTAGATGCACAATTCGGTAAGTTTCTTGAGGTATTTAAAAAATTGCATATCAATATTCCTTTTGTCGATGCATTGATGCAAATGCCTAGTTATGCCAAATTTCTTAAGGACATCTTAGCGAACAGGAGAAAATTGGAGGATCACATGACGGTTAATCTGACTGAGAACTGCTCTGCATTGGTACAAAACAAGATCCCACCGAAACTGAAGGACCCAGGGAGTTTTTCTATTCCTTGCGTGATTGGTGATATTGTATTTCATAAAGCTTTGTGTGATCTTGGTGCGAGTATAAATTTTATGACGTTATCTGTATTTAGGAAACTTGGATTAGGAGAACCTAAGCCAACAAGGATGTCCTTGCAACTAGCAAACAGATCTGTCAAATACCCGTGAAGAGTCATAGAGGACGTCTTGGTAAAGGTGGACAAATTCATATTTCCTGTAGATTTTGTGGTACTTGACATGGAGGAAGACGTGGAGATGCCCTAGATTCTGGGGAGACCATTCCTTGCGACTGGCAAAGCTCTGATTGATGTTTAAGAAGGGAAGTTGAGATTGCGAGTGGGCGAGGAAGAAATTACTTTTGACGTCTTTAATGCTCTTAAGCATACACTTCACACTGATAACTGTTTTAGAATTGATGCTATGGATTCACTTGTGGGTAATTTTGTGCAGGATGCCATGAAAGACTCATTGGAAGCCACCCTCACAACTGAATTGAAGGAGGAAGACTTGGACGAAGAAAAAGCTGAAATAGTGGCATACTTTAATGCTAACCATCCATGGAGAAAGCCAATGAGAATGAGACTGGAGGACTTAGGAGAGCGAAGAGATTTGACCCCTCCAAAGTCAAGCATCGACGAACCACCGACGCTTGAGCTCAAGCCATTACCTCCTGCACCTAAAGTACATATACATGGATGAGAATAACACTTTACCTGTCATTATTTCTGCAGCTTTGACAGATGTTATGGAGGAAAAATTGTTGCAAGTTCTCAAAGAGCACAAAAAGGCATTTGCTTGGAAGGTGGCAGACATCAAGGGAATAAGTCCATCAGTCTGCATGCACAAAATCTTGATGGAAGAAAAATACTCACCTCTCGTGCAACCTCAAATACGACTCAATCCGAAGATGCAAGAGGTAGTGAAGGCTGAAACCATTAAGATTCTCGATGCAGGTATTATCTATCCTATTTCAGATAGTGCATGGGTAAGTCTTGTTCAGTGTATGCCCAAAAAAGGTGGGATTACGGCGATCACTAATGAAAAGAATGAACTTATTCCCACGAGGACGGTTACGGGGTGGAGAGTGTGTATTGACTATAGGAAGTTGAATGATGCCACCCGTAAGGACCACTTTCCCCTGTCCTTTATTGATCAGATGTTGGAGAGACTAGCGGGGCATGAGTTTTACTATTTTCTAGATGGGTATTCGGGGTATAATCAAATCACTATTGCACATGAGGACTAAGAGAAAACCACTTTCACTTGTCCTTATGGAACTTTTGCTTTCCGCCTGTATGCCTTTTGGTCTTTGTAATGCCCCTGCCACGTTTCAACGTTGCATGACTGCTATATTCCATGATATGATTGAAACCTTTCTTGAAATATTTATGGATGACTTTTCTATCTTTAGTGCAACGTTTGATGAGTGTTTGTAGAATTTGAGAACTGTGTTGAGGAGGTGCGAGGAGACGAACTTGGTACTTAATTGGGAGAAGTGCCAATTCATGGTACAAGAGGGAATTGTTTTAGGGCATAAGGTTTCGGAACAAAGGGATTGAGGTGGACAAAGCTAAAATAGAAGTCATAAAGAACCTAGCACCACCAGCCTCAATAAAGGCAGGTTAGAAGTTTTTTAGGCCATGCCGGTTTTTATAGGCGGTTTTTATCAAAGATTTTTCAAAAATTACCAAACCTCTATCTTCTTACTTATGAAAGATGTGCCTTTTGATTTTAATTCTGACTAGTTTACAGGCATACGAGGATTTGAAAGAGCGCTTGGTGACGGCTCCTGTCTTGGTGGCACCAGATTGGGATCTACCCTTCGAGGTCATGTGCTATGCCAGCGATACTGTGGTTGGTGTAGTCCTTGGCCAAAGGCTGAACAAGGTACTTCATACTGTATACTATGCAAGTAAGACTCTAGATGAAGCACAATTAAATTATGCCACCACGGAAAAAGAATTACTTGCAATAGTATTTGCACTTGACAAGTTCCATTCATACCTTGTTTTGTCGAAAGTAATTGTTTTTACTGACAAATCTGCCCTTAAATATTTGCTTCTAAGAAAGAGGCCAAACCACGATTGCTTAGGTGGATATTACTTCACCAAGAGTTTGACCTCGAAATAAAAGATAAAAAAGGTGTAGAAAATGTGGTAGCTGATCATCTTTCTAGGCTAGAGCACGTTAGTAAAAATTGTGAAAACAATGAGATAGATGATTGGTTTCCGGATGAACAGCTGTTAGCGGTGAAAAATTGTCCTTGGTTTGCAAACTTTGCGAATTTTCTTGTTACAGGCTCACCCCCCCTGTCACACATAAGATATCTACCCCCTATCACCCCCAAACGAGTGGTCAAGTGGAAGTGTCTAACCGAGAGATCAAAAGGATTTTAGAAAAAGTGGTAGGTTTCAGTCGAAAAGATTGGTCTGTAACGTTAGATGATGCTCTTTGGGCATATAGGACTGCGTTCAAAACACCTATAGGCAATACACCATATAGGTTATTGTTTGGTAAAGCGTGTCATCTACTTGTAGAGTTAGAGTATCGGGCATATTGGGCTACGAAAGCACTAAACTTTAACTTTACTGATGCAGGTGAACGACGTCTTCTTCAACTGGATCACTTGGAGGAATTCCGGAATCTGGCATATGATCTTGCACTGTCATACAAAGAAAAGACAAAAAAGGCTCATGATAGGCGGATCATCGAAAGAGAATTCAAAGAAGGTGAAAATTTCCTGCTCTACAACTCCTGGTTGCGACTGTTTCCCGGAAAATTGAAGTCGCGATGGTCTGATCCATTCGTGATTTCTAAAGTTTACCCATCGGAAGCTGTAGAATTGTAAGATGGAAAGGATGGGACATTTACGGTCAATGCCCAGCGACTGAAGCACTACATGGGTGGCACAGTTGAGCCACAACTTGGAATCTTCCGGTTCCAAGACAATCCGATTGAAACTCACCGACAGTCAAGCTCTCGACTATAAATTGAGAACTACCTTGTTTCCCTACTTAATTCGATTTTATTATTTTAGTTTCTCTTTTTATTTATTTATAAAAAAAAGCGCAAAGCCGTGAATCTTCCGCCGGGCGCATATTTATGTCCGCCTGGGCGCGCCCTTTTTCAAACTGTTTTTCAAAAGCTGCAACACATCCGCCTGGGCGGAAACTTATGTCCGACCGGGCGGATCGCGAAATTTTTTAAAACCACAGATCTTCTTTTCTCTCCCCCCATTCAAACCCTACCCTCTTCCCTTCAATTTTCCGCCCCTCCTCTCTCAATCTCACTCAAGTCTTGCTCAAATTGTTTGTTTTGTGCCGATTTCAGGTCAAATCGTGGGTCATCACCTTCACCAAGCGTCAAGAAGTGATTTTTTCCGGCCACCTCTGCGATTTTCGGCCAACACTGAAATTTTCTGGCCACCTCTGCGATCTCCGGCCGCCGCTGAGGTTTCCGGCCACCATCTTCTTCCGGCAACACGCCTCCTACTCCGGGCTACTTGTGCTTCCCAAATAATCCACGATGGCACCCAAGAAAGCTCGGGTAAGTCACGATGCGTCTTCGTCTTCATCGCGTAATTCTCAGTTATTTGTGAATGATGCCGCTAGGGAACGCTTCGAACATGCTAAAATACATCGGGCTCCGATTCGAGAGCGAGGGTTCCAGCTTGTTGTCCAAATTTTTATTATAAATCAAATTGAGACTAGAGGATGGGTAAAATTTTGTAGTCAACCACAAGCCGCGGTGGCACCGGTAGTAAGGGAATTTTATGCCAATGCGGCTGAGAGGAGTGATAGTAAAGCATTTGTGAGACGGAAGCTGGTAGATTTTAGTTCGGCATAGATTAATCGGGTGCTTGAGACACCGGCGATGGATGACTCGGTATATGTGGCATGGGCAGCAGAACCCAACTTAGACTTGATGATGCAAATAATCTGCTATCCGGGGTGTCCGTGGATGACCCCTGGCTCGCACACTTCTTTTGCAGAGAAATATTTGCTCGTCCCGACTGCGATGTGGTATGCATTTTTGGCCACACGTTTGATGCCAGTCGAGCACACCAGCGAAGTACAGAGGGAGAGGGGAGTGCTGCTGTATGCACTGATGACCCAGATGCCAATCAATGTGGGCAGGATTATTCATTCACAGATCCATCTGAGCATTCATAATCCGAATGTGGCACTATTCTTTCCCCACATTATCACCGAGCTGTGTGCGGGTGCTGGGGTCGTTTTTCATGATGATGACGAATGGTTACCACCGACCAAGGCCCTTGATGATGCTAGCTGGCTACAGAAAATGGCAGTATGGCGGAAGGCCTTCCCTCAGTTTGGCCCTATCTGGGACGACTTTACGTTCGATCCTCTACCACAGCCGCCCCCACATCCAGCCCTGCGACCTCGACATCGCTTTCTTCAGGACCGGATGAATTAATTTGCTGCCTTCGCGGACCATCAGTTACAGTGGCAGGCTGTGAGGCAGACATATCAGACTGCTACTGATGCCATGTTGCGTCTGTTCCTGAGCCACAGTGGTATTGACCCAGCCCTTTTTCCACCACCTATGCCAGCTTTCCCGCCACCATTTCAGTTCCACTATGTCGACGCACCAGAGCCGGAAGCTGGCGTTATTCCCCCGAAGGCGCACGAGGAGGATGATCTTTGAGAGGGGAGTCACTTCTGTCCCTTATTTTTATTTCTTGCATTTTGTTTAGGTCCTTTTGTTTATTTCTGTTCTATTACATGTTTAGGTCATATTTCATCTATTGTGTTAGGCATTATCTGTCTCTTTTTCTATCGTCTGTTGCATTGGGGACACTGCTCGACTTTAGTATTGGGGGGTGGATGGGTGTTGTTTTGTGTGTTCATTTTTAGTTCTTTGTTGGTTTTATTTGTGGGCATTTAGTTTTAGTCGTTTTTGCATTGGTGTGTCTCAGCCGACAGTGTTAGAAGTAGTACTTGTTAGCCAAGGATGATCAAGAGGTGATGAGACATGCCCTGTCTGTCATATAATCGCACTCCTTTAGAACATACTGTGGTAAAGACATGAAGTTTCATTTAAAATGCTGAATCCTCTTTGTACGAATGTTAGAATTGGAAGCATGCATGATAAGATGGTGAAAATTTAAAACTAAAGTGGGGAACGAAGATGTTTGAAGGTGTAAATTAAACTTGACGATATTCTCTTGAATCGAGGTATCTATCAGCAGCGTTAAAAAAGAGAACGATGGAGATGTAAGTTGTGGGGGAGCCAAATAAAGGAATAAAATCCTATTCCTGGCTAAAGTTGGAGATGTAAGGTGCTGGGGAGCCAAATAAAAGAATGAAATCCTATTCCTGGCTAAAAATGTAAAACATATAGATTTGAATCTGAGATGAAAGGCTCTAATATAGTCCTTTTGTTATTTTATTCCAATTCAATCAAAAAAAAAAACTGCTGCTGGTGGTTACTGAGTGAAGAGAAATAAAGGAGAGTAAGATTTACACTAACAGGCTGATTTAAATCTCTGACAATGGTTGAGAATGGATCCCTCTGTCATTTATGATGCTAGGACTAACGACACACACATACACTTTCAGGTTTTATTTGAAACAATGTCTAGACCAAAAGAAAGTGCGAAGAGTTGTGCTTTTGCATTGATCTACAAGGAATATGTTGAGTTTCGTTGAGGCTAGTTGATGACTATGAATTGATTGTCGAGCTACTTTGTGTCATGTTCCATTTTGTCTTGTCACCTATTTTGCCCGAGGGCGAGCAAAAGGTTAGTATTGGAGGGTTGATATGGGTGGATTTTACTTGTTTTTCATATCGTATTATGTCTCGTTGTGTTGCATTTATCATTTAGATTACATGCATTTTGTATTATTTTAGCATAATTTATGTTTTCTTGTTGCTCATGCGTTTAGTTTGTGAAAATGCAGGTGAGTCGTGCATAAACTGAAAATTAAAGAAAAAATTCGAAAGCCATCCGCCCGGGCGCCTCCAAGTCGTGAGAGAAGGTTTTTTTGCGAGATTCATCCACCCGGACAGAAAATTATGTCCGCCCGGGCGCGTCAAAGAAAAATTAAAATATAAGATTTGCGCAAGCCATCCGCCCGGGCGGAAACTTATGTCCACCCGTGGGCGTTTGTAATCTTGGGAAGATTTTTTGGATGATTTCTTCCCTTAATTCTGAATATGGATTATATGGAAGGGTGGAGGGCACGATTTTGGAGAGGATTCATCATTCATTCAGCAGCCACCACAAGCCTTGGAGAGGATTTCGCGCTCGGATTGAACATTCGAAAATTTTTGAGCATCGTCTTTGCGTTTTTCATCAAATCTAGTATTTCTAACTTAGTTCTTATCTTTTAAACATTGTTGTGTTTATGTTTAATATGAATTCGAGTAGCTAAACTAAAATATTTGTTGGGATCTAAGGGGATCCTACCCCGAACTCTGATTTAGTTAATTCGTATTTCACTTGTTGGTTCTTTAATAATAATCTTATATTGCGAGTGAGTTCGAGAGAATAGCTTGTGATAAGAACGAGTAGCATAGTCCGTGGATCTATAATTTACAAAGACATATGAAATTGGATACACGCCGATAGTCATAGTCTAGTAGGACGAAAACTAGGGGATTTTAAGATCAACATGCGATTCACTATTGATAAATAATTAAAGATATTTAATTACTTCATTGAGTAGAGTTATTTGGTATAGCTCGAGAGGGCGTGTTCAATCGAATAGGAAATCGCGTCGGAAGCGTAAATCACTATCGAACGAATTAATTAATTAAACAGGGGTAGGTGAACTGTCCCAACAAATTCATTTCTCATTGAATTCTAATCAACCATTCTAGATATTACATCTCATTATTTAATTCCTGAATCTTTTATTTTCATGTTTATTTGAGCATAATAGTAATAAACAACCAATCAAATTTTGTTGCTAAAGATTTGATAGCGGAAAATAATATTTGTAAAATACAGTCTTCAGTGGAACGATACTCGTACTCATGTACATTATACTATTACTTGACATCGTCCACTTGCGATTCATTTTCGAGCATACAAAACCATATTTTTATTGAGGATTCCACAGTGCAAGTTTTTCTCGATCATATATGGGTGAGAATTCCAACCATGACACGACCTTTACGCGGTGGGGATGTAACCGCTATATGGCCTCGTCCCCTTAGAGGATTAAAAATTAGAGACTGATATCAGTAAACCATTGAAAGTAGAAGAATATCAGTGTCTGGTCAATGTTATGCATGTGTTATGAATGATGTTATGCAAGTCATGTGATTTTCGACATTATGCATGTTGTTATATTGTGCTCGAACAACCCCCACTTGCTGAGTGACGACCATATCACTCACCCCTTACTCTACCCTCCCCAGACAAATCTGAAAAAAAAAATAAAGAAAGAAGAGTCGGACACCAGTTTTGGGGCTGATAGTGGACGCATGAAGAATTTTAATTAAGAATATGGTCTTGTGAGTTTTTAATTCAAGTTATAAACGTTTCCGCAGATTTGTATCATTTTCAGAGTTACTATTGTAAAGACGATTCCATTTTTATTGTATTTATGATATAAACTGGTTTTGATTTATATTGTACTACGAGGCTTGTTGTTTAGCAATTATGTGATTGTTGAATAATGCCGGTGTCGACTAACCTCGATCTCAGGGCGTGACAGTTCAAAACGTTGATGGCGCACGTGGGCGACGTCATCTATAAAATTGAGTTTAAAGGTAAGCATGTTGATGATTTAATTCTTTTTATTACTAATGTGCTTCGTTTTTGTGTAGGTAGCCAAGATTTGAGGATAAATCTTTTTGAAGAAGTGGAGTATGATATGAATCTAACCAGGCATGACGTGCTAAATCTTGGGATGAGATCCAGACAGTTGTGTTGTCAAGATCGTACAAGCAAGATTCGAAGTTTCAAAGAATTTGGCATGCATAACAATGAAGTTGTAAGATATTTCAATATTATTCAAGTGATAAATTATGAAGAAGATGCCAAATCAAGACCCCGGACCCGAGAGCCCCGTGCTAGGGCGGCCAAATATTACCGCCCCAACGCCAAAGACACTGTTTGTGCCAAGTTCCAGAACACTCGGCGCTAGGGCAGTTAAATTCTTCTACCCCAACGCTAGGCCTACGAAAATATTTTCTTATTACCTGGTTTAGAGTTCAAATTATTTAGGTAACTAGATTTTTGATATCTTTTAGTTTTGTAAACAATATATACACGAAAATTGATCATTTTAATGAGGTAATCAACTTGTGAATTAATTTTTGAGTGAAAAAAACTTGTGAGTTTTCTCTCAAATTTCAAAGCTTGGCTTTGTATACATCTTTGTGTGTTTCTTAAATTAAACTTATCAAAGTTTAACACTTTGTGGTGTTTGTCGATTGTTCTTAACTAAAATTGTCAAAGACGAGTTCTTTTAAGGTTCATTTGAGATCAATTGTTATCATCGTGAATATTTGTTGCTAGGTTTTTCGTAGCTTAGAGGTGAGTATCACAAAAATTACTTGTTTGAAAAAGATCAGGACAACACAATATTTTATTTGTTTCATCGAATCGAGGAAGTGACTCTGTTTTTTAGCGTGTTAACTTTTCGTGGTCGAAGAATTGTATCAGATGATAACTTTGCTCCTTAAGTGTAGATGCTTCTGCTTCTTGACTTCATAGCCCGAACTACTTGATCTTCTTAAGTACTGTCTGAACGGTTTGAACTTGTCTAGCGGTCAGAAACCTAGAATACATTTAAAAGCGAAGGAAAAAAAGACCTGAAACAGATTGATGCTGTTATTTTTCAATCACCAAAACTTATGGGTACTTGAAATATTCTAACACCCCAAGTGGGTATCTGAGTTGATAGAGAAAGTAAGTGTTTGACCAATAATCAAGAGATCGATTTTTCCTATCAATAACTTCTCAAGCAAACATGTCGCACATGTCTTACCTACTGCGGTTTACCTAGTTAACATGGTTTGCAAGCTATTGAGTTAACTTACGGTTTACCAGTGTGTACCGAATGATAGTAGCTTTAGGTTTCCACGTCATAAAAAAAGAAAAAGAAAAAATGGATGTCTAAGTGGTTTTATTAAAGTATTTAATTTAAATTATATGTGCAGTTGCATACCTACTATAACGGTAATTAAATTGCAATTACAAATTTGAAATACATGTACATAAAAATTAAAATGAAAAATATTCATATTGGCAAATGAAAATATCATATTTTAATTTATAAAATTAACTCTTTAACTCAAAAGGTTAAAAAAAATACAAATGAAATAATCAAAAAAATAAAAAATGTCATATAAAGGAAAAAATGGTTTTCGGTTCGGAACTGAATAAAGGAAAAACTAAAAACCAAATTTTCGGTTCGGGAGGTTAATCGAACCGTGAACACACCTATGTAAGAGTAAAAAATAAGAAAAAATAGTTAGAAATAAGAGAAATCCCGAAAATACATTTACCAACGAGGTGTGTAAAATTTCCGACCAAACCAAGTTACAACCCCTAAATCATAAACACACTAGAAACCTTTTCAAACCGATCGAAATGTTTTTTTTTTAAAAAAAAAAACTTTAAAAAAACAAACTTGTAAAAGAAGTAGTGCGTGGCTCACAAGACCTTTAGCCAGAAAAATAATTGGAAAACTGTTTTAAACGGAGAAGTTTTCATACATTTTCTAAATTTTATATCTACTACAATATTGTTGATACTTGATTGGAAATTCAACAAGTTTTTTAACATGGAAATGTAGGGTCTTTTCAAAATACACGCGTGAAAACCAGTCTGCTGCATATTATGTTTTGGATCATATTTATTGACTGACTTTATTTAGCGTAGATAAATATTTTAAGGTGAACACCCTAATAATATACAAATTTGAGCCAAACATTAGACGAAACAACGACGTATGATCATTTAATACATTAATATCATTCGCACCAAAATATACAATATACTCATAACTTCTGATATACATGCCCATATTAAGGTTTATTTCAGACTTATATCTATTGCTCCTCCTCACGAATAATTATAAAATAGACTCTACGTATATTGAACAAGTTTTCTCTTTGCTTACTGCATAATGAATAATATGTATGCATTTACTATTAGCTAGCAATCTTGAATGGGAACAAGTTGCAGTTTTCCACCATAAATCTCAGGAAGCTGGCATTCATCCAGTGGCGTAGCCAGAATTATTTTTTCCGGTGGGCAGAATATTTTTAAATATTAATTTGAACTTCATATAATAAAAATAAAAAAGAAATTAAAGAAACATACCGAATTCTTATTTTAAGCCGAATTTTGCGATTTTTCAATACATCAAACTTGTTTATGATAAATTCTGTATCAATACCCAGAGCAATATCCCTCTCTATATAAACAACAATGGTATTGGCCAAAAGGTCATTTTCCATTTTATTACGAAGTGGCAAAGCTCGTTCTATAGTTGCTGTGGAAACTGGAAGAGTCAAAACCAATCGAACCAACCTATCAATCAAAGGATAGATAACCGACTTCGTTGTTCTGGCCAATGTTTGGCACAAATGATGCAAAGAATCAAGATTCTGAAACTGCGCATGACGCGGTACATCAAACTTATAATGATCTAATTCTCTCATCAAATCTTCTCTTTCTTCTTGACTGAAATCATGGTAGTAAAACTTATCAACAAGAGAACAAATGTCACACAGAGAAAATGATCTGAATCCATCAACGGGACTCAAAGCATTATTAAGAGTAAGAAGTTTCATTGTGCTCTCTGGAAATCTCTCGTTCAATTCCATCAATTGAAAATCTATTACTGCGTTGAATATTTCAAAATGATAGTGATCATGGACTGTTATATTATTTTTCAGCTGACAAGAACGCTTTGTACCTCGCGTATAGCAATCATCAAAGTCCGGTACCTCAATATCATTACTTTCACAAAACTTAATCACACTCCAAAGAAATTCTTCCCATCTACCATCTCGGATATGCTGAAGATTTATTCTAGTCGTAGAAACCAAATTCATAGCATTCAAAATATCTATGTCATTCTTCTGTAATGTCTGACACAACTTTTCTGATATTCCCAAAACTTCATGCATCAAAAACAACACAAATACAAAGTCAAATGATTTTATATCCAAGTACAAACCTTTAGCCTCTCCTCGAATGTTATTATTGAGACCTTTGTCAACAAGATCTTGAAGAAGTATACTCACTGAACCAAACAAACCAATGAATCTCCTAACAGAGTTGAAATGTAAACTCCAACGAGTAGCTCCAGCTCGTATCAAAGAACAATCTTGATTAGCTCCAGTACCAGTGTCAATTTCTCCCGATTCTATCAAATCATTAATTTCATCTTTTCGGACAGATTTCAATTGAAAATGACGTTTAGCATATGAACCGACAAAATTAATAGCTGAAGTTAATGTTGAAAAGAAACGCCACATATCATGCACCTCTTTAGAAACTGCAACTAAAGCAAGTTATAGTCTATGAGCAAAACAATGAATATAATAAGCATGTGGAGAATCTTTAAGAAATAATGATTGGAGTCCATTCCATTCCCCACGCATGTTACTTGTGCCATCATAGCCTTGCCCTCTTAGATTTTCAATCAACAAATTGTACTGGTTGAATACATTGCATATCTCATTTTTCAAAGTTAATGCACTTGTATTTTCAACGTGGACAACTTCAAAAAATCGTTCTCTAATGAACCCATCCCGATCAACATATCTTAAAATGATAGCCATTTGTTCTTTATTTGACTCAACAATTGCTTCATCAACTAGGATACAAAACTTGCTTTCTCCAATTTCTTCACGAATTTTATCTCTCACAATACCAGCAATAATTTTCAAAATCCCTCTTTGAATTTCCACTGATTTGTACTTTGCATTTTTAGCTGCTTTTTCTAGAATACTACCAATTTCTGAATTCATTCTTCCCAATAAATTGATCAATTCTATATAATTTCCACGGTTTTTAGAGTCAACTGATTCATCATGACCCCTAAAAGCACAACCTTGCATTGCAAGAAACTTCACACTTTCAATGGACACCTTTAAGAGCAAACGATTTCGCTCAATTTGCTCAGAAGATTGTTTTTTTAATCTTCTATCAATATGTTGATCAAGATTTTTCAAGTCTCCCCATTTTCTCATAGCAAAGCTATGTCTTGAATTCCCATATCCTTCATGTCTCTTGAAAGGACAATTTTTACAATTAACTCTTTTCCAATTTTAAAATCTCTTGATAGTGAACGTGTCAAATTGTGCTGAATTAGTGTCAAAGACATAACAAGGGAAACAAAATGCACTTTGCTTCTCAATAGAAAATTCAAGCCATGGATATTTCTGAAACCAAGAAGATTGGAATCTACGCTTTTGACCTTCACATTCAGCAAAAGGATAATCATATATAGGCTGAATCGGCCCTTTATCAATATATGCTCTTCTTACCTCATCTTGTAGTTCAATGGGATACTGCAATATTGGGATGCGAATTCCAGGATCAGAAACATATTGCAAAGTGATACTCGGAAGTGGTTCATTAAGACTCTCATTTTCAAGTCTTGGTCTTTTTGTTGATGCTGGTTCTGAAATAAAAGGAGATGCGTTATTTGGCCCATTTAAATCACTTGTTGAAGCTGATTCATCATTTTTCTTTTTGAAGAAATCAAAGATTTTATGATTCTTCATCGCAATATTTCACCTGTAAATTGTAATCAAAATGAAATTTATAAATTATAATTCGATTTAAATTTCAAATTCTGTATTTTTTAATCACAAAAGTTTAATCTTAAAATTTCAGCATAATTCAAATATAAAAAAACAAATTAAATCATGTAGATTTTTAATATAAAGATAAAAAACTTCACAAATTTTTCTTCTTTGAACAAATAAAAAATAGATACTAATTTAATTTTTAAACATTTTCAACTGAACGTACAAAAGTTGAAGAATTCTCGTGCGAAGCTTTCTCAATATTGGAAATGTTGAAGCATTCTTGTACAAAAAGTTGAAGCATTCTCGTACTGTCTTACAAAAGTTGAAGCATTCTCAATGTTTACACATTTTCAACAAAAGTTGATTTCAGCAAAAGTTGAAGCATCAATCATGAAGCATCATATTAACATAATATTTACAAATCATAATCTATATCATTGATAAAAATAAATTAGAAATACAAACCTAGAAGAAATTTTGTTTATTCAATTTTGTCCGAAGCTTTCTCGTGCGTGCGGCAATTTTTTTCAACTGAACAACTGTTTTTTTTTCTTCCCAATAATGGTTTACAATCTATACCTAATAACCCTTTGAATTGGGCTTTAAATCAACACATTTAATTACCCATTTAAATTGGGCTTCAAATATTAATTGGACTTTAAAATTCAATGCATTTTTTTTTTGTTTTTTGTGAAGTGGGCTTTAAACATGTATACCTAGGCCTAAAATATAAAAAATATCTGCTGGGCACAAGCCCAGCTTTGCCCATATTGTCCTACGCCCCTGCATTCATCTATGTCTTCTAGTAGAGTAGCCTTCATTCTCTTGTTATCCACAAAGACGATCTATATACAAAGAAATTTCAAGTTTGAGACGAATTACAGGGGGTTTCGATCGGTGGAAGCTAGGCCAAACCGCGATAAAAATATTTCAAATTTTTTTGTTTGGGGAGGAGACGTATACCTCCCAAACCGGTCGCGAGTTATTCATTTTTTTCTTTGAATTAAGCATCATTTTTCGGTAGCACATAAAGGCGTTGAATAAATGTTGCTCAAAAACTCTTGTAACATTGTCTCATAGGCTAATTTTGTAAAATAGATCTTCAACTCGATACGATTCATGAAAAAAATTATATTTTATTCTAAAAATATTATTTTTTATTTTAAATATGTATCGAGTTGACTTGTCTCACAAGAGACTTATTCTGAATGTTGTTACCTTATTCCTGGTATTTGTGTCAATGAATGGGTAAATGATCTTCCACAGTGTCATAAATATGTATGGTGCATTAATAACCATCACTTTCCCAAGTCTTTCCGGATAGCAATCCTGCAACGGATAATTGACCAAACAACCAGAATTTTGAAATCATGCATCGATCTCCAGATTTCATTTCAGGAACTCCGTTGATTAGTTAATAAACCCTTTTGGTTTGGTGTAGTTTTAACAGAAAAATCGAATATTTTTCATAGAATTGCAAATCATTTAGGTTGTATTTGGATTGAGTAATTTGAAATCCATGATTTCAAATTTATTTTCATTGTTAAATAAGTTTTCTAAAGTAAACTCAAATTCATCTTCTACTTTTTACACTATAATTATATTAATCACAACAAATTTCAAATGACCCGACTATCTAAGGATTTGCAAATCCTTTGTACTAGTATAATTATAATTATAATAAGTAGGGAGATTCGTTTGAAATTTTTTTGTATAAGTTATCTAAAAAATTAAAATATATTTAAATCCATGAATTTTTCAAATGCCTTAATCCAAATGCACCATCTAGGATTGAGTGGTTACTACTTTATTATGAATATATCTCGTGTGAGACGATTTCACTGATCTATATCTGTGAAACTGGTAGATCCGATCCATACATATAATAAAATAATATTTATAACATAAAAAGTAATACTTTTCATTGGTTGGGTCGAATCGGATATTCATTTCACAAAATTAACAGTGATACGGTCTCACACAAGTTTTTGTGTAAACTTATAGTAACGTATGCAACTCAATCCATTTAACTAAACCGCATAAAAATCCATATTTTTTAAACCGTATTGTAGCTAGACTTCGACCGTGTAATTGAAAGAGGATCGATTAAGGTGTCCGAATGCGCAACGGAAGTTTCAAAAATGTTTTTCAAGGCAAAAATCGAGCACCTCATGTACTAGTGTGTAGCAAATACAAAAACACGAAATGT
Source organism: Primulina tabacum (assembly GCF_025594145.1). Lineage (NCBI taxonomy): Eukaryota > Viridiplantae > Streptophyta > Magnoliopsida > Lamiales > Gesneriaceae > Primulina > Primulina tabacum. The sequence continues at coordinate 19,849,989 of NC_134552.1, forward strand.
CATACATAGGGTGTTTTAAGAAAACCTATCAATCACAAAGGATTGATGATGACTCCAACTTAGTTTTAAATAAATAAGTTCTTGAATGGCAAAACAATCTTCAAGCTCTCCTTGCTTCAAAATTAGGCCCAACATTTGCAAGCTAGAACCCCTCTTATTTTGCACTAGAAAAATAAGAGGATTTTTCAAAGAGAAGAGTATGAATCCTTCAACAATTGAAGAAAGAAAAATGAGGAGAATATTGCTCCAATATTTCGGCCAAGTGAGGTTCAAAAGAGAAGGGATGAGCTTTTTCTTGGTTCTTGAAAAAGTGATAAAGATGCATGAGCATGCAATGCAAATTTTTAATGAAAAAGTGCCTCCAACCCTTCACCTCCCTAGCATGCTTTTTAAGTGGGCTTGTAACATTTACAAAGCCCATGGACTTTATTTAAATGTCTCAAACACATTTGAGTCCATTTAAAATTTTACTTGATTTTACTCAAGCCCACTAGTTTAATAATTATTTCTAATTGGGTTCTACAAGGCCCAATGTTGTTTAATTAATTCAACACTTGAATTAATTTAATTATTTGGACTCTACTAGGCCCATTAGTGTTTAATTAACTCAACACTTGAATTAATTTAATTTAGTCCATAATAATGTTTATGAAAATCAAAATTTTCAAATACATTATTTGTTTGGCCAACTTTTAATTTAGGAACACTTCCTAAAATTAAAAGTTATATTCTCATTATAGAAGTCATACTTCTATTTTTATTTACGCTTATAAACTCCTTTATAAGCCGTTCAACACATTGAACTATTTTTCTTCTCAACGGGATATAGAAAGCTAGCACTTGTGTGGCCCTCAATGGTTCATTGATACAACTAGCCGTGGGTTCACATCTATATGTGATTCGGGACTAAACATGTCCTTATATGAGCATACCCCAATTGCTCCATTCTTAATTATCAACTCCTTGATAACAAGAACGTCAGAACTCAAGTCTGATAGTACCCAACCAATTATGTTAAAAGCCTAGCAGCATCGCTTACATGATTCCCTAGGTATCAAACGATAGTGCCTGCAAGAACCATTTTATTATGGTTAGCGTACAGTACGGTCCCTTCAACTCATATATCCCGACCGATTCGACAACCATTGGTATATCGAGAGTTGTCAATGAATCGATACTATGTGTCATGTCGTAGTTGCATCGATGGTGAAATCTATGAAACACCTTTCATAATTACCACCATACTCTGATTAGAGATTTCATACTACGTATACATGTGATCACATAGGATATCCATACCCGAAGGCAAGCGGTGAATCCCCAACTACAATGCATCGACTCCTATATGTTTCGACAAAACACCCAACCTTGCCACCTGATGACCCCATGAGAGTCGGTAAACAAGTCAAAGTACAATGCTAGCATATAGAGTCTCAATGTTGTCCCGGGTCATAAGGACTAATGGTGTACAACCATAAACTAGGACGTTTCCACTCGATAAGTGAGAACCACTTGGAAAGTCCTTTATAGAGGGTTGTTCAGTGCACTCTACCAGGAGCACCTATCTGCATGCTCGGACATCACAATGTCCCCTACCAATGAAACATGGTACTCACATTGCAGATACTAGTCTCAAACTCGAGCGGCCTATATCCTTCTTAGCGGCGGTTGAATCGACTAGAAACTGTTTAGAATATATACAGTATTCCAAATATGAGTTTCATGATACTCATCATATGAGCATCTCATATTCTTTCTACTATTTGTATATTCAAGGACTTTATTTATGCAACTAGCATGGGTATACAGATAAAGATGTGCCAAAACAATAATTACAAATATTATTAAAATAAATATTGTTTGTACATAGAGTTTCGATGTGAATCATTGGCCAGCACTTGGCTCGACGAGCACCTAATCTAACAATCTCCCACTTGCACTAGAGCCAACCACCCATATGCTTTATACCCATCGATTTGCGATGCTTCTCGAATAATGGTCCATTTAAATGCTTAGTTAGTGGATCAACAATATTATCTGCGGAGCAGACTTTGTCAATCGAGATTTCTCCTCTTTCCATAATCTCTCGGAGGATGTGGTACTTTCTCAATACATGTTTGGACTTCTGATGAGACCTTGGCTTCTTTGCTTGAGCAATGGCTCCCGTGTTGTCACAAAGCACCGGGACAGGAGCAACTCCATTAGGAATGATGCCCAACTCTTAGACAAAATTCCTTATCCAAACAGTCTCCTTTGCTGCAGCTGATGCAGCAATGTATTCTGCCTTAGTGGTGGAATCTGCTGTACTGTCTTGCTTGGAACTCTTCCAAGAGACAGCAGCACCATTGAGCATGAATATGAATCCAGAGGTTGACTTAGAGTCATCGATATCGCTTTGGAAGCTAGAGTCGATATAGCCTTCCAATTTCGGTTCTCCACCCCCATAGACCAAGAACAACTTATTGGTCCTTCTCAAATACTTGAGGATGTCTTTCAAAGCTTTCCAATGTGGAAGACCAGGGTTCATTGATATCTACTCACTACACTTAGTGCAAAAGCCACGTCAGGACGTGTACATATCATCCCATACATGATGCTACCAATCGCAGATGCATATGGAATGCGTGTCATCGCCGCTATCTCTGCATCAGTCTTGGGAGACATAGACTTGGATAGGGACACGCCATGACACATTGGTAAATGTCCTCTCTTGGACTCATCCATCGAGAACCTCTTCACGATGATATCAATGTATGTGGACTGGGTGAGACCAAGCAATCTTCTTGATCTATCTCTACAGATCTGTATTCCCAATACAAAAGATGCTTCACCCAAGTCCTGCATCGAGAACTTACTCACTAACCATATTTTATTTGATTGCAACATTCCTACATCATTCCCAATGAGTAGAATGTCATCAACATAAAGCACCAGGAATGTCACAGCACTCCCACTGACCTTCTTATACACACAAGGTTCCTCAGGATTCTTAGTAAAACCAAACTCTTTGATTGTACTGTCGAATCTAAGGTTCCAACTCCTAGATGCCTGCTTTAGACCATAAATAAATCTTTGAAGTTTGCATACCATATGCTCACTTCCGACAGATGTAAACCCTTCAGGTTGAGACATGTAAATCTCTTCCTTAATATCCCCATTAAGAAAGGCTGTCTTGACATCCATCTGCCATATCTCATAGTCATACCATGCAGCTATGGCTAGCAATATCCTTATAGACTTGAACATTGCAACTGGAGAAAAGGTTTCCTCAAAATCAACTCCTTGTCTTTGAGTATATCTTTTTGCTACCAATCGCGTCTTGAAGGTCAATACCTTCCAATCCGCCCCAAGTTTCCTCTTGTAAATCCATTTACACCCTATGGGAACAATTCTCTCAGGTGGATCCACGAGATTCCACACTTGGTTCAAATGCATGGAATTCATCTCAGATTCCATTGCTTCAAGTCACTTGGATGAATCGGCATCAGATAACGCTTCCTTGAAGGTCCTTGGATCACATCCATGGTTAGGCTCATCATGGCCCTCTTCAAGAAGCAGACCATACCTCATAGGTGGTTTCGAGACTCTCTCGGATCTTCTAGGAGCTTGTATGATAAGTGCAATTTTTGCACTTAAATTATCCCCATAATGCATATAGATTGTTAGTTTTCTTGGGCAGAATTATGCGGTATTGTTACTTTTGATGTACTTGCAGGAATATAGCGGAAGCTACTACATGGGCGTAAAAGGATAAAAAAATGACGCTTAGAAGAAAATGGTGAAAATGGCCCTCTATTGGAGACAGCAAAACCCGCGCATATGCACGAGTCAAAGGCACGCATATGCGCGAGTGATACACCTAAGCAAGGGAAAATACACAAAGACTCACGCATATGCGCCGACATTGGCGCGCATATGCGCGCGACGCGATGCTCAGACTTAAATAGGTTTAATCGTGGGTTTAGAAGGGATTCGGAAATTTTAGTAGCAGCCGACATATCTTAGAGCTAAAGAGCAGAAGTCAGAATACGAAAGACGGAACGCGAAGAACGGAGATAGAAGACGCTGAATCCGGACACGGAGACGCAATTTCATCTGCCCTCAACACGTTTCTTATTCGGTTATTTACTTTTACGTTTTTAATGATTACAAATAGGTTTTTTATTGATTTAAATTCAACTATGAACTAATTTTATTTTCTAGAGATTGATGTAATCTTGGTTGAACCTATGTTATTGATGTTTTGAATTTTCATGAATTAATTCATCGTGTTTATTTGTGATTTCTTGTCGTTAATGCTTTTGAATTACTTGCCATAATTCAATTGATCAAATAATTAAGATCTAACACTCGAGAGAGGGGATTAAAATTAGGACAGGGGAAATCACATCGTTAGACGTTTATAACGTGCAAAAGACGTATAACTCTGACGAATCCATAAGAGAACCTTGTTTGCATTTATTACGTATTACGTGAATTTGAATAGACATATTAAAATCAGTAATAGGTAATACAGTTCTATTTATCACTTGAAAAAGGGAATGGGAAATTGCGAGTTCTTGGTTAGTAAACATGATGCGATTTAATGATATGTTAGTCAATTTTAATTTAGCATAGGGGAGACCAGACGAAATCATATCTCTAGATTGCTTTACTCATTGAATTTCGACTGTGTGCATAAGATTTACATAATTCGCTATTTTATCTGAATTGATTGTAAATCATCTATTTGATTTCTCTAAATAAAGTTGAACTATGTCAATTATGGTAATTAATATACAGTTTTAAATAATTACTCCTCGTGGGACCGATATCTGTACTCTAACCAGTACTAAAACTTGACACCCTACACTTGCGGTAGTGAAAATTCGCAACAAGTTTTTTGGCGTCGTTGCCGGGGAGTAAAAATATTTAATTGCAAATTGATATCATTACTAAGTGGTCTTGACTTTAATTTAGATTTTATTTTATTTTATTTTTTTTGTTACTTTATAATCTCTGCTGTTTTGCAGTGCATGCGAAGATACCAAAATCCCGACCTGCTTATTTTTTATCCGGAGATCGAAAGAACTGCGAGAAGACTAAGAAAAGCTAGAAGGGAAGAAATCTTAGCAATGACTAAGAATAGGGAAAACGACAGACATAACCTGCCAGAGGCCATACCTATCAGAGATCACTTCCGACCAGTGATCGACACTCACTATTCTGGCATTGCAAGAGGGACCATCAACGCCAATAATTTCGAACTAAAACCTGCCCTGATTAATATGGTCCAACAAAACCAGTTCGCGGGGACTGCTACTTCTGATCCTCACGTTCATTTGAGGACTTTCTTGGAGATCACGGACACGGTAAAAATGAATAATGTTCCTGATGATATTATTAGATTGCGTTTGTTTCCATTTTCTCTCAGGGACCAAGCAAGAGGATGGCTCCATTGCCGCTAGGGAGCATTACGACATGGCAGGAGTTAGCCATGAAATTCCTTTCAAAATATTTCCCCCCGCCAAGTCTGCACAATTGAAGATTGTGATCAGCACTTTCAGGCAGACTGATTTTGAGCAACTCTATGAGGCGTGGGAAAGGTATAAAGAGTTGTTGCGAAGGTGCCCGAATCATGGCTTTGAAGACTGGGCACATATTGAGCTTTTTTACACGGGGTTGAATGGCCAGACACGGACAACAGTGGATGCAGCGGCAGGTGGCACGATCTTTGCCAAATCTCCTGCTCAAGCCTACGACTTGCTTGAGCAGATGACTATTAATAGCTACCAATGGCCTTCTGAGAGGTCAGGAGTAAAGAGAACAGCTGGAGTCTATGCTGTGGATCCGATTACATCGCTCACCGCCCAAGTTTCTTAATGCGAACACGGATGGTCAAGCCCCAAGGAAAGCGTGGGACCCTTTAGAGTAGCCGGAGGGACCAATCACGAAGGGACGACTGAAGAGATACAAGGAAGCATTGCAGGGGCTTATGAGCAAGGAAGAAGGACTTACAAGCGAGGTGCAAAGTGCTGATGGGTTCGTAATTCACGGGAGCAAGTGCGGGAGTCAGTGGATGCGGTTCAAGTGCTAAAATATGAAGAAAATGACCTTGGACCAGAAGCTTCCGCGCTAGGGCGGCCAAAATTCACCGCCCCAGTGCCAAACATTCTGCCCGATTCTAGAGCGTCTCGCGCTAGGGCGGCCAAACTTCACCGCCCCAGCGCGCCTGTCCAGAAAGCCTCGCGCTAGGGCGGCCAAACTTCACCGCCCCAACGCGCCGCAGCCGAGAAAAAATACTTCTTTCCTTATTTAGAGTTTTAATTATCTTGGTAACTTGATTTTGATATCTTTTTGATATGTAAACATATATGGACGAAAATTAACACAGAATATACATTATTATTGATAGTTTATCAAACTTTTTTAGACGCTCTAGGAATCAGGCAGAATGTTTGGCGCTGGGGCGGTGAAGTTTGGCCGCCCTAGCGCGGAAGCTTCTGGTCCAAGGTCATTTTCTTCATATTTTAGCACTTGAACCGCATTCCACTGACTCCCGCACATTGCTCCTGTGAATCACGAACCCTTCAGCACTTTGCACCTCGCTTGTAAGTCCTTCTTCCTTGCTCATAAGCCCCTGCAATGCTTCCTTGAATCTCTTCCGTTGTCCCCTCGTGATTGGTCCATCCGACAACTCTAAAGGGTCCCACGCTTTCCTTGGGGCTTGACCATCCGTGTTCGCATCATCCTCCCCTCTTGAAAAGGATTTGTCCTCAAATCTTGTTCATCACCTACATCAAACAATGACAAATCACTAACATTAAAAGTAGAGCTCACATTATAATCACCTGGTAGATCGAGTTTTTAGGCGTTGTCATTGATCCTTCAAGTACTTGGAATGGTCCATCACCCCTAGGTAATAGCTTTGAACGTCTCTTCTCGGGGAACCTTTCCTTCCTCAAGTGTAGTCACACCCAATCTCCTTTCTCAAATACCACCTTCTTCTTCCCCTTGTTAGCTTGCTTGGCATATTGCTCATTCTTCTTCTCAATGTTGGCCTTGGCCTTTTCATGCAAACTCCTCACAAATTCGGCTTTTTTCTTGCCATCCATGTTTAACCTTTCACTCACAGGTAAAGACATCAAATCCAACGGAGTCAAATGATTAAAACCATGCACAATTTCAAACGATGAATAATTGGTAGTAGAATGCACGCAACGATTATAAGCAAACTCAACAAATGGCAAACAATCTTCCCAATTCTTTAAGTTCTTTTTAAGTATTGCACGCAAAAGTGTTCCTAAAGTTCTATTAACAACCTCAGTTTGTCCATCCGTTTGAGGATGATAGGTAGTAGAGAACAACAATTTTGTGCCAAGTTTAGCCCACAACGTTTTCCAAAAGTAACTCAAAAACTTAACATCACGGTCAGAAACAATAGTCCTAGGCATGCCATGCAACCTAACGACATCTCTAAAGAATAAGTCTGCAATGTTAGAAGCATCACAATTTTATAACAAGCTATAAAATGTGCCATTTTAGAAAATCTATCAACAACAACAAATATAGAGTCCCTCCCCTTCTTTGTCCTAGGCAACCCCAAAACAAAGTCCATAAAAATATCAACCCAAGGTTCACTGGGGATGGGAAGAGGTGTATACAATCCATGTGGTTGTGTCCTAGACTTAGCTTGTCTACAGGTTATGCACTTATCACACACACGCTCAACATCACGTTTCATACGTGACCAATAAAAATGTTCATGCAAAGCACTCAAGGTTTTTGCCACACGTGCCCCATCAAACCACCCCCATGTGCCTCCCTAACAAGTAATTCACGAATGGATGATTTATGGATGCACAACCTATCTTCTCTAAACAGAAAACTGTTATGCAAATAGAATTTCTCATGTGGACCATGCATACAAGTTTCAAACACACTCTTAAAATCCTCATCTAGCACATACAACTCTTTTACTTGCTCAAACCCCAAAATCTTGGATTCCAAGGTAGAGATTAGCACGTACCTCCGTGATAGTGCGTCGGCCACTATATTCTCCTTACCTTGTTTGTACTTGATTATGTAGGGGAATGTCTCTATGAATGCCACCCACTTGGCATGCCGCTTGTTCAGCTTTTGTTGCCCCTTAAGGTGCTTTAGAGACTCGTGATCCGTATGAATCACAAACTCCTTAGGCCTCAAGTAGTGCTGCCACGTCTCTAGGGTCCTCACAAGTGCGTAGAACTCCTTATCATACGTGGGATAGTTCAGGGCGGCTCCATTGAGTTTCTCGCTAAAGTATGCCACCGGTCGACCTCTTTGCATCAAGACTCCACCAATACCTACACCTGAAGCATCACATTCAATTTCAAATGTATTAGCAAAATCAGGTAAAACAAGTAAAGGAGCATTAATTAATTTTTGCTTAATAAGATTAAAAGACTTCTCTTGCTCCTCGCCTCAATGGAATGGAACGTTATTCTTGATTACCGCCGTCATCGGTGCTGCCAATGTGCTAAAATCCTTTACAAACCTCCTATAGAAGCTTGCAAGTCCATGAAAACTTCGGACATCCACTCATATAACCCATATTTGGTTTTAAATGCAGTTTTCCACTCATCACCTTCCCTCATCCTAATTTGGCGATAACCACTCTTCAAATCAATTTTGCTAAAGATACAAGCATCATGCAATTCATCTAACATATCATCTAGTCTAGGTATGGGAAGCCTATACTTAATGGTTATGTTATTGATTGCCCTACAATCTACACACATATGCCATGAGCCATCTTTCTTAGGAACTAGTAAAACAGGTACAGCACAAAGTGACATAGACTCACGCACAAAACCTCTATCTAACAACTCACTTACCTGTCGTTGAAGTTCCTTAGTCTCCTCCGGATTGCTCCTATAGGCTGGGCGATTTGGCAATGCACTCCCCGGCACGAAATCGATTTGGTGCTCGATTCACCTCAATGGTGGTAAGCATTGAGGTAACTTCTCCGGGAACACATCTTCAAATTCCTGCAAAAGTGAAACAACAATGCTCAGAAGGGACCCGGCTATATCACTTGTGTTAAGGAGAATCTCCTTCTAAAGAATCAACACAAGTGGTTCATGTGTGTGCATTAAAAGTTTCAACTCACCTTTTTGGGCCATATATGTTTTCTTTTTGGCCTCTTTCCTCTCATTTTCTTTCCTCTCAATTTCTTTTCTCTCTTTTTTCTTTTGTATGGCTATCTCACTCTTTTGATCACTCTTTTTTCAGCCATTTTATTTTTATTTTCAAATGTCATCTCACTTCTTTGTTCACTCTTTTTTTCGGCCTCGTCTCTCTTCTTTTTTTTCAATTGTCCTCCAACACTTGCTTTGGGAACAATAGGAAGTAAAACAATATATTCTTTCTTAAGAACAAAGGAATACCTATTCTTAAACCCATCATGCGTCACTCGCCTATCATATTGCCACGGCCTACCCAACAAGATATGACAAGAATGCATGGGTACCACGTCACACAAGACCTCATCAATATACTTCCCAATAGAAAAAGACACCAACACTTGTTTGTTCACCTTCGGAGTGTTTGTTCACCTTCACCTCCACACAATCATTCAACCATTGAAGCCTATATGGTTGAGGATGCTTTAATGTAGGTAAACCCAATTTTTCGACCATCTCACTACTAGCTACATTGGTACAACTCCCCCCATCTATGATTAGATTGAAAACCTTTTGATTTAAAAAACACCTAGTGTGGAACAAGTTCTCCCTTTGGTTAGTCTCCTCCTCCTTGACTTGGGCACTCATGATCCGCCTAGTCACTAGTGCTTCACCTACAACCGCCTCATATCCCTCATCAGGATCCTCTAATGCAGGCATCTCATCATCATCATCACCCTCACTATGCGATTCATACTCACCATAGTCATTTAAAATCATCACCCTTTTATTAGGACATTCACTAGCAATATGACCCAACCCTTGACACCTAAAACATCTAGTATCTCTAGCTCGAGTAAGAGGAGTTTCAAATTTACCTTGCACTCCTTGTTTAGGCGCCTCTTATTTGGTCTCAACCTTGGGCTTGGTCACCAACTTATTCTCCTCACGTTTCACCACATTTGATCGCCAAGAAGATGATGAACTCCCAGCTTGATTAGTGCGGCCAACTCCTCGCCTCTTGAGTTGCTGCTCCACCTTTATGGCCATTTGCACCATCTCGTCTAGATCCAAGTAGTGCCTAAGCTCCACTTGATCCTCTATTTCCCTGTTCAAACCACAAAGAAAATGAGCCATTGTCACCTCACTATCTTCCTCAATATTTGCCCTAATCATGACTACTTCCATCTCCTTATAGTAGTCCTCCACACTCTTCAACCCTTGCCTCAAAGTTTGTAGCCTCTTAAACATCTCCCTATAATAGTGATTGGGCACAAACCTCTTCCTCATGACCCTCTTCATCTCATCCCAAGTTTCAATGGGTCTCTCAATATACCTCCTTCTAGGGGTCACTAATTGATCCCACCAAATGAGAGCATAGTCTAGAAATTCCACCACCTGCCAACCTAACCTTCTTTTGTTCGGAGTAGTGGTGACATTCAAATACAAACTCTACCCTCTTTTCCCACTCTAAATATGCCTCCTGGTCAGATTTCCCATGGAACGAAGGAATTTTCATCTTAATACTACCCATGTTACCATCTTCCCTATTTCCATCATATCTACCCCGTACAGCTTCTCTTTTTCGTCTACCAAATCCTCTACCTCTTCCATTCCTACCCCAATTTTTGTTTTGGCTCGCCTCATCTCCTCCCAAATCATATTCTTCCTCTTCTTCTCCTCTACCCAAATCCTTAGACTTAGTTTTACCTCCACTAGTACTAACTTCAAGCCTACTCATCCTCTTATGTAATGGCTCCTGTTCAACTCTCATCATTCTACTAAAATGCCCAAATAATGCCTCCATTTGAACCTTAGACAACCCCGGGTTCGAACTATCTCCTACCTCCCTCTCCGTTTAATTTCAAATTTGTACCTACAAGAAAATGTTAGTAGAAAACAAAATATTCTCACCCGAATGCTCACAATCACTTCAAAGAAAGTCGCTCGTCACTCCTCTCTAATTTTTTTTTTTTGCTCACAACAAATACTCACTAGTCACTCCAAAGAAAATACACTCGCACTCAAGTAATTTTCACTCAAATTTGATAGTATCCTCGAAAGTGTGCTCAAGATTTGTATTTGTATATCAAACAATCAAGTCCAACTTGTGAACAATTGTGATCGACTCACTTGGACTGCGTAGACAAGAAATTTGAAGATCAATATTTTTTTTTTGACTGTGTGAGACAATTGTATATGACTCACAAAAAGGAATAGAACAAAATACCAAAAAGAAATATTGGTGAATTTTTGGATTTTTGGTAACCTTTTTTTTTTTTGCTGAGTACTTACTCGAAAATCCCAAAACAAAAATCACCAAAAATTTCGGAACTGAAGAAGAATGATATGCTAGAAAGACAGATCTGAAAAGAAACAAAAGGATAATAGATCTGATAATAGAACGAGATAATAAGTGATAAAACTTACTTGAATTCAATGAGCCTAAGCTTTGATACCAAAAGATGTGAATCTTTGTACGAACGACTAGCAAACACGATAAAAGAAGAATCGCGCCCTCAAATTCAATATCGAACGAAGAATTCGTGTTGACCTGATCTTTTGAATCAAGTATGGGTTTGTAATATTCACCTCTAAATTATAAAATTTAGCAACAAATAATCACGAATAAAACAATTTAATTATCAGACAAACCTTCAAAGAACTAGTCCTTGACAATCCGTATGAAATCAACCGACAAACGCCACAAAGTATGAACCTTGATAAGTTTGATTTTTTATGAACACAAAACAAAGCTTTGAAAAAGTTTGAGAGAAAATCTCAAAAAGTTTGATAAACTATCAATAATAATGTCTATTGTGTGTTAATTTTCGTCCATATATGTTTACATATCAAAAAGATATCAAAATCAAGTTACCAAGATAATTAAAACTCTAAATAAGGAAAGAATTATTTTTTCTCGGCTGCGGCGCGCTGCGGCTGTGAAGTTTGGCCGCCCTAGCACGAGGCTTTCAGGACAGGCGCGCTGGGGCGGTGAAATTTGGCCGCCCTAGGGCGAGACGCTCTGGAATCGGGGAGAATGTTTGGCGTTGGGGAGGTGAAGTTTGGCCGCCCTAGCGCGGAAGCTTCTTGTCCAAGGTCATTTTCTTTATATTTTAGCACTTGAACCGCATTCCACTGATTCCCGCACTTGCTCCCGTGAATCACGAATCCTTCAGCACTTTGCACCTCGCTTGTAAGTCCTTCTTCCTTGCTCATAAGCCCCTGCAATGCTTCCTTGAATCTCTTCAGTCGTCCCCTCGTGATTGGTCCCTCCGACAACTCTAAAGGGTCCCACGCTTTCCTTGGGGCTCGACCATCCGTGTTTGCATCATTTCTACACTAACCACCCAATTAGCAGCTATGAACAAGGTGAGCACAGCAGAGGGTGAAAGTGCACCGGTTGTTGTTGAATACACACATTTTTCTGAAGAAGTCCAATACATCAACAACAAGAATTTTGGAGGCTATGGATGATATCGAGGTAACCCTTCCCCTAATACTTATCACCTTGGATTGAGAAATCATGAGAATTTTTCATATGCAAATAATAAGAATATATTGAATCTTCCACTGGTTTCAATACATCAAATGGGGAATGGAAGCCATCATTTGAAGATTTAGTTGGGACTTTTGTTGCTGAATCTGGCAAGAGAATGGCTAGGACTGAGTCTAGGCTTGATAACCTAGAGACCCACATGGCAAATATTGGTGCTTCTTTGAAAATCTTGGAGACGCAAGTTGGGTAGATAACAAAACAACTCACGTTTCAACCGTCAGGCCGAGTACCAAAGACTGCAGACCCGAGTATCAGAGAGGTGAATGCTGTTTTCATACAACATGAGAAGGTTGGAATGATAGAAGTAGAAGAGAAAAGAGTTGATCATAAACCCAACTGGGAAGATAAGCCGACTCCAAGCAAAGGGGATCGAGGTAAGAAAGGTAAGAATTACGATTTTGATCAATGCATTGATATTTCTTTACTTCCCTATCCCCATAGATTTTTACAATTAAAGGATGAATTTCAAAAGAGAAAAGGTCTTGAAAATCTCAAGAACCTACACTCTAACATTCAGTCTGCAGAGCAGGAAGAGGTGGCATTTACTGGAGGAGATGATAAGGAAAGGCAAAGAAATCCTCCTCAGAAGCTGCAGGACTCCGGGGAATTTGTTGTCCCATGTGAAATAGGGGGTCAATTAGTGAAAAAAGATATATGTAAATCAGGAGCAAGCGTGAATATAATGTCAAGTTCTCTCTATGAGAAACTTGGACTACCCAGGATAAAACCCACATAATTAAGTTTGTAGCTGGCAGATAAATCGGTGAAGGTGCCATTGGACATTGTGGAAGATGTTGAACTTAAGATTGACAAATTGAAAGTTCTAGCAGAATTTGTGGTACTCGATATGGGGAATAGTCATAACGTTCACGTCATTCTAGGACGACCATTATTGGCTGCTGTTGGAGCCATCATTGACGTGAAACGAGGAAAGATGACCATGGAAGTTGAAGGTCAACTGGTGGCAATAAGGGCATCCAAGAAATCATAAGACCCACCATGAACAGGATTAGTGACAGTCGGGCTGATGACAATAAACCAAGCGCTGTGTGAGAGACAACCCATATTTATTTATTTTTTGCATTCGTTTTGTTTTTACTATTTTATTTCAATTCCTTAGTTTTTTAATTTTAATTTTCTCTATTCAAGTATTAATTTGATTTTTTTTATTTTTGCAGGTATTTAAAAAAAAATCGAAAAGCTTATGGACAGTGTGTGTCGCGCATATGCGCGACTTATTTTCGCGCACATGCGTGACACTGGCAGAAGTCTACGCGCATATGCGCCACTCATGGCACGCACATGCGCGACGAAGGCAGAGACATCAGCGCATATGCACAACTTATGGACGCGTATATGCGCGAAAGACCACACGCGAGACAGTAACCTAAGCGCATATGCGCCGCACTAGGGCGCGCATATGCGCGAGATTTAATTTAAGAAAAAAAAAAGGGCATCGTGATTCTCCTCCTCAGAACCAAACACAGCCGCCTCCCTCTCTTCTGAAATAAGCACAGCCGCCTCCATCCTCCGAAACGCCACCCGCCGCCGCCCCTATCTACAAGCTGCACTATGAAGCTTCAATCACTGCCACAACTTCCGACCACACTCCGATTCCTGTGAGTCGATTATAGCTGTTCTATCGCAAGTTTGGGGTCCTATTATCTCTGATTTTTTGCTCTTCTGTTGGTTGAGTTTAGTGTGTGGGCGTGAGCATTTGATTATTGATATGGCACCGAAAAAGAAATCTAAGAAGGGTGCTTTTTTTTTCCGCAAGTTTTGATACGCACCGATTTTGGAATGAGGAAGCCCAGCAAATTTATAAGAGCTCTATGACTCGGTCCATCATCTCGGAGAGGGGATTTAATTTATCGATAGCACGTGGTGTGATTGTGAATGAACTGGAACGAAGATAATGGGTTGAATTTGCTCACCCGCCTCTAGATGCTGTGATCTCAGTTGTGCGGGAGTTCTATGCTAATCTGCGGATACGCCATGACGAGTCGAAAGTATTGGTGAGAGGTAAATTGGTATCGTTTGACTCTCAAATGATAAACATGATCTATCAGATGCCAAGCCTCGACCAAGACGAGTACAGTGAATTTCTAGAAGAGGAGGTTAATTATTCAGAGGTCATTCGGACCGTATGTCAGGCAGGTGCTGTATGGAAAATGAGCTCGAGTGATCCAATTTCTCTAAAGAAATCCGATATGGGCCCCAATGCAAGTGCGTGGACATCGTTCGTGTTGGCCCGGGTTCTCCCATCCTCGCACTACCATGATGTAACCAAAGACAAAGTTGCACTTGTCTTCGCTATTTTGATGGGTAAATCTGTTGACTTGGGGAAAATAATCTATGGATCGTTCATGAGAGCCGGCACATGGTTAGCCACGGTCGCCCTTCCATGCCCTCACATTGTTACCGAGCTATGCAGACAGGCCGGCGTGTCATGGTCGCCTGATGAGCAAGTGCTTAAGCCGAAAGCCCCCATTGTTGCCTTCTTTAGAGCTGCCTCTTATATTCCCCACGAGTATCCAGATGAAGAGGAGCTCCCGCAGCCACAGCTTCCACCGCCACCACCACCTGAGGCAGCCAGACAGCGCAGGGGAGACCGATTTCGTAGACTTGAGACAGAGATGGAGGACCAGAGGAGGTTACTGGTTGAGCAGCGCTAGATGCTGGATTCGCTTCAGTTCCGCACCGACCATTTCATGGGATACCTGATGGACTTCACTTCCATGCTTGCTCAGTGGTTCCCACCTATAGGTCCAGAGGATCCGATGTTTCCCCAGCCACCTGCATGGCCACCGCAGTATCCTGTAGCCCCTTACCAGCCCCCACCCCAGAACATGGACGAGGATGAAAACGATGGTGACGGCGAGCACTGACGCTCATCGTGGGAGGTATGATTGTTCCGTTCTTTCTTGTTTATACATTGAGAACAATGCATACTTTAAGTTTGGGGGGGTGATTTAATTTTGATGTTTGTGTTTGATGTTTATTTTTTAAAAAAAATATTTAATTTAGTTTTTTTTTTCCATTTTTTTAGTCGTTAAATTGTTTTTTTTAGAGTTGTGGAATTAAGGTAATAACCAAACAATGATGGGAATTGACCCGAAACACATGTTTTTCCATTATTACGAATCTAAATGCATGCTATCTTTACTTAACCATTTACACACTACTTCACGATTGCTATGATTGTTGATACATCCGATGTCATGAGAGTGTTCATGTGATTTGTGATTTGGAATGTATGAATTGACTCCAAAACCTGCATGTTGATTACTTGTTGAGTTACATGTTCACTAACACAAAAATGATTCAGGCAGTATTTGAATTATTTTGGGCCTGTTTTTCCTTGAATAATTTGTCAATTGTTAGCCCGTTGAGCCTAAATGAGAATGAGATGTATGATTTGTTCTGTTTGAATACCCGAAAACATGATCTATCTGTGTTTTTTGATTGGTAAATTGAAAGTAGTCTAGAACTTGGTTTGGCACTCTTCGAGGCGAGATACGGGTATTGTGTGACTTAGGGATGATTTAGGCGATTTTTGGAACGTTTGAGCCTTTCAAGCCTACCCATAACATCATATTATACCCTAGTGTCCCATATTTGAGCTTAATGAAAATCGAATGGAGTGTGCCAAGGCACACAAAAGCCCCCATTCATATCAATTCTAAATCCCTACGTCAACTACAAATTTCTGAGCATATACACTAATACCTACCGAAAACTGAGAGAAAACGAACCTGCATATCACTACAAAAGTTCTTCTCCCTTGTGCGCGTATAAGAATATCATCGAAAAAAAAGGAAAAAAGATGAAAAGAAAGAAATGAAGTTCTATGAAAAAAAAATGTTTATAAAAAAGAGAAGGAAAAAGTTGAATAAAGAATAAAGAGTATGACGTAGTGATGTGAAAAAGAGGACAAAATGGTGAATATGTTGTGGCAAAGCAAGTTAATGTGAAACAAGAGGAAGAAGGAGAAGCGTGTTGAAAAATAAATTGGTTTCTTTCTCTAACTTTTGATTCTCTGTCTTCATTTGTAGCCATTAACCATAGCCTAACGCTATAATCTTAAAAGACCTATTAACCAAGTCACATGTACCCAATATACTAGTGGAGAAGAGTTGCCAAAGTTAAGCCTATGGACACTTGAAAAATGCTGTCGATAGACATAGAATTTGATTGTGCACATGTGCGCATCTCATGATATTGGACTTTGTTTGGTTAATTATTGTCTGCAGATTGCCATTTTGTTTAGCCAAATGTTACCCTATAAGTCCTGTTGATTTGTGAAGGTAAATGTGTGTCTCAATGGTTTTGCTAATTACATGTGTGTCGAGGAGTCCAGAATTTTTTTTCGAGATAAAAAGTTATGAACTTATCGTGGCATTTGGATTGGGTAAATGAGAATAGCAAAATACACACGCACGTGAACTGTGAGTAAAGTGGCATGTGTTTGATTCAATATGATGGGGATTGTAATCTCTGAGGCTAGTGGTTATCCTTTTATTCCACAATTCTTGTTCGCCAGTTACTTTCTTTTAGATGTGTTGAGTCTAGTCTAGTTAATATTTTATTTTATTTTGCTCGGGACTAGCAAAAGTTCAAGTTTGGGGGGATTTGATAAGTGCAATTTTTGCACTTAAATTATCCCTCATAATGCATATAGATTGTTAGTTTTCTTGGGCAGAATTATGCGGTATTGTTATTTTTTATGTGCTTGCAGGAATATAGGGAAAGCTACTACATGGGCGTAAAAAGGATAAAAAAATGGCGCTTAGAAGAAAATGGTGAAAATGGCCCTCTATTGGAGAAAGAAAGACCCGCACATATGCGCGAGTCAAAGGCGCGCATATGCGCGAGTGATACACCGAAGCAAGGGAAAATACAGAAAGACTCGTGCATATGCGCCGACATGGGCGCGCATATGCGCGCGGCGCGATGTTCAGACTTAAATAGGTTTAATCGTGGGTCTAGAAGGGATTCAGAAATTTTAGTAGCAGCCGACATATCTTAGAGCTAAAGAGCAGAAGTCAGAATACGGAAGACGGAACGCGAAGAACGGAGATAGAAGACGCTGAATCCGGACACGGAGACGCACTTTCATCTGCCCTCAACACGTTTCTAATTCGGTTCTTTACTTTTACGTTTTTAATGATTACAAATAGGTTTTGTATTGATTTAAATTCGACTATGAACTAATTTTATTTTCTAGAGATTGATGTAATCTTGGTTGAACCTATGTTATTGACGTTTTGAATTTTCATGAATTAATTCATCGTGTTTATTTGTGATTTCTTGTCGTTAATGCTTTTGAATTACTTGCCATAATTCGATTGATCAAATAATTAAGATCTAACACTCGAGAGAGGGGATTAAAATTAGGACAGGGAAAATCACATCGTTAGACGTTTATAACGTGCAAAAGACGTATAACTCTGACGAATCCATAAGAGAACCTTGTTTGCATTTATTACGTGTTACGTGATTTTGAATAGACATATTAAAATCAGTAATAGGTAATAAGTTTTATTTATCACTTGAAAAAGGGAATAGGAAATTGCGAGTTCTTGGTTAGTAAACATGATGTGATTTAATGATATGTTGGTCAATTTTAATTAGCATGGAGGAGACCAGATGAAATCATATCTCTAGATTGCTTTACTCATTGAATTTCGATCGTGTGCATAAGATTTACATAATTCGCTATTTTATCTTAATTGATTATAAAACATCTATTTGATTTCTCTAAATAAAGTTGAACTATGTCAATTATGGTAATTAATATACAGTTTTAAATAATTACCCTCGTGAGACCGATATCTGTGCTCTAACCAGTACTAAAACTTGACACCGTACACTTGCGGTAGTGAAAATTCTCAACATTGTATCTCCTCTCTTGGCTCTTCGGGTGTGGGTTCTATAAATTTAGGTGTCTCTCGAACCTCTTCGAGTTTTATTATCTCCCCTTTTATATCCAATAGAAATTCCTTTTCCAAAAAGGTAGCATTCCTAGAAACAAACACCTTTGTTTCTTGGGGATGATAGAAATAATATCCAACTGAATTCCTTTGATATCCCACAAAGTAACATAAAATAGATCGACTATCCAATTTATCTCTCACTGCCTCCTTCACATGAGCAGGGCATCCTCATATTCTAAGATAAGAATATTTGGGAGGCTTACCCATCCATATCTCATATGGTGTCTTATCAACTGCCTTTGAAAGGACATTGTTCAACAACAGTGCCACTGTCTCAAGCGCATATCCCCAAAAAGAAGGCGGCAACTCCGTGAACCCCATCATAGACCGAACCATGTCCATCAAAGTCCGGTTACGACTGCTCCGAAACACCATTCAACTGTGGTGTAGCGGGCGGAGTTCACTGCGAGAGAATCACATTCTCCCTAAGATACTCTTGGAACTCGGCACTCAATTACTCACCACCTCGATCCGATCGAAGTGTCTTGATGCTTCGTCCCAACTGTTTCTCTACTTCACTTCTGAATTCTTTGAACCTTTCAAAGGCTTCAGACTTGTATTTCATCAAATACACATACCCATACCTCGAAAAGTCATCGGTAAATGTGATGAAGTAGGCATGTCCATGCTTAGAGGTGATGCTAAGCGGACCACACACATCGGTATGGATCAAATCCAATAACCCTTTGGCTCGCTCCACATGGCCCTTAAAGGGAATTTTGGTCATCTTTCCTTTTAGACAGGATTCACAAGTCGTGAGAGCAATTAATATCAGACATATCAAACATGCCTACTCCCACTAACTTGTTCATCCTTCTTAGGGAAATATGTCCTAATCGAGCGTGCCACAATTGTGCCGAATTTAGAGTATCTTGTTTTCGCTTGTTTGTTGTTGTTATTGCTTGGACATTGTTTAGTGGAATATCTTTCAATTTTAAGGTGTAGAGATCGTTTTCAAGTTATCCAGTACCAATTAAACATTCATTCTTGTAAATGTTGCAAACATCTTTGCTAAATAAACAAGAAAATCCATCTTATCAAGCATAGAAATGGAAATAATGTTTTTCACCAAATCTGGTACAAACAAAACGTCTCTCAAAATCAACTTACAATCATTGTTCAACAATAAATAAACATCTCCTACGACCTTGGCAGCAACTCTTGCTCCATTGTCCATCCTCAAGAAGGTCTCACCTTCCCTAAGCCTTCTACTTCTTCCCATCACCTGCAAATCATTACAGAGATGTGAGCCACAGCCGGTATCTAATACCCAAGAAGTAGAGTTAATTGAAATGTTTACTTCAATATAGAACATACAATTTCCAGAACTCTTCTGGGCAAGATATTCTCTGCAATTACGCCTCCAATGTCCAGGCTTCTTGCAGTGATGACAAATATCAGCAGTCTTGTCAGCCTTCACTGGTATGGCTGCCACAATGGGACTCGGAGTCTGTCTCTTCAAGGGCACGTTCTTCTTGGGACGTTGGAAAGAACGCTTCTTTTCCTTCCCACGTGGATCAATCTTCGTACCAGATGAAGAACCCACATAAAGAACCGACTTCTTTTTCTTGATAGTAGATTCAAAAGTCACAAGCATATTCACCAACTCCTCAAGGCTAGGCTCCAGCTTGTTCATGTTGAAATTCACCACAAAAGGATCAAATGAGCTAGGCAGTGACAAGAGCAACACGTCGGTGGTCAACTCCGAAGGCAACATCAGATCCATTCCAACGAGCTTGTCCACAAGCCCAATCATCTTTAGGCCATGCTCATGGACCGAAGCCCCATCTCGCATGCGTAAAGTGATTAGCTCCTTGACGGTAGCATGCCTAATAGGCCGTGTCTGCTCACCAAAGAGCTCCTTGAGATGCAAATGAATGTCAGCAGCACTCTTTGCATCCTCAAAACGCCTCTACAGCTTATAATTCATAGAAGCCTGCATATAACACCTGGCTTTCAAGTCATGGTCACACCATTCCTTGTAAGTCTTCAATTCCTCAGGAGTGCAGTCAGTCGGAGCCTCAACAGGGGGCGACTCAGTCAGTGTATATGCTATCCTTTCCGAATTCAAGACGATTTTTAAGTTTTTTAGCCAGTTGAGGTAATTAGGTCTGGTTAATACGTGTTTGTCGAGTATTGCAGATAGCGGATTGCGAATCGAAGACATTGTCAAAAATTGTACTGAAAAGTAAAACAGATAAATGTTAATGACTATTTTAAAATATTTAATAAGATATAAAGTATGGACTTTTACTTTATAAATGTTTACTCCCACTGTTTTGACATCTTTCACTACCCTCTAGTGAAAACGGAAAACTCCTTTCCTCAGTAGGTACGCAAGGTCCAATAGCGAATTATGATCCCGAATAATATCAGCCAATCACAATTTCTAAAAGGTAGTTTCCAATTGCATCACTATGCAACCCTCTACGTAAACTTTTGTATCACGTTTGATTAGGACCCAATAATATGACGTCGTTCATCTTTACGTGTCAAGTCTTACCCATCGATGTTGAACCTTAATAGACGGTCGCCATGAGTTTCCTCAATAATATGAGTCGAAATCATGGGAGTTCCACGTAGTTCACATCACCATGTCAATGGATGTCACAGCTTTCCGGCACCCAGAGCTCCCCCAATAATATGAGCCGAGCCCCGAGTACGGGTAGCGTTCATCATGCACCCATTGTCGATGGAAGACATGGAAATTATAAACAACTTTATAATTCCCCTTTTCGGGCTTGATATTAATTTTGAATCTTATTCAAAATGAGGGTTTTAATTTTGAAAGGTCTCATCATTAATTTTATTTAAAAATTCGCCATGTTTGATCGTACGTTTGCCGGATTCATGCAACTTTGTTATTATCATAATAATAACGCACATACTCATTATTTATAACATATCATGCATATATTATAAATAGTAAACAAAACAAGGATGATTCAATCGCCCCAAAACTAACGGCCCGTGTGATCTAAACACGGGCCTAGGTCCAATCCTAGGGAATTGCATGGGATGAAAATGCAGCTATTACATAAGCTTCCAATATTTACACGTCTTCGATCTTCAAAATCATCAAGGCCTCCATATATCTTCCAATCTTGATCTTCCACTATACTAATATTTACAAATAAATATCCATGAAAAATAGGGATACATCTCATGGGGTGGGAACGGGCCATAAACCAAGCTCACTTTAAATTTGATAATTATTACAATCATTCAACACAAAATATCCTAGCATACACCTAGCAAATTGGGCTTGGGCTTTTGATCATCCTTCATGCATAATATCACATATCATACACCATCAATTAATTATCACAATAATTAATTGATCCAATATTATATATCTTGATCCAATCACTAACCGCCACGATTATAAACTAAATTAACAAAGTATACCAAACTCCTTTGTCTACTTTCTAATTAATTTATTTATAACCGAATTTCTTGTAAATCACAATTTACTATAAATAATTAAAGTCCAACTACAATTATTTATTTCATGAGAAAATATGTACAACTTTTGTGAATTTAAACTTAAGAGCCAAAAAAATCATTTTTTCACCAAAAATATTTTGGCCCATTTAAATTCACAAATTGTATTAGCCATCTAATGGCCCAACAACTTCAAGGCCCATGACACTTTGATATTCCAAAACATTTTTGGAAACCTTAGTCGTCATCGCTGTCGCCGGAGCTCCATCGCCAAATTCCGGCCAACTCAAAAAAAAAATTTTATTTAAAAACAAGGGGCGGGCTGCCCGAAATGGGCAGCACCCCACGACGGCCTCGATTTTTGTTGCAAAAAATCATCTCATGCGGTTAGAAATCGACCTCAATATAATATTATGTATATGCTACACAAAATAGTATCCTTAGCTCATGATACCACTTGAAAGAATATCGATTAAGGTGCCCGAATGCGCAACGGAAGTTTCAAAAATGTTTTTCAAGGCAAAAATCGAGCACCTCATGTACTAGTGTGTAGCAAATACAAAAACACGAAATGTTATACATATGGTGTTTTAAGAAAATTTTACCTATCAATCACAAATGATTGATGATGACTCCAACTTCGTTTTAAATAACTAAGCTCTTGAATGGCAAGACAATCTTCAAGCTCTCATTGCTTCAAAATTAGGCCC
Source organism: Primulina tabacum (assembly GCF_025594145.1). Taxonomy (NCBI): domain Eukaryota; kingdom Viridiplantae; phylum Streptophyta; class Magnoliopsida; order Lamiales; family Gesneriaceae; genus Primulina; species Primulina tabacum. Next base: position 19,872,841 of record NC_134552.1, read on the forward strand.
ACAACTTACAAGCTAGAACCTCTCTTATTTTGCACTAGAAAAATAAGAGGATTTTTCAAAGAGAAGAGTATGAATTCCTCAACAATTGAAGAAAGAAAAATGAGGAGAATATTGATCCAATATTTCGGCCAAGTGAGGTTCAAGAGAGAAGGGATGAGCTTTTTCTTGGTTCTGGAAAAAGTGATAAAGGTGCATGAGCATGCCATGCAAATTTTTAATGAAAAAGTGCCTCCAACCCTTCACCTCCCTAGCATGCTTTTTAAGTGGGCTTGTAACATTTACAAAGCCCATGGACTTTATTTAAATGTCTCAAACACATTTGAGTCCATTTAAAACTTTAATTGATTTAATCAAGCCCACTAGTTTAATAATTATTTTTAATTGGGCTCTACAAGGCTCAATGTTGTTTATTTAATTCAACACTTGAATTAATTTAATTATTTGGACTCTACTAGGCCCACTAGTGTTTAATTAACTCAACAATTGAATTAATTTAATTTAGTCCATAATAATGTTTATGAAAATCACAATTTTCAAATACATTATTTGTTTGGCCAACTTTTAATTTAGGAACACTTCCTCAAATTAAAAGTTACATTCTCCTTATAGAAGTCATAATTCTATTTTTATTTACGCTTATAAACTCCTTTATAAGCCGTTCAACACATTGAACTATTTTTCTTCTCAACGGGATCTAGAAAGCTAGCACTTGTGTGGCCCTCAATGGTTCATTGATACAACTAGCCGTGGGTTCACATCTCTATGTGATTCGGGACTAAATATGTCCTTATATGAGCATACCCCAATTGCTCCATTATTAATTATCAACTCCTTGATAACAAGAACGTCAGAACTCAAGTCTGATAGTACCCAACAAATCATGTTAAACGCCTAGCAGCATCGCTTACATGATTCCCTAGGTATCAAATGATAGTGCCTGCAAGAACCATTCTGTTATGGTAGTACGGTCCCTTCAACTCATATATCCCGACAGATTCGACAACCATTGATATATCGAGAGTTGTCAATGAATCGATACTATGTGTCATGTCGTAGTTGCATCGATGGTGTAATCTATGAAACCCTTTCATAATTACCACCATACTCTGATCAGAGATTTCATACTACATATACATGTGATCACATAGGATATTCATACCCGAAGGCAAGCGGTGAAACCCCGACTACAATGCATCGACTCCTATATGTTTCGACAAAACACCCAATCTTGCCACCTGATGACCCCATGAAAGTCGGTAAACAAGTCAAAGTACAATGCTAGCATATAGAGTCTCAATATTGTCTCGGGTCATAAGGACTAATGGTGTACAACCATAAACTAGGACGTTTCCACTCGATAAGTGAGAACCACTTGAAAAGTCCTTTATGGAGGGTTGTTCAGTGCACTCTACCAGGAGCACCCATCTGCATGCTCGGACATCACAATGTCCCCTACCAATGAAACATGGTACTCACATCGCAGATAGTAGTATCGAACTCGAGCGGCCTATATCCTTCTTAGCGGCGGCTGAATCGAGTAGAAACTGTTTAGAATATACAGTATTTCAAATATGAGTTTCATGATACTCATCATATGAGCATCTCATATTCTTTCTACTATTTGTATACTCAAGAACTTTATCTATGCAACTAGCATGGGTATACAGATAAAGATTTGTCAAAACAATAATTTCAAATATTATTAAAATAAAGATTGTTTATACATAGAGTTTCATTGTGGACACTCGGCCAACACTTGGCTCGACGGACACCTACTCTAACAATAATGAGTTTTAAAATTTTACAAGGTTATTAGTTTTCATTATATATACTATTAATTAAATTTGATGTCCCTATACTAACTGACTTTTAATTGATTTAATAAAATCTAATTTAAATTCAATCAAATATTTATCTATATTTTAAAATATTTAGATTATTATATCACTCATTTTGCGTGCATAAAAACATTAATTTTTTTATTAAAAATAATTCCGATTGAAAACAAACCTGGAGAATTGAAATGGCTGCAAGGTATCCACAAATATCACTGTTACGATAACCATATCCTTTTAAATCTCCTATAATTATGAACTTTTCCGGTCCATAATCTGGTATTCTGGAAGAAATCAAGAAATATCATTAAGTATAATATATAGAATTATATATCTATACTTTTAATTTAAGTTAATGCCCTATGCTAACTAATTTTAATTGAATTGGTGAAGTATTTATTTAAACTTAGAATTATTTCATTATTATATAATTTTATTGATAATTTTTTTTCTTAAAATAAAATTTATTTTTAAATATTTCAATAATATCTTTATCTATATTTTTAAATTCAATAACATATTTATCTGTATTTTAAAGAAAAATAGATCATTATATTACTGCTAATAAAATCATATATAAAAAAATCATTAATTTTATAATAACAAAAATTTTCATGTTTAAATAATCATTTAACTGTATAAGTAAAAATCAACATCTATATATAAATAATAATTATCTATACCATGTATATATGATATTAACTCGTGGATGAGAATAATTCTTTATAATTTGTTGGACGCACGATTTAAAATTTTTACACCACATATCATCCCTCTGATAATTGATAAGTATATAAGGAATTGAATCTATTTGGAGAGTATGTTGAATCAATTTTATTTATATGGACATATATATGAATAATTATGCATTGCGGGTTATCGATTAAGTTAAGCCAAAAATAAAATGATAAAATAAAGTTTTGAGTTATTGGGTTTAATGTATCTAATAGGTTGCGGCCCTTTGATGTGTAGAGATATAAGTATTTTTGTTTTTATGATTGACTAAAACAGAAATATCAAAAGATAATGATAGGCATTATCTATATATATATAGTTCATGGTCTCACGTGGCATCACGTTTCCTATTCTCTTCCTCGTTAAGAAAATAGTTCAAAAAAAAAAAAAAATTAAAGGACTCTCTCAAAGAAAGAGAGCTTAGATCTGGAATTAAAATACACGTTCTAAAGAATTTTGAATTATGACTTCAGATACGTTTCCGTTTAAGTTTTTAGCCAAATTCTTAATGATTTAGCATGATGGATTCTACGGTTTATGGGTTTTCCTCAACAATTGGTATCAGAGCCAATAATGCTTGAATCACTGAGATTTGTTTAAAGTTTTTGTATACTATTTGGTTCTAGATCTGGAAAAGAAAATTTTGTTTTATTTTTTTTAAATGGCTTCAGATCTGGAAAATATTTTTGTTGAAAACAAATATTTTAAAGTTTTAATTTTGATAAAGAGATTTTGGTTGAAAATTTTAATGATTCGATATAAGACTTAGATTTTCCGTTCAGTTTTGTTCAAAAAAAATATTTTAGAGGAAAATCGAAAATTTGGGTTAAAAATTTTAATCAAAATCGACATATGGAACACCCAAACAGACATAGACTCCCAAAGGCACCTTTTCAGACCCTCGTGCACCCAGGACTGCCCAGGCAGACGTAGGCGCGGTAGAGCACGGATTTCGGCTCGCCCAGCGCGCCCTGTATGGATTTTTGGCAAAAAAAAAATTACAGTTCATGTTCATTCGGTTTAAGGTTAAATATTCAATTGTTCAAATAATGATAATATATTATTTAAAAATAAACAGATTGAATAAAATGTCGTCAAATTGACATTTTTTATAGAAATTAATTTTATTTTGAAATGCAAAAAAGATTTTGGTATCTTTGATTTATATGAATATTAATCCCAAAGGAAGGTCAATATTTAATATCATTACAGATGCACTTGTGGTAGTAAACATGTGATATTTATTCGATTTTTCATGTGAATAATAAATCAGCCCAAATGAAGATTGTTATTTGACATGATAGTTATTATCAGTGTTTGACTGCTGTGTCAGGCTATCAATAAAAAGTTAATCTTTTGTCCAAAAATGAAACACTAATGGAGTAATCGGTATCATATTTATGAGGTTTACATTATTTGAATTTATTGATTATTTTATTTGGATATTTGATTGAACATGTATATTTGGTTTTTGTTCTCTATTCAAATTTGACCTGGTCAAATATTCATTACATCATAAATTCTATTGCTATGTTAAATGGCTCGAACTACAAATCGTGGTACGAGAATTTACGGATAGTTCTCGAAGTCATGGATTTGGGCCTTGCGATAAGGATTGATTATCCTCCTGCCATTACAGATAAGAGTATCTCTAAATAAAAGAGAGAGTTTGTAAGGTGAGAGAAGTTGAATCGCATGTATATGATAATGATGAAAAAGGTCATTCCAGAAATATTCAGGGGACAATGTCTAGTGACATTGCTACGGCTAAGACTTTCATTAGGACCTCGAAAAGAGGTTTGCTAAAAGTGAAAAGTTTGAAATTGGTCTACTTTTAGTAAGCCTCGTTTCAATGAGGGATAGGGGTAAGGGCAATATCAAGGAGTACATTATGGAAATGTATCATCTTACTTCAAGGTTGAAAGCACTAACTTGACCTCTCTGAGGACTTGATGATGCATTTGGTTTTGTTATATCTTCCACCACAGTTCAATCAGGTTAAGGTAAGCTATAACTGTTAGAAAGAGACTTGGTCTCTGAATGAGCACATCTCCCACTGTGTTCAGGAAGAGGAAAGGTTGAAGCAAGATAAGACAAAAATTGCTCGTTATGCCTCTACCTCGAAGGATAAAAGAAAGAAAATGAAGGATAAAGAAATTATGCATACACAGTCTCCGAAGAAACAACGGAAGAGTCCTAGTGATTCTCAAAGTTCTGGTTGTTTTTCTGTGGCAGTGATGGGCATATGAAGAAGCAATGCAGTAACCATCACGCTTGGCGTGCTAAGAAAGATTTGCTTCTGAATATGGTTTGTTCTGAGGTTAATTTAACTTCAGTGCCTAGACACACGTGGTAGATAGATTCTGGTGCAACCACCCACATCGGTGTGTCTACGCAGGGTGTACTGGATTTCCGAAAACCAAGTGATGCTGAAAGATTCATCTACGTTGGTGACGACAACAAGTTGAAGTTGAGGCAATATGAAAATTTAGATTATTGTTAAATATTAGAATATATTTGGATCTTTATAAAACATTTGTTGTACCGTCCTTTAGACAGAATTTGATTTCCATTTCTGCATCAGACAAATTTGGGTATTCTTGTTCATTTGGAAATGAAATATTCAGTTTGTTTCATGATTCAAATTGGTTGGTTCTGGTTATTTATCATGATACAATAATCTTTATTCTTTGCATGTTATTGCTTCATTTAATGAATACCTGCAAACAAGTAGAGACATTAAAAGAAAATTAACCAGTGAAAATTCAACGACGTTATGACATAAGAGATTGGGTCGTATCTCTAAAAAGAGAATAAGGAGAATTGTGCTAGACAAAATTCTCAAACATTTAGATTACACAGATTTTGATAAAATTGTTAATTGTATAAAGGGAAAACAAACCAACAACAGAAAATTTGAAAATAATAGGTGTTCAGACGTCTTAGAACTTATGCATACTGATATTTTTGGACCATTCCCTTCGGCTTCTTGGAATGTTCAACAAAATTTTATAACGTTTTCAGACGATTTTTCAGGATATGACTCAATTATCTCATTCACAAAAAGGCATAGTCATTGGATGTGTTCAAAAACTATAAAGCTGAAGTTGAAAATCAACTTGGCTTAAAGATTAAAAGCATTAGATCTGACCGTAGTGGTGGATACTATGGTAGATATGATGGTTCAAGAGAACAAAGTCCAGGACTTTTTGCTAGATTCCTAGAGAAATGCAGCCTCGTCCCACAGTACACTATGTCGGGTTTGCCCACTATGAATGTTGTTGCTGAAAGAAGAAACAGAATGCTTAGGAGTATGATGAATCATTCTACCTGACCAGAATCACTCTAGGGAGAAGCACTAAAGATCGCAGCATATATCCTTAACAGGGTTCCAACTAAGGCAGCGACCAAAATCCCTTATGAACTTTGGACGGGTAAAAAGCCTAGTCTTAAGTATCTGCACATTGGGGATGTCCAGTTAAGACAAGGCCTTGTAGGCATAATGAAAAGAAACTGGACTTAAGGACGGTCAGTTGTTATTTTATTGGATACTCTGAAAGATCTGGAGGATACATGTTTTATGATCCCACAAGTAAGTCGGTTTTTTAAGTCAGGAAATGACTGGTTCTTTGAGGATGTTGAGTTTGCGGTTGAAGATAAAGTAAGGGACATTGTCTTTGAAAATGAATATATAAATATTCCTACATATTTCTTGGACATTAATCAGGATCACATTCTCATTTTGACCAAGACCCAAAACAGGAAGACAACATTAGAGATCTTCCCATTCCAGATAAACAAACTCAAGCTCCTCCAAAACCTATACAATTAAGGAGATCCAATAGAGAGTGGAGAAATTCAATGCCAGAGGATTATATTTTATTTCTTCAAGAACATGAAGAAGATATTGGACTGATGGAGGATGATCCTATTTACTTCCGTCAAGCCATGAAAAGTTCTAACTCTCAAAAGTGGAATGATGCCATGAATGAGGAGATAAAGTCCATGAAGGACAATGACATATGAGATCTTATCCCAATTCCTAAAGGTACCAAGTACATTGGTTGCAAATAGATATTTAAAACCAAAGGGATTCGAAAGGCAATGTGAAAAGATATAAGACTCGTCTTGTCACTGAAGACTTTACACAGAAAGAAGACATTGATTATAAAAAGGCTTTTTTTTCAATTTATTTGAAAGACTCTTCAAGGATTATAATGACTTTGGTGGCACATTTTGATCATGTGCTTCATCATATGGATGTAAATATTGTGTTTCTAAATGGTGACATTGATGAAAAGATTTATATGGTGCATCCAAAAAATTGTGTCCATAGACACAAATATTATGGTTTGCAAATTAAAAAAATCCATCTATGGGATCAAGCAGACATCTCAACAATAGTATTTCAAATTTCATGAAGTGATCATCTCGTTTTTTTTTAGATGAATTTGGTCGATGATTGTGTGTACCATAAGTTCAATGGAAGTAAGTATATTTTTCTAAGTTTATATGTTGATGACATTTGATCGAGCAAAACTTGCACTGTGGAATCTTTAATAAAAATATGATTTTTTATGCTCAAAAATTAATCGCAAGTGCACGATGTCAAGTAATAGTATAATGTACGTGAGTACGAGTATCGTTCCACTGAAGACTGTATTTGACAATTATTATTTTCAGTTATCAAATCTTTAGCAACGAAAATTTGTTTGATTGGTTTAATACTACTATGCTCGAATAAACATGCAAATAAAAAAAATTCAATAATTAAATAATGAAATATGATATTAAAAATGGTTGATTTAAAATTCAATGAAAAATGGATTTGTTGGGAATTTCGGTTCACCAACCCCTCTTAATTTATTAATTCGTTCGATAATGACTGTATGCTTCCGACAGGATTTTCTATTCAATTGAACACACTCTCTCGAGCTATGCCAAACTAATTCTACTCAATGAAGTAATTGAATGTCTTTAATTATTTATCAAGAGCGAATTGCATGTCGATCTGTGAAATCCCCTAGTTTTCGACCCTTAGGACTATAACTATCGGCGCGTATCCAATTTCATATATCTATGTTAATCGTAGATCCACAGATTATACTACTCGTTCCTATCACAAGTTATTCTCTCGAACTCACTTGCAATATAAAATTATTATAAAATTTAGCTACGCTTTAACAACACGCTAAAACAACAGTATAATCAAAAATAAATCAGAAATCGATATGTGAATTAATTTAAATCAAAATTCGGGGTAGGATCCCCTTAAATCCCAAAAAATATGTAGGTTAGCTACTCGAATTCATATTTAAACTAAACAAAACAATGTTTGAATGATAAAAACTAGATTAGAAATACTATGCGTGACGAAAATGCAAGGAACGACGCCCGAAAATCTTCGAATCTTAGACTCCAAGCGCAAAGGTGCTCTCCAAAGCTTGTGGCTGCCCTCCAATATGTCTGAATCCCCCAAAAACTTCCCAAGATCCTTCCCATATCATCCACATCCCAAGATTAAGGTAAGGACTCGGCAAAGATATTTTTCCAAAAATAGGTGGCGCTCGGGCGGTATAAAATTACCGCTCGGGCGCCACATCTTCTGTAATTTGGCTCTTCGGAAGATAAATCTCGCGCCCGGGCGGTAGAAAATTACCGCCCGAGTGCCATACTTTCTGGACATCATCTTAGCTATTCATCTCTTCGTGCCCGGGCGGTAATTTTCACCGCTCGGGCGCCAGCCTTTCTTCCATTTTCTTCTTGGCTTGCGCACTTTGCTCCAGATTCGGTTTTCCCGGTCATTTTTCCTGCAACTTTGTCACACACAAGTGAGACATGATCAAATGCAAATGTTTACTCTAAAATGAACAAAATGTAAATGAAATGTACGCATGCACAATGCAAACACACACAAACTAATGCAATAAAACATGTAAAAACCACGTCTATCAACCCCCTCATACTAACATTTTTCTTGCCCTCAAGCAAAGTAGGTTACAGACTACAACTAAAACATGAAACAAACACAAAGTGAACGTATTAAAATAACTAGATTGATGGCGAAGTAGAAAACTGACATCTCCTGCCTCAGCGGGTTTGTGAACCACATCCAATTAGTCAAAACACAACATCCATTAATACCCCTTTTCAAAACCTCGCAAAACATTTGTATTTTTCCAAGAAGTGTGGTCATGTGTGCTGTGGATTTTTCTAGCTTGTGTTTCAGACAGTTTTATTCACAAATCATGTGGGTCGCCGTATCAAAAAGTTAACGCAAGTTTCTCTTTCTTGAGTTCTGTTTCCATTTGGGACCAACCAGTAAACACAAAAAGTGGTAGAGTTTCATGGTAGAACAACAAAATGTAGGGAGCCAATAGATATAAATGCTCAAGTGGTTCAGAAAGATTGGGAGCACGTAGATCATTTTCACTATGCCCTTGTCAGAAATTTTCTCTGACATTCCTCAACTCCTTACATCTCCATATTTTTAGCTTTGGGATAGGATTTCATCCCTTTTTGGCTCCCCCACACCTTACATCCCCCCCTTTTTTATTATTAAATTTTTTTTTTCAGGCGCATGGTTTTCTCATGCGTACTCCCTAGGCTTGGAATATAGGGTATGTTTATTTATCTGGCCTAGAGGAGAATTTTTAGGTCCTATGCACGAGTGAGATGAAGGGTAGTTGAGGTAGACTTTTGATTTTCTACTCAATTTCATGCTACTGGTCGGTCACTCGTTTCAACAAAAATTCATTCAAGTTCTACTCGCGTTTTATGTTTCTCCAGTTCTCCTCACAGATTATTGTTGAACTTAACTGTCATCGACACCACTATCAAAATCCAATAAATGTGCAGGAAAAATTTCAATTCAACGGGGGATTCATAACGAATGATAAGACTAAGCAACATGCAGTTCATTTAGCCCAAAATCATCATTGGCTACCAATTTGTTTGTTTCACCATCAACTGAGTCACACGCATGACACAAACTAAACGACCAACCCCCTCATACTAGGTGGGTGCAATGTCCCCATTGCACAAAAGACCGAAACCCAAAAATGCAAACACGAATGGAGACACAAAAACAAATGCAAAAATAAATGCACGAATGAAGCAACAATTAGAAAAAAACATAATGCAATAGACAATAAAAATGTAAAGAAGGTGAAACAGTGAACTCCCCTGATCAAGGCTCCTCCTCATCGTGCTCCGGTGGTGGCACTCCAGCGGCATCCCCTTGCGGAAGATAGTCATACTGAAACTGGTAGGGGGGAATGAACGGCGGAAGTGGTGGTATGGTCCCTGGATCTACGCCCCCGTGGAGGAGCATAGTGCGCATCATGGAGTCGAGATGAGCAAGATGTGTCGCGACGTTGGTGTTGACCTGCTCCTGGTGAGCCATGAAGGCAATACTCTTGTCCATTTTGTCGTTCTGAGTGCGCCTGCAGGGTTGTGGGCGACGAGGGATGACGGTGCTGGATCCACCTGCCTCTTCCTCTTGAGTGGGGAAGTCTACGTGTCGCTTTGCCCTCTTCCGCTCTAAGTCATCTACACAAATAACCTTTATCGGCTGCAACCACTCCTCATCATCACAGAATACAACTCCCGGCCTCGCACACAATTCAGAGATGATGGTGGGGAAGAAGAGATCGACATGACTATTGTGAGCACTCAACATGATCTGAGAATGTATAAGTTTGCCCACATTTATGTTGTAACCAGCAGTCAAAGCATACAGGAGAACCGCCCGCTCTTTTTGCACCTCGCTCTTATGCGGGACCGGCATCATCCTTCGGGCTACAAATAGATACCAAAGGGCAATCCCCGCTTTCAAATACTTCTCGTCAAAGTAGCTTGGCGATCCGCCCAACGGTTTCCACATTGCGCCTGGATGGCACAGCTCTGCGAGGATCATATCATAATCAGGGTCGGCGACCAAGGCCTCGAATTGAGAGTCATCCACTTCCTCTATTTCTAATAGTGCGTTGATCGTAACAGAGTCACACGAGACTAGTCAACCCCTAACAAAGACCCTACCATCTGTCCCTTCCGCCGCATTCGCATAGAATTCTCGAACAACTGAAACTACTGCCGCCTTGGGTTGATTTCCAAATTGTTCCCGTCTACGCCGTCTCAAATCCACAAGAGGCCCTAAGTTTCTGTCCTCAAATTTTCGACGGAATCCCCTCTCGGCTATAGGGTTTCTGTGAATCTTAGCATGATCGTATCTAGCCCTAGCCGCCTCACTCACAAAACGATGTCTATCAAAGGACGAAGATTAAGAGGAGGAACCGAGATTACCTCGTTGTTTCTTGGGAGCCATGGGGGTGTTGATGGAGATGGTGCCTTGAATGGAGAAGATGACCGGAGAGAGGTGTTCTTGCTTCCTAATGAAGATTGTGCCTCGTTGCCGGAGAATTGAGTTGAGATTGAAGTGCCTGCACAATAAAATCGAAAAGGGGGGGCGAGAGGGTTGTGAGGGATTTGAGAAATTTCAGAGTGAGAAAGGGGAAAGGGGATTTCGCGTTTTTATTTGCAGGCGCGCTAGAGCGGTAGAAAATTACCGCTCGAGCGCCAGGTTCTCTGGACTTTTATTTTGCAAAATGAGTGTTCGCGCTCGAGCGGTAAAATATTACCGCCCGAGCGCCGAGCTCTCTGGAAATTTTCGAAATAAGCGGTCGCGCTCGAGCGGTAGAAAATTACCGCTCGAGCGTCGAGCTCTCTGGAAAATCATCTTTTTTTTAAATGAAGACAAAACAGTAACAATAAAAATAAATAAAACATAACTAACATAAACAAAACATCGAATTTAAATGCAAGATAAAGGGGAGAGAGGTAGTTCTCAATTTATGGTCGAGAGCTTGACTGTCGGTCAGTATCAGTTCGGATTGTCTTGGAACCGGGTGATTCCAAGTTGTGGCTCAATTATGCCACTCATGTAGTGCTTTAGCCGCTGTGCATTGACCGTAAATGTCCCATCCTTGCCGTCTTGCAATTCTACAGCCCCCGATGGGTAAACTTTGGAAATCACGAATGGACCAGACCATCGCGACTTCAATTTTCCGGGAAACAGTCGCAACCGGGAGTTGTAAAGCCTTCTTTGAATTCTCTTTCGATGATCCGTCTATCATGAGACCTCTTTGCCTTTTCCTTGTAAGACAGTGCGAGATCATATGCCATATTTCGGAATTCTTCCAACTGATCCACTTGCAACAGACGTCAGTTCACCTGCATCGGTAAAGTTAAAGTTTAGTGCTTTTGTGGCCCAGTATGCTCGATGCTCTAACTCTACAGGTAAATGAAAAGCTTTAACAAACAACAACCTATATGGTGTAGTTCCTATAGGTGTTTTAAAAGCAGTCCTATATGCCCAAAGAGCATCATCTAACCTCATAGACCAGTCCTTTCGACTTACACCTACCACTTTCTCTAAAATCCGCTTGATCTCTTGGTTAGACACTTCTACTTGACCACTCGTTTGGGGGTGATAGGGAGTAGATATCTTATGTGTGACACCATATTTGCTCAAAAGTTTTTCAAAGAGTTTGTTGCAAAAATGGGTGCCACCATCACTAATGATTGCTCGTGGTGTCCCAAACCTGTTAAAAATATTTTTCTTTAAAAATTTTAGTACCACTTGTGCATCATTAGTGGCATATGCTTCTGCCTCTACCCACTTAGACACATAGTCGACCGCCACCAAAATATATTTTTTTGTGAAAGAGCTGGGAAACGGTCCCATGAATTCTATTCCCCACACATCAAAAATCTCACACTCAATAATATTATTCAAAGGCATTTCATGACGGTGAGAGATGTTACCTGTCCGTTGGCATTTATCACAGGCTAGCACATAAGAACGAGCATCTTTAAAGAGGGTTGGCCAATAAAAGCCACATTCAAGTACTTTAGATGCCGTCCTTGTTGGTCCGAAATGACCACCTACCTCACGGTCATGACAATGGTGGAGAATTTGACCAAACTCTTCCTCTGCAACACACCTTCTTATCATGGCATCTGCACAAATCTTAAAAAAAACGGTTCCTCCCAAAAATAATACTTCACGTCCGAAAAAAAATTTCTTTCGTTGGTGAAACGATAGATTTGGCGGAGGTGTGCCTGTGACAAGAAAGTTAGCGAAATTTGCATACCAAGGACAGTGTATCACCTCAAACAACTGCTCATCAGGAAACCAATCATTTATAGCTTGATCTACACAATCATCACTAATCAGCTCCAACCTAGACAAGTTATCCGCTACCACATTGTCGACACCTTTCTTATCTTTTATTTCTAAGTCAAATTCTTGCAACAATAAAATCCACCGAAGTAAGCGTGGCTTTGCATATTTTTTAGCAAGTAAATATTTCAATGCCGAGTGATCTGTGTAAACAATTACTTTGGACAAAACAAGGTACGATTGAAATTTGTCAAGCGCAAATACTACTGCAAGTAATTCCTTTTCAGTTGTTGCATAATTCAATTCAGCCTCGTCAAGGGTCTTACTTGCGTAGTAAATTGTATGAAATAACTTGTTTTGACGCTGGCCAAGCACAGCCCCCACCGCAGTATCACTGGCATCGCACATGATCTCGAAGGGCAGATCCCAATCTGGTGCCACCAAGACAGGAGCCGTTACCAAGCGCTCCTTCAAATCCTCGTACGCCTGTAAACAATCAGAATTGAAATCAAAAGGCACATCTTTCATAAGTAGAGAAGATAAAGGTTTTTCAATTTTAGAAAAATCTTTGATAAAATGCCGATAAAAACCAGCTTAGCCTAGAAAACTTCTAACTCCCTTTACGGATGTCGGAGGTGGTAAGTTCTTGATAACTTCCACTTTTGCCTTATCCAGCTCTATCCCATGCGGTGATATCTTGTGCCCCAACACTATGCCTTCTTGTACCATAAAATGACACTTTTCCCAATTCAGGACCAAATTTGTCTCCTCGCATCTCATCAACACCACTTTCAAATTCTGCAAACATTTATCAAAAGACGAGCCAAAAATCGAGATGTCATCCATAAAGATTTCAAGAAACGTTTCAATCATATCATGAAATATAGCAGTCATGCAGCGCTGAAATGTAGCAGGGGCATTACACAAACCAAAGGGCATCCGTCTAAAAGCAAAAGTGCCATAAGGACAAGTGAAAGTGGTTTTCTCTTGGTCCTCAGGCGCAATCATAATTTGGTTATACCCTGAATATCCATCCAAAAAACAATAAAACTCATGACCCGCTAATCTCTCAAGCATTTGATCGATGAAGGGCAGTGGAAAGTGATCTTTACGGGTGTTATCATTTAATTTCCTATAATCAATGCACACAAGCCATCCCGTAATTATCCTAGTGGGTATTAATTCATTTTTTTTCATTTGTAATCACAGTGATCCCAACTTTTTTCGGCACACACTGAACAGGACTTACCCATGCACTATCAGATATAGGATAGATAATACCTGCATCAAGGAGTTTGATAGTTTCTGCTCTTGCATCTTTGGATTTAATCTTCTCTGAGGTTGCACAAGAGGTAAGTACTCGTCTTCCATCAAGATCTTGTGCATGCAAACTGATGGGTTGTTCCCTTTGATGTCTGCCACCTTCCACGCAAAAGCACTCTTGTGCGCTTTCAAAACTTCCAACAGTTTGTTCTCCATCACATCTGTCAAAGCAGAAGAAATAATGACAGGTAAAGTGTTATTCTCACTTAGGTGTACGTACTTTAGGTGTGGAGGCAATGGTTTGAGCTAAAGCGTCGGTGGCTCTTCCAGGCTTGACTTGTGAGGGATCAAGTCTCATCGATCTCCGAAGTCCTCTAATCTCATCCTTATTGGCCTCTTCCATGGCTGGTTGGCATTGAGGTATGCCACTATTTCGGCTCTCTCTTCGTCCAATTTATCATCTCTCAGTTCAATAATGAGAATAGCTTCCAAAGGATCTCCAATAGCCCCCTGCACATAGTTGGACACAAGAGCATCAAAAGCATCAATTCTATAACAACTATCAGACTCCAGTGTGTGCTTAATTGCAGTAAAAACATCAAACGTAATCTCTTCCTCCCCCACTTTCAATCTCAACTTCCCTTCTTGAACATCAATAAGGGCTTTGCCAGTTGCAAGGAATGGTCTCCCCAAAATCAAAGGCATTTCCATATCTTCCTCCATGTCGAGCACCACGAAATCTGTCGGAAAAATAAATTTGTCCACTTTCACTAGCACACCCTCAATTACTCCTCGTGGATACTTGACAGATCTGTCAGCTAGCTGTAAGGACATCCTGGTTGGCTTAGGCTCTCCTAATCCGAGTTTCCTGAATACAGATAAAGTCATAAGATTAATACTTGCTCCAAGATCACACAAAGCTCTATGAAAAACAACATCAACAATCATGCAAGGAATATAAAAACTCCCTGGGTCTTTTAGTTTCGGTGGGATTTTGTTTTGCACCAAAGCAGAGCAATTCTCAGTTAAGTTCACCGTCATGTGATCCTCCAACTTCCTCTTATTAGCTAATATGTCTTTCAAAAATTTAGCATAACTAGGCATTTGCATCAAAGCATCGGCAAAAGGAATATTGATATGCAATTTTTTAAATACCTCAAGAAACTTACCGAATTGTGCATCAAGTTTTGCTTTTTTCAGTGCTGCAGGAAAAGGGGGAGGTATAACAATTTTAGATTGTGCAGTGGGTGCTGGTGTAGAGTTAGAAGACTTACCTTTAGATGTCTCAGTCCGTTCATCCGGCACTTGATTTTTTTATTTTTCTCTTGACTCTAAAATTTTTCCACTCTTCCACTCAATGGCCTTCACTTGCTGTTTTGGATTGGTTTCGGTGTTACTTGGCAAGGTGCTTGGTTCTCTACTTGCTATCAGCTTCGCTAACTGTCCAATTTGATTCTCTAGCCCCTTTATCGATGCATCCTGGTTTTGGAGGCTAGTTTCGGTAGATGAGATGAACTTAGACATCATCTGCTCCAAATTGGATTTCTCTTCTCTAGGAGGATCAGATCTATACATTTGTTGTTTCCCATATGGTTGTCCTCCTTGTGGTTGATTCTGACTGTTTTGACCACCCCGTGAGAAGTTGGGATGTTGCCTCCATCCAGGGTTATATGTGTTCGAATACGGATCATTCCTTGGACAGTTTTGGACACCCACTTGATTCACAGGTGCCCCTTCTGGCACATAAAAGGGATTTTCATCTTGACAGTCCTTAACATAATGTTCTCCTCCGCATTTTTCACAAAATATCTCTTGAAGATGCATAGCCGCGCCACCCATATTCAACCCGTCCAGTTTCCTGTTCAAGACATCAAGTTGTGCAGTAATAGTAGAAAGGTCAGTTACCTGGTGAACTCCTGCATTCCTTCGCTGGTTTTTCCTTTCAGATTGAGGATGATAGCTGCCAGCAGCCAACTCCTCCAGTAACTCGTATCCTTCCTCAGCAGTTTTTCTCAACAGGTTCCCACAAGCAGCAGCATCTATCATAGTACGATTAGGAGTAAGCAAGCCATAGTAAAAGGTTTGAACGACTAACCCAAGTGGAAGTTCGTGATGAGGACATCTTCTTAATAAATCTTTGAAGCGCTCCCATGCCTCATATAAAGACTCCTGCTCGAATTGAGAAAATGTGGTGATGTCTGCCCGCAGCTTCATGGTCTTAGATGGAGGAAAGTATTTAATTAGAAACGCTTTCGCCATGTCCTCCCATGTGGTGATCGAACCTACAGGCAAACAATTCAACCATGCTTTAGCTTTATCACGTAGGGAGAAAGGAAATAAACGCAACCTAACAGCATCATCAGAAACTCCATTAAATTTAAAAGTGTCGCAAATTTCAAGAAAATCTGCGATATGCGTGTTTGGGTCATCTACTGCAAATCCTCCAAACTGGACTGTGTTCCGAATCATCTGAATTATAGCTGGTTTTATTTTGAAGTGGTTTGCCCGCACAATAGGCCTCACAATGCTGGGGCGTGCTCCATCCAAAGAAGGTTGGGCATACTCCAGCATCGGTATGCGGCGTGGCATCTCAACATGTCTAGCATCATGGTGTTCCTCCTCATGATCGTTCTCGTGCCTCTCCATTAGTTCTTTCAGTCTCTGCTGCTGTCTTCTCCTGCGGAAAGTTCTTTCAATTTCAGGGTCAAACTGCTCAAGCTCCACGTCAAGTGACTTTGGTATGCACTGGACGAGATATCTGTAACAGAATATGAAGTGCTAATTTAATAAAATGAAGCAATTCTAAAGAAAATAAATAAAAATAAAATTGCGAATTAACAGTCCCCGGCAACGGTGCCAAAAACTTGATCGAGTAAAACTTGCACTGTGGAATCTTTAGTAAAAATATGATTTTGTATGCTCAAAAATTAATCGCAAGTGCACGATGTCAAGTAATAGTATAATGTACGTGAGTACGAGTATCGTTCCACTGAAGGCTGTATTTGACAATTATTATTTTCAGTTATCAAATCTTTAGCAACAAAAATTTGTTTGATTGGTTTAATACTACTATGCTCGAATAAACATGCAAATTAAAAAGATTCAATAATTAAATAATGAAATATGATATTAAAAATGGTTGATTTGAAATTCAATGAAAAATGGATTTGTTGGGAATTTCGGTTCACCTACCCCTCTTAATTTATTAATTCGTTCGATAATGACTGTATGCTTCCGACAGGATTTCCTATTCAATTGAACACACTCTCTCGAGCTATGCCAAACTAATTCTACTCAATGAAGTAATTAAATGTCTTTAATTATTTATCAAGAGCGAATTGCATGTCGATCTATGAAATCCCCTAGTTTTCGACCCTTAGGACTATAACTATCGGCGCATATCCAATTTCATATATCTATGTAAATTGTAGATCCACGGATTATACTACTCGTTCCTGTCACAAGTTATTCTCTCGAACTCACTCGCAATATAAAATTGTTATTATAGTTAGCTACGCTTTAACAACATGATAAAACAACAGTATAATCAAGAATAAATCAGAAATGGATATGTGAATTAATTTAAATCAAAGTTCGGGGTAGGATCCCCTTAAATCCCAACAAATATGTAGGTTAGCTACTCGAATTCATATTTAAACTAAACAAAACAATGTTTGAATGATAAAAACTAGATTAGAAATACTATGCATGACGAAAATGCAAGCAACGACGCCCGGAAATCTTCGAATCTTCGACTCCAAGCGGAAAGGTGCTCTCCAAAGCTTGTGGCCGCCCTCCAATATGTCTGAATCCCCCAAAAACGTCCCAAGATCCTTCCCATATAATCCACATCCCAAGATTAAGGTAAGGAATCGGAAAATATATTTTTCCAAAAATAGGTGGCGCTCGGGCGGTATAAAATTACCGCTCAAGCGCCACATCTTCTGTAATTTTGCTCTTCGGAAGATAAATCTCGCGCCCGGGCGGTAGAAAATTACCGCCCGAGCGGCATACTTTCTAGACATCATCTTAGCTATTCACCTCTCGCGCCCGGGCGGTAATTTTCTACCGCTCGGGCGCCAGCCTTTCCGCCATTTTCTTCTTGGCTTGCGCACTTTGCTTCCAGATTCTGTTTTCCCGGTCATTTTTCCTGCAAATTTGTCACACACAAGTGAGACATGATCAAATGCAAATGTTTACTCTAAAATGAACAAAATGTAAATGAAATGTACGCATGCACAATGCAAACACACACTGTAACATACTGTACTTTTAATACTCAAAATTTGCGGAAGAATTAAAATTTTTCTTAAACAAACGTGAACATTCAAAATTTGCTAAAATAAATAAACTGTACTCCTCACAAGTTGTCGCAACAACAGATTGAAATTTAAAGTTTGACAAAAGTGTTCAATATTTTCACAAAGCTTAAAACATGGCAGTCCTCGGGTTTAGCCTCCCGCTCAGTCCAAGCCTGCTCCTCGGTCCCCACCTTCGGTCTCCTCATAAACATCCTCACCTGCATCGATCAAGTCTAGTGAGTCTAAAGACTCAACACGTATAAACTGGAAGTAACGAGTAGTACATAATAAAATCACATGCAACTTTAAAATAGGACATACATACTGAAAACTTGAACTTGCATAATAAAACTGAACATACGTACATACATACTTAGACGTGCCATCAACATAAACTTTTCTTAAACGTGCTTGCATACATGAACATACTTGAACATACATAACTTCATCATTTTGCGTAGAGGATGTTTCAAAGCAAGTGACCCATAACATAATTCGCCTGATCAGACTAAACAACAGTACTGGAATGACAGGGATGTATCCACTGCCACATACATGAGATCCCCGTTCATAATTTAACGAGCTGATTGGTCCACGTTCATAATTTAACGCTTTCCAATCACGATCTAAACCCGTTCATAATTTAACGGGGTGGAGAGGTCCTCGGCCACGTTCACCGACTTCCAAACCCATTCATAATTTAGTCACAAGACATTTAGCATACCTCAAAAAGACTTGAAATATTTTCTTTTGTACGTCAACATACTTACTTGGCGTTGAGGGATTCGTTGGACTTCGATTGGGGCCGTTGCTGCACATACTAATCATGAATTTACATGCTTAACTTGCATAACTTAGACGTAGGTAATCATGCTTACTTACGAGTTCATTCAATTCCTTAGGACGTTCTAAAATTCCCATGACCCGACCTTGTAAATCATCGTACTAAACCAAGACATCAAACCCCGAACATGCTATATAAAATTTTTCCCAAAATATGAAGGACACGGACCCCGTGCCTAGGTCCGGGTAGGGGTCCGTGTTCGTGCGCTAAAATGTGTCGTGCAGAAGGAGGAAGGCACGGACCCCGTGTCTAGGTCCGTGTAAGGGTTCGTGTCTTTGCGCAAATTGACACCGAAAAGAATACAAAGGCACGGACGCCGTGCTCTGGTCCGTGTGGAGGTCTGTGTCCGTGCGCAAAAATGACGAACAAGAATAGACAAAGACACGGACCCCGTGCCAGGGTTCGTGTTCGGGTCCGTGTATTCTCGTTAGACGCGAACTCACGAAAATCCTGTACGTGTCAAGCTTAACATTCTGGACTCGTTTGTACGGACCAAGAACCGACACCTCGAGACACATCCTAACATGCCAAAACATCGAACCAATTACATACAAGCACCCAAAGCAACGACGTTCACCCTACGACACATACAATTCAAAAACGTGGCAATTGACACCAAATCGGTTCCTACGACTTCTAATGTATTCGAATGCCTAACAACACCGAACGACATGTCAAATAACAACCCAACATCATACTAATCATACCTAGACGCAGCAACGATCACCCGTCGATCCCCAACGAAGCCTGCAACAATAAAATCTCAAGAATACATCAATACATATTTTCTGAAAAATGCAGTTTGAGCAACCCCACAAAAAACACCATAACTCACTCAATTTTTATCCAAATATTTCGAATTTACTGTCAAATCAAAGGTATCAAAGATTTCTACAATTTTCACGTTGAAAGTTTTCTCATAATCACAACCGAAAAGTCGCAGTATTTAAAAGGACAGTAAAAACTTGATTTTAGATCAAAAAAATCGTTTCAAAATTTATTCAAACGTCAAGGCTCAAACTTCTACACATCACACATGTATTTTTAAGCATAAATAATAACACAACGCATAATATGACGAGATCGATGCAGAAATAACAGATTATACGTGCCTTTTGATATTTAAAATACCGTAACGACGATACCGAAGCCGAGACGGAGTGAGGGTCGATCCGGGACGAACGTGGCGCTAAAATTCTTGAAGAAAACCAACGAAAACTCGCTAGGAAATATAGAGGGATGGGACGGCTGCTTCTAGGAGTAAGAACCCTAGTAATTCTCCTCTCAAAAGTAATAAAAACTGAATGAAATAAGTGTGTGTGTTTTGATCGGTTCTAGGTGTGTGTAAAAGTATGTGTGTGTGTGATTAGTAATTTAGGGAAAAATTGCTTAATTAAATAATAAATAAAACTATTTAAAATACTAACACTCTTTAAACTTTACTAAAATCCCTCAATTAAAATAATGCACACAAAATTGATAATTTTAAAAGTTTTAAACTCTTAAATAACTAAACACATAAATAAGACTTTAAAATGCTAAACTAAATAAATTATTTAAAATGCCCCTTCCTAGCTTTTAAAATAAAATACCGCATTTCAAATTGCCAAGAATCGTCCCCGGTCTTTTCCTCGATCCCGCCTCGAATAATCTCCTGAAACATGAAACTCGAAAAACATTTTAACGTGCGTCGCATAAACATAATTAATTTAAAATAATGCATTTAAATAATTCATGCACTACTAGGACTCTTTTTAAAATTAAATAAATGCTTTAATAATTAAATAAATGCATGGGTTATACTTGTACTGAATTTGGGCACTACAGTTCCTCCCCCACTTATATAAATTTCGTCCTCGAAACTAAATCTTACCGAACAACTCCGGGTAGCGGTTCATCATGTCTGATTCTGACTCCCAAGTGGCTTCCTCCACCGTTCGGTTCAGCCACTTGACTTTGACCAGCTTGGTCACCTTGTTCCGAAGTCTCCGCTCCTGTCTGTCTAGGACAAGGACGGTTCTTTCCTCATATGACAGGTCTGGAGCCAACTGCAACGGCTCATAACTCAGAACATGTGAAGGATTAGCTAGATACTTCCTTTACATCGGGACGTGAAACACATTGTGTACCCCTGTCAGATTCGGCAGAAGGGCAACACGATAAGCTAGTGTCCCAACTCTATCAAGAATCTCGAAAGGTCCAATAAATCTCAGACTCAGCTTGCCTCTTTTTCCAAATCTCATAACACCCTTCATGGGCGCTATCTTTATAAAAATGTGATCACCTACGGCAAACTCGAGATCCCTTCTCCTTTTATCGGCATAGCTCTTTTGGCGACTCTGGGCGGTCTTCATTCTGTCTCGAATCTTGACCACCACATCTGCAGTCTGCTGAACTATCTCCGGGCCAAGTTCTGCTCTTTCACCAACTTCATCCCAATGAACTAGTGATCTGCACTTCTTTCCATACAACGCTTCGTAGGGAGCCATACCTATCGATGATTGGAAACCGATGTTGTATGTAAACTCCACTAGAGGTATCTTCGATTCCCAAGTGCCTTGGAAATCGATCATACAGGCCCGCAATAAATCCTCCAAAATCTGGATCACTCGCTCAGACTGGCCATCTGTCTGCGGGTGAAAAGCTGTACTGAAAAGCAATTTCGTCCCAATGGCTGCATGTAAACTCTTCCAAAAAGGACGATGTAAACCTTGGGTCCCTGTCGAACACAATAGAAACTAGGACTCCATGCAATCGGACTATCTCCTTGATATAGAGCTCCGCATACTGCGTCACGGAGAAAGTCGTCTTCACTGGCAAGAAGTGTGCCGACTTCGTGAGTCGATCCACTATAACCCAAATAGAATTGGATCCCCTGACTGACCTTGGTAAACCAACCACAAAGTCCATGGTAACATTCTCCCATTTCCACTCTGGGATGGGGAGTGGCTTAACCAATCCTGCTGGCCTCTGATGCTCTGCCTTCACCTGCTGACAAGTGAGGCATTCAGACACAAATCTGCGGATGTCTCTCTTCGTCCCTGGCCACCAATACAGAATCTGTAGGTCCTTGTACATCTTGGTACCTCCTGGATGAATGGAATACGGAGATGCGTGTGCCTCTGTCAGAATATTCTCTCTGATCGAATTGACGCTAGGCACCCACATTCTGCCTCTGTATCTCCCAATACCATCTGACACTGTGTAGAGAACGCTGCCCTTAGCTTCATCCTTCAGTCTCTATTTCTGTAATTGCTCATCTGAAGACTGACCTGCACGAATACGGTCTAGCAGAGAAGATTGGACTGTCAGATTAGACAGCCTCGGAGCTCTGCCCTTGCGGTAAACTTCTAAATCAAACCTCTTAATCTCAGACTGAAGAGGTTTCTGTGCTGACAACTGTGCTACAACTGCCACTTTCCTACTCAAGGCGTCTCCGACAACATTAGCCTTTCCCGGATGATAGCTAATCTCGCAGTCGTAGTCCTTCACCAACTCTAACCACCGTCTCTGTCTCATATTCAGTTCTTTCTGTGTGAAGAAATACTTGAGACTCTTGTGATCCGTGAATATCTGACACTTCTCGCTGTACAAGTAGTGTCTCCAAATCTTCAATGCAAAGACGACGGCGGCTAATTCTAAGTCATGCGTCGGATAATTCTTCTCATGCACCTTTAACTGTCAGGAAGCATAAGCTATCACCCGACCCTGCTGCATCAAGACTGCGCCTAAACTGAGCTTAGATGCATCGGTGTATAGCACAAAATCACCTTGCCCTGTTGGCGTGGCTAACACTGGTGCTGAAACAAGAGCTTACTTCAAAGTATCGAAGCTCTTCTGACACTCGTCACTCCACAAAAACTTAGCATTCTTCTTGGTCAGTGAAGTGAGTGGCACTGCTGTCGAAGAAAACCCCTGAATGAAGTTACGGTAGTAACCGGCTAAGTCCAGAAAACTGCGGATCTCAGAAGCATTCCTCGGTTCAACCCATTCCTTAACGGCTGCTACCTTTGCTGAATCCACCTCAATTCCACTGCTAGACAATATGTGACCCAAAAACGCTACCTTTTCCAACCAGAATTCACACTTACTGAACTTCGCAAATAACTTGCTACTTTGCAAGGTCTGCAAAACTGTCTTCAAATGCTGGCTATGCTCCTCCTGACTCTTCGAGTAAATGATAATGTCGTCAATAAATATTATGACGAATTGATCAAGGTAAGGCTGAAATACTCGATTCATGAGGTCCATGAAAATTGCTGGAGCATTAGTCGTTAAAAACTCGTAATGTTCATATCAAGTCCTGAAGGTTGTCTTAGTTTTACTTTACTATGACCTGGAATTCTGACTTTTCTCACAATTCCCAATATTAGAAATGGAGGTTCAAACTTATCTTATCACACTTTCCTTATACTATACTCGTAATGTTCATCGATCTATTACCTTAGCATTTATGCAGTTCAACCTAAGAAATCTTAGCACCAAAAGTTACTGATCAACTTCTATCCTTGGTTCTACACTCAAAAATTAAACCTTATCTTAACCTAGTAATAACATTAACCTACGATCCTTGAATCGAATCATTACCTTACGACACCAAACTTACGTAACTTAGCCATTTATAAGCACATCCCAAATAAAGATTGTTGCAAATCTTAAATTTCGAGTAACCTTAATCCATAAAACCCCAAAATATACATTATCGATATTCTGCTTAGATAATATAACCTTCCTAGCATCAAACACATGCTTAAACTATTTCCTTTCCAACTACATTATAGTTGAGGCCTAAGAAACTTAAACCCTCCTCATTGGAACGAATGTCACATTTTGACGTATCCTCTGTACTTAATTCATTCTAACGTATAAAGCTTAATAAGTTTCCCCATGTTAATGATGGACTAATTCTAATAAATCAACTTCGCTTATAACCCACAGAATTCTAGAATCCTCATATAAAGATTTTAAATTTCTTACTCGATAAAAATCTTAATATTCGACCATTGCTAACCTATGTTGAATACAACTAATTCCCTTTTGTTTTTATTTCATCAAATATCCCCGTATAATCACCTATTTCATAAACTTGAAATTAAAGCTTACACAACCAAAGTAGTCTTAGATAACCTAATTCCAGTACTCATATCCACTTAATCCTAAGTTTCTTAATGACTTACGAAGATTCCTCAAGACGAGGTGCCTGATAGGGCCTCTTGCCCTGCCTATCGACCTCAATGTCCCTCTAGTCCTGCTCTGTCGCCCAAATTCTCGACACGGCAACTGCATAAGTCGTCGGACCAGCAACCCTCACATCACGACGCATGATCGGACGTAACCTACAAAAAATGCCTCAACTTCTCCCGCGCATCATTCGCAATCAGGGGTACAAAGTGACACCCCCTCTCAAACTCCGCAACGCTGCTATCCCCCTAACGCAACGTCATAAACTCCCTAGTCAGTCTGGATCGTACTTCCTCATTGAAGTAATTGGAGTAAAAGACCTCCTTAAAGTCATCCCATGACAGAGTCTGCAGATTCACCGACATGGACGCGCTCTCCCCCCATAGCCTGGCGTCCTCTGTCAACAAAAAGGTTGCACATCTAACTCTGTCTGCATCCTGCAAATCCATAAACGCAAAGATTACCTCGATGAACTTAATCCATCCTTCTGCTATCATCGGGTCAGTAGTCCCCGAGAACTCCTTAGGATCCATCCTCCTAAACCTCTCGTAAACTGCTTCCGGTCTGGGCCTCGCCCCTGCATCCACTGTAGCTTGATTCCCCGCAAACTATGCGACGAACTGAGTCATCCCTACAAGCTTCTAATCCTGCATATCTGGCGGTGGACGAGGAGGAGTGGCCCTTTCCCCATCCTGGGCTTCCCTATTCTCATCTCCTGCTTCACGCACAATCCTACGTCTAGGAGGTATACTTTTCCCACATTTACTCAACACGTAAACCCAACATGCATGAACATGATATAGACAACATAAGATGCACGTAATTGAACTTAAAAACATGCACATGCTGAAATCAGAACTACATGCTTACTACATAACATAAATTTAAAACTTTGAAACTTACAGACTTGAGGTGTGACTTCGTGAGCTTCTTGCGACTGGCAGTAGGTGTAACCCTTTACAAGAACACCGCTCTGATACCAACTGTAACGTACCGTACTTTTACTACTCAAAATATTGCGGAAGAATTAAAATTTTTCTTAAATAAACGTGAACATTCAAAATTTACTAAAATAAATAAACTGTACGTCTCACAAGTTGTCGCAACAACAGATTTGAAAGTTAAAGTTTGACAAAAGTGTTCAATATTTTCATAAAGCTTAAAACATGGCGGTCCTCGGATTTAGCCTCCCGCTCAGACCAAGCCTGCTCCTCGGTCCCCACCTTTGGTCTCCTCATAAACATCCTCACCTGCATCGATCAAGTCTAGTGAGTCTAAAGACTCAACACGTATAAACTGGAAGTAACGAGTAGTACATAATAAAATCACATGTAACTTTAAAATAGAACATACATACTGAAAACTTGAACTTGCATAATAAAACTGAACATACATACATACATACTTAGACGTGCCATCAACATATACTTTTCTTAAACGTGCTTGCATACTTGAACATACATAACTTCATCATTTTGCGTAGAGGATGTTTCAAAGCAAGTGACTCATAACATAATTCGCCTGATCAGACTAAACCAGAGTACTGGGATGACAGGGACGTATCCACTGCCACATACATGAGATCCCCGTTCATAATTTAACGGGATGATTAGTCCACGTTCATAATTTAACTCTTTCCAATCACGATCTAAACCCGTTCATAATTTAACGGGGTGGAGAAGTCATCGGCCATGTTCACCGACTTCCAAACCCATTCATAATTTGGTCACAAGACATTTAGCATACCTCAAAAAGACTTGAAATATTTTCTTTTGCACGTCAACATACTTACTTGGCATTGAGGGATTCGTTGGACTTCGATTGGGGCCGTTGCTGCACATACTAATCATGAATTTACATGCTTAACTTGCATAACTTAGACGAAGATAATCATGCTTACTTACGAGTTCATTCAACTCCTTAGGACATTATAAAATTCCATGACCCGACCTTGTAAATCATCGTACTAAACCATGACATCAAACCCCGAACATGCTATATAAAATTTTTCCAAAAATATGAAGGACACGACCCCGTGCCTAGGTCCAGGTAGGGGTCCGTTTTCGTGCGCTAAAATGTGTCGTGCAGAAGGAGGAAGGCACGGACCCCGTGCCTAGGTCCGTGTAAGGGTTCGTGTATGTGCGCAAATTGACACCGAAAAGAATACAAAGGCACGGACCTCGTACTCTGGTCCGTGGGGAGGTCCGTGTCCGTGCGCAAAAATGACGATCAAGAATAGACAAAGACACGGACCCCGTGCCAGGGTTCGTGTTCGGGTCCGTGTATTCTCGTTGGACGCGAACTCACGAAAATCATGTACGTGTCATGCTTAACATTCTAGACTCGTTTGTACGGACCAAGAACCGACACCTCAAAACACATCCTAACATGCCAAAACATCGAACCAATTGCATACAAGCACCCAAAGCAACGACGTTCACCCTACGACACATACAATTCAAAAACGTGGCAATTGACACCAAATCGGTTCCTACGACTTCTATTGTATTCGAGTGTCTAACAACACCGAACGACATGTCAAATAACAACCCAACATCATACTAATCATACCTAGACGCAGCAACGATCACCCGTTGATCACCAACGAATCCTGCAACAATAAAATCTCAAGAACACATCAATACATATTTTCTGAAAAATGCAGTTTGAGTAGCCCCACGAAAAACACCATAACTAACTCAATTTTTATCCAAATATTTCGAATTTACTGTCAAATCAAAGGTATCGAAGAGTTCTACAATTTTCACGTTGAAAGTTTTCTCAGAATCACGAGCAAAAAGTCGTAGTATTTAAAAGAACAGTAAAAACTTGATTTTAGATCAAAAAAATCGTTTCAAAATTTATTCAAACGTCAAGGCTCAAACTTCTACACATCACACATGTATTTTTAAGCATAAATAATAACACAACACATAATATGACGAGATCGATGCAGAAATAACAGATTATACGTGCCTTTTGATATTTAAAATACCGTAACGACGATACCGAAGCGGAGACGGAGTGAAGGTCGATTCGGGACGAACGTGGCGCTAAAATTCTTGAAGAAAACCAACGAAAACTCGCTAGGAAATATAGAGGGATGGGGCGGCTGCTTCTAGGAGTAAAAACCCTAGTAATTCTCCTCTCCAAAGTAATAAAAACTGAATGAAATAAGTGCGTGTGTGTTTTGATCGGTTCTAGGTATGTGTAAAAGTGTGTGTGTGTGATTAGTAATTTAGGGAAAAATTGCTTAGTTAAATAATAAATAAAACTATTTAAAATACTAACACTCTTTAAACTTTACTAAAAGCCCTCAATTAAAATAATGCACACAAAAATGCTAATTTTAAAAGTTTTAAACTCTTAAATAACTAAATAAATTATTTAAAATGCCCCTTCCTAGATTTTAAAATAAAACACCGCATTTCAAATTGCCAAGAATCGTCCCCGGTCTTTTCCTCGATCCCGCCTCGAATAATCGCCTGAAACATGAAACTCGAAAAACATTTTAACGTGCATCGCATAAACATAATTAATTTAAAATAATGCATTTAAATAATTCATGCACTACTAGGACTCGTTTTAAAATTAAATAAATGCTTTAATAATTAAATAAATGCATGGGTTATACGTGTACTGAATTTGGACACTACACACACAAACTAATTCAATAAAACATGTAAAAACCACGTCTATCAACATTCTACTCGCTAGCAACAATATAGAGTTGTTGCATGACACCAATAGATTTCTAGCTAAGAAATTTGAGATGAAAGATCTTTGTTACGAATCTTTTGTACCGGGTATTCAAATGTATCGAGATCATTCTCGAGGTATTCTTGGATTATCTCATAAATGCTATATCGAGAAAGTTCTCAAGCGATATGGGATGCAAGACTGTAAACCAACAGATACTCCTGTAGCTGAGGGAGACAAATTTAGTCTCAAACAATGCCCCCGAGAATGATTTTGAGGAAAAATAAATGCAGAAGATTCCCTATATATCTGCAGTGGAGAGTATGATATATGCTCAAGTTTGTACACGTTTAGATATTGCATACATGACAGGAATGTTGGAACGATATTTAAGTAATCCAGGAGTGGAACATTGGATATCAGTCAAAAGGGTTTTACAGTACCTACTGAGAATAAAAGATTACATACTCATATATCGGAGGTTGGATCAGCTTGAGATCATTGGTATACTGACTTTGATTTTGTTGGATGCAAAGATAATATAAAATATATGTCGGGCTACATCTCTCTCCTTGCTAGAGATGCCATTTCTTGGAAGAGTGCTAAAAAATCTCTTATAGCCTCTTCCACCATGACAACTGAGTTTGTAGCGTGTTATGAGGCATCCAATCATGGATATGGCTGAAAAATTTTGTCGTATGACTGCGCATTGTTGATGGCATTGAAAGGCAACTAAGAATATATTGTGACAATAAATCAACAGTTATATATTCCAATAACAACAAGAGCTCGATGGATTCAAAACATATCGACATCAATTTCCAGGTTGTTAAAGAAAGAATTCAGAGTGGAAAGTTGTTTATTGAGCATACCGGTACAAACTCCATGGTTGCAGATCCGCTTACTAAGGGACTACCTCCCAAACAGTTTCATGAGCATACTGCTCGCATGAATGTTATGTCAATTGAGAAAATTTAGTTTTAAAGGGAGTTTGTTATTTTAAATGATTTTCAGTTGAAAACGTTTTCAGTTATAATTATGTAAATTTATTTTTTGCATAAATAAATTTCAAGTTAAGTCATACTCTGATAATAGTTTAAATTTTGATCTCAATAAGGTTAAGGGAGGACCAGTTGGAAATAGGCATGTTATGATCACATT
This sequence comes from Primulina tabacum, assembly GCF_025594145.1. Lineage (NCBI taxonomy): Eukaryota > Viridiplantae > Streptophyta > Magnoliopsida > Lamiales > Gesneriaceae > Primulina > Primulina tabacum. The sequence continues at coordinate 19,902,043 of NC_134552.1, forward strand.
GCATGAAATTTCCATGCTACACATCAACTTCATGATCCATATCATTCATTTGTGTTGGCATATATGAACATTGATAGGTCTAGTTACCTTGAGTGTAGCGAAAACTACTTTGATCCTATGTTGATGTGATTGATAGACCAGATTGGTTGTAGATATATTTCAGAATGACAACATTTTTGAGCTCATAAGATTACTTTCACAAATATAATTATAAGGTTACACATATAGCCCAAGTATGAGAATGTTGAATCAATTTTATTTATATGGGCGTATATGTGAATAATTAAGCGTTGTGGGTTGTTTATTAAGTTAATCTCAAAATAATGTGAACAACTAAGGTTTCGGGCTATTGGGCTTTAATGTATCTAATAGGTTGTCGGCCTTTAATGTGTAGATATATAAGTGTAATTTCTATTTTATGACGAGGTAAAACAGAAATATCAGAAGATAATGGTAGACATTATATATATATGAATCATGGTCCCCATATCACGTGACATCACGTTCTCTATTCTCTTCTTCATTAAGAAAATAGTTCAAATTAGAAAATTAAAGGCTTCTCTCAAGGAAATAGCGCGTAGATCTGGAAGATCGAGACACGTTCTAAAGAATTCAAAATTAAGGATTCGAGTATGCTGCCGCTTAAGTTTTCAGTCAAATTCTTATTGATTTAGCATGATGGATTCTGCGGTTTATGGGTTGTTAGTAAACTACGCAAATAACAAAAGAAATGGGGAAAAAAAAGGTTTGGACAATGGTGCAGATATAGTGCTGATTTTAGAGAAAAAAATTATAATTTTTGCCAAAAATAAAAATAAAACAAAAATAGTGGACTAAAACTGATTGCGGATGGCACCATCTAGAACAATACAAGAAGGTATGTACGTACCTTGAGCACAATCTCTCGAGACTGAACACCAGAAACCCTGAAAAAATCATGCAAATTAATTTGTGAGCAACAAAAAGAAGTATTAAAGAACAAAAATTACGTTTGAATTCATCTGTTCCTCCTTTGGACATAAAATGCCTTCCACCAAAAACTACTGCAATGGGTTGGCCTTTCTTGTCTGTTCCTTGCATGAACATCTTGTTTTGTGCTATTTCATTTCTGACTTCTGACGCTGAAACGAAGCCGTTGGGAACAAATGTTTGCTTCCATTTAAGGTATTTCAAAAACATCACGCAGGCTTTCTCCACGCCTAGATCGCGTGCACGAAGGAATCTTCTTAGCGTTGAATCATCTATATCCTGCAGCTTCCAAATAACTCGACAGTAAGAAGCTTGGATTTAACATCATATTACGGTTCAAACTCGTGCGACAAATCAAATCTCTAGTTTGTTTTGATATTATAAAGTTTGTTGGATTTCAAATTCGTTAACACGAGGCCGACAACTCCATGGATAAATGCATGAGTTCAAATATACGGTGTTAAACCATACATTAGGACGACAAATGTTTTTTGAACTCCAATTTTTTGTTAAATACACCACTCTTTTATCTTTTATTAATTTAAAATGATAATTTTAATGTTCTTTATTCATTATTTCTCTCTTTTTTTCCCTGTATAAGTTTAACAGATATTCAAACATCTATATTTAAATTCGTCAATGTCCATGAAAATATAAATTAAAAGATCAGACAAAATAAAAACTAATATTATTATTTAATTTCAAGTAATATTGTAGGGACTCGTACGCTAATTCATGTCTTAAGCATTATTTATGTCAAATATAACAACTAAGAAAAGTGGGACTGAATTTTTTTTAAATATAAATACGGAAGCGTAATAATAATCTATCTAATATACATGTCAATATAAAAGTACAAGTCATGTACTACATGTATCTATCATAACTAGATTCAACGACTAGACATCAAGTGCTGAATCCTATTCTGCCTCTGGGCCCGGATCTCCATGCTAACTATCCTCTCTCATCCTCTTTCTGATCCGGATCCTGTCCCACCTGTTGTCATGCACACATACAAACAAGACAACAGCCGGATAACTCCGGTGAGAATTACATTTCCAGTATAAATCATGTATACATGCATTTCATATAAACAGATATAACAGCATGAAACAAATATTCATAACATGTATCAAAATCAGAAACCTGAATCAATACAAACTCTAAATCACACTCTGTGACTCTTAGACTCTGACTCGACTCATCCTAATCTAGGGATCCCGATCTGAATAAGAACGTAACAATCTCTCACCTACTCCCTCGGTCGTGGTGACGGTACGTTCTTATTACGGACTTTGGTCCTAGCTATACCGAATATCGGAAATAAAAGTCGCTCTTCTTCTAAGTCCATCGATATGACCAAACGTCCAGTGTCATAGCGGTTCTGTCCATGACTAGGCACATCAGCCCTGGCATATCTTGCCGAACCTCTGTGACAATGTGCAATGGCCCAGCGACTATTCTATCACTATCAGGCCCCTCTGTCACGAGATCAATCGCCTACGACTAGGCGCATCAGCCTATGACTCAATACATAAATCAATAGACCAAAGCTAACAATCACATCAATTGCAAATATCAATGCAGTAAGATGAAGTATGTGACTTTGGGAAACTCCAGTCAAATCTAACTCGAGTTGTCCAATCCCGCATCAACATCAATTTATACCTTTCGTTTCGTTCTATCGCTCTGACTCTGTCGAAGTCTCGAACTCCCTGCCTAACAAATCAATCTGTCAATAACAATATCGAATACACTGTATCAATGTATAACTCAATTCAAGACCTGTTCTGATCAATACTCAAATCAAACATAATCTGATCCACATCAATGATATCATGATACAATCTCAATCAATACTGAATCTGATCAAAATCAATCTACTGATGTTTCGACGGCATAACAATACAGTCTCGATAACCCCGTCAATCTCAACATCACAGATACAATATCACGGTTTATAATCAATATCTGTATAATTCTGAATTTAACTCAAACTCAACGACATAACGGAATAATCTTGATATCCCCGTCAATACAATATCAACAAATATCAATTACAATCCATAACCAATATCCAATACCATCTAAAATCAATCAATAATCCAAATCTGTCCAATATCAATCAATATACTTCTGAAAAATCATAACAATTTCATAATCAATCTGTTTTTCAATCTGACTTCGATTCTATGATGTCTAACATGTCAGGAACATCATCAATGAATCATATTCGATTCTGACAATACCATAATTCCAAGACATATCGAAACGTAGTAAAACTTACGTCCAGTTGAAGCTCTCGTCGATAGAAATACAGTACTGAAGTCGGATTGAAAATCTGACGGGCGGATCTTGCACAAATCACAAATATACAAGGTAAAAGGCGTAAGGATTTCTTTGAAAGATTCTCAACTTCTTGCTGCTAGGTTCTAAAGGAATTGAGGTTATATATATATATCTCATATGCATGCTGAAGCAACGTGGCTATTTTTCACAATTCTTAAGCGGCGCTCGGGCGTTCATACTTTACCACTCGGGCGCGGAGTGTTCTGTCCGGATGCTCAACTTATCATCAACTGGCGCTCGGGCGGTAATATTCTACCGCTCGGGCGCCAGACGTTCTGTCCGAGTTTCATTTTTATGGTGCATTGGCGCTCGGGCAGTCTCTTTCTACCGTTCGGGCGCCAAGAGTTCTGTACAACATTCTGGTCTTGTGTTGTACCAACCCCCGGCTTCTCCACGTGAGCTCCTATAACCATAATTTTGTAAATTAAGTAATGTATGATTACAGTAATTAAATCTCGGGCATTACATTTCTCCCCCCCTAAGATATGATTTCGTCCCCGAAATCTTAGGCAATCAAATCAGATATCAACGTCGATACCAAAGGAGGTATATACAGAAGCCAACAGAAAACTCATCTCAATAAAACGATTCTGGAATCTCTGTCTCATCTTGGATTCTGTCTTTCAAATAGCTTCTTCGATATTCTAACCACTCTATTGAACTTTCACTAGCATAATAGTCTTCATTCTAAATTATCTTTCTTTTACTGATTCTGATTTCAATCTGGAATAGTCATTCAAGAAATATAGTATCATAATATAACTCGAAGTAACTCTGATAAAAATCAATCTCAACATACTGGCTATACAACATCCGTATATCCCAATCAACAGCTCATAACAAATCAACATCGTGATCTGCCATTAAATCAGTCTAAGTTAAATCAATTCAATATTCAATCTCTTATATCAAATACCAACGGTTATCGTCTTACGTTGGCATATTCAATCTGTCTATTCCGAGCTGTCTTCACTTTTCTCTGAATCAGCTTCACTTCTTCAGTCATATCTCTGATCATATTAGGCCCAATCTCAGAAACCTCAGAGATATCATTCTAATACCGAAGGTAATATGTACTTCTTATCGTACAACGCTTCAAATGGTATCATTTCTATACTCGTTTGACAGCTGTTGTGGTACGAAACTCACAACATGGCAATGAATCATGCCAACTAGTGCTAAAATCAAGTACTATCGCCCTAAGCATTTCCTCCAGTGCCTGGATAGTCCGCTCTGACTGTCCGTAAGTCTCTGGATGATATGTGGTACTCAGGTATAGTCTCATACCTAGGGCCTGCTGCAACACTGCTCCAAAGTGCGAAGCAACCGAAGATCACAATCTGAAACACTCGACTTCGGCACTCTATACAATCTGACTACTTCTCTGACATAAATTTCTGTCATCTGGTCATGTCTGTACGTCATCTTGTACAAATGAAACATAAAAATTCGGTCAATCTGTCCATCACGACCCAATCACGTCTCAACCTCGGGAGGATTTCGGTAGCTTCGTCACAAAATCCATGGAAATGTGATCCCTTTTCCATTCAAGAATAAATAAGCTCTATAATAATTCCCCGGTTTTCTATCTTTCTGTCTTTACCTGCTGGCATTTCAGACATTTCGATACAAATTCTGTAATATCTGATTTCATATGTTTTTCTCAAAAACTGTCTTTTCAAATCACTGTACATTTCTGACAATATCTATCGCTTCAAATCTGAAATATTCAGTACAATAAGACGGTTACTCGCATATAACACATTGTCACAAACCTGATATTCTGATCGATACTCTGTTTTGATGTCAACATCGAGTTCTAAACATTCTGATCAACTTTCTGAACTGCTTTAATTCTCAATTCAGCTCTGGTTCGGACTGTACCTGTTTAATATCTGTTTCAAACACGGATTCATATCTGTTTCAAACACGAATTCAGAACAACAGCAATATTCAATCAGATTCAAACATCACTCATCGATACTGATCTGCTAAACTCATAGAACGGTAATTTCTGACAATATTATCAGTCTCAGCCAATTGATCACAACTTCAACTGTGCTAAGATCAACCGATATACTATCTTCGGATCTAACGTGTTCCGAATACAATCTGTCTCGGCCAAGATTCACATTTCAACAGTTTCTGTATACAACATTTCAATTCTCAGAATATGCAATACAATTTTCAAATGTTCAATCTGATCAGTCATATGCTTCAAATATCTCAGGATATCATAGATAAAACGAGCATAAAATCATCAGAATACTTCTGAACACACGGTTCATCAACCCACAAACATAGCTAAAGCATCCCAAATAGAAATACTCAATCAAATATAACTCTCGGCTAGAAATCTTCTAACTGGTCTTTCAAGTCTTTCAATTCAATCGGTATCATTATGTACTGTGTTCTAAAAATAAGAATAGTATCTTGCATTCATTCAATGCTAGAATCTATCTTTCTGACTGGAAGCAACTCTGAAATTCCAATTGAGAAAACATCAGACATTTCATATACTATTGGCAAATCAGCCAATGATAAACTCGATTTCAGTAATCAACTGAATGCATAAGGAATCCCTCTGTTCCTTTCCATAACAATCGAGTCCTCAACATCGTTCATATCCAAAGAATTCTAAATCTAGAATTCTTACCGTAATTTCCGTTCATCAATCATATATATCTGAATCTTTCAATCTTCTGGAAAAATCAACGGTAGTTTTGTACTTGGTCAACATATCAGTACCGATAATAAAATCGAAATCGGACAACCCAAGTACAATATAATCTATTTCAATCTCATATCAGTCATACTGTAGCAAACAAGATCTAACAGATGTCATTGATACAAGACCCCTCCCCAACGGTAAAGAGATCAATACTACAGCATATACTAACTCCATAGACAACGCATATATCAATGTAATTCATTTAAGAATAATCGGATGGAATGCATTAGTATTTATCAATACATATGCAAAATAACCATACAGGAAACAATTACTTGCCACTACCTCGTCAGGTGTGTCCTGGCCTTGGTTGTGATTGAAGAGTCGTCGGTGGTTGGGAGGAGTGAACAACCGGTGATTGTCTATCTGACGGTGCCACTAATCCAGATGGTTCTGCTCCCTGAGATCTTCGGGAACATCTCATTGGACATGCCCTAGCAAAATGTCTTGGCTGACGACAGACGTTGCAACTACCAAATACTCCTCGGCATTGCTCTGTGGAATGTCTTCCTCCACAAGTGCTACAATAAACTCCCGTATAACTCTGGTTAGAACCACTAGAGCTCGACGAACCACTCCTAACTTCTTAAATTGTTTCTTGTGAGCTTTCAAGAAATCTTTCTTTCCACCCCTGCTACTACCAGTCTCAAGTCCGAGAGGTGGTTGCTGTGGTCTCGATGCTGGAGGCACAAACGAGGCTACTTTCTGTCTCATCAGACTGGCTTCGGCACTCTTGGCTCTACTCAGAGCATCAACAAAATTATAGGGTCGGCCTGTGTTTACCAAAGTCAATATCTCAGGATTCAATCCTTTAACAAACTGATCAATCACAACTTCATCATTCTCAGCCACGTTAGGAGCAAAACGTAGCAAGGTAGAAAATTGCGCAACATATTCTTCAATGTTTAGCTGACCCTGTTTCAAATTTTTAAATTCTGCCCTCTTATATTCTTGGTACAAAACTTGGAAAAACCTTCGATAAAATTCCACTTTGAAGATTTCCCAAGTAATCAATGTACCACACTGTTCTAAGACTCCTTTGGTTGTAATCAACCAGCTCTTTTCGATCTCCTGTAACTGATGCCCAATTCGTTTAACTCTACATTCATCCGAGTACTCAAGTGAATCAAACAATATATCTATATCATCTATCCAGCTCTCACAATCAACAGTCGTCTCAGTACCCCTCAGAATCGGCGGTGTCAATGACTGAAACCTCTTCAACTGTATTTCCATCGGAGTTTCTGACACATCCATCTGACTAGTCGAAATACTACCCGGTTCTGGGATTCTTCGAGGAGGAATATCTGATTATCAAAATAATTAGTAACCAAATACAACAAACCTGTTTCAATCCTCCTCTGATCATCTTACTACTGATCAAGAATCGGTTCTGATTCATTTTCAAATAATACACATTCCCAATCAAATCAAATAAACAGGTAAACATGTATTAAAGCAGTAAATCATGCTAGCAATCAAAAGCAAGGAAAGAAGACTTATTCTACCCCGCTCACTAGCTCCTATCTGAGTCTCAAGGATCTATCGCTCTGATACCACCTGCTGTGGGGACCCGGACGCTAATTCATGTCTTAAGCATTATTAACGTCAAATATAACAATTAAGAAAAGTGGGACTAAATTTTTTTTAAATATAAATGCAGAAGCGTAATAATAATCTATCTAATATACATGTCAATATAAAAGTACAAGTCATGTACTACATGTACCTATCATAACTAGGTTCAACGACTAGACATCAAGTGCTGAATCATATTCTGCCTCTGGGCCCGAATCTCCACGCTAACTATCCACTCTCATCCTCTTTCTGATCCTGATCCTGTCCCACCTGTTGTCATGCACACATACAAACAAGACAACAGCCGGATAACTCCGGTGAGAATTACATTCCCAGTATAAATCATGTATACATGCATTTCATATAAACAGATATAACAGCATGAAACAAATATTCATAACATGTATCAAAATCAGAAACCTGAATCAATACAAACTCTGCATATCACTCTGTGACTCTTAGACTCTGACTCGACTCATCCTAATCTAGGGATCCCGATCTGAATAAGAACGTAACAATCTCTCACCTATTCCCTTGGTCGTGGTGACGGTACGTTTTTATTACGGACTTTGGTCCTAGCTATACCGAATATCGGAAATAAAAGTCGCTCTTCTTCTAAGTCCATCGATATGAGCAAACGTCCGGTGTCATAGCGGTTCTGTACAAGACTAGGCACATCAACCCTGGCATATCTTGCCGAACCTCTGTGACAATGTGCAATGGCCCAGCGACTATTCTATCACTATCAGGCCCCTCTGTCACGAGATCAATCGCCTACGACTAGGCGCATCAGCCTATGACTCAATACATAAATCAATAGACCAAAGCTAACAATCACATCAATTTCAAATATCAATGCAGTAAGATGAAGTATGTGATTTTGGGAAACTCCAGTCAAATCTAACTCGAGTTGTGCAATCCCGCATCAACATCAATTTATACCTTTTGTTTCGTTCTATCGCTCTGACTCTGTCGAAGTCTCGAACTCCCTGCCTATCAAATCAATCTGTCAATAACAATATCGAATACACTATATCAATGTATAACTCAATTCAAGACCTGTTCTGATCAACATTCAAATCAAACATAATCTGATCCATATCAATGATATCATGATACAATCTCAATCAATACTTAATCTGATCAAAATCAATCTACTGATGTTTCGACGGCATAACAATACAGTCTCGGTAACCCCGTCAATCTCAACATCACAGATACAATATCACGGTTTATAATCAATATCTGTATAATTATGAATTTAACTCAAACTCAACGACATAACGGAATAATCTCGATATCCCCGTCAATACAATATCAACAAATATCAATTACAATCCATAACCAATATTCAATACCATCTAAAATCAATAAATAAACCAAATCTGTCCAATATCAATCAATATACTTCTGAAAAATCATAACAATTTCATAATCAATCTGTTTCTCAATCTGACTTCGATTCTATGATGTCCAACATGTTTGGAACATCATATATGAATCATATCCGATTCTGAAAATACCATAATTCCAAGATATATCGAAACGTAGTAAAACTTACGTCCGGTTTAAGCTCTCGTCGATATAAATACAGTACTGAAGTCGGATTGAAAATCTGACGGGCGGATCTTGCACAAATCACAAATATACAAGGTAAAAGGCATAAGGATTCTTTAAAAGATTCTCGACTTCTTGCTGCTAAGTTCTAAAGGAATTGAGGTTATATATATAACTCATATGCATGCTGAATCAACGTGGCTATTTTTCACAATTCTTAAGCGGCGCTCGGGCGTTCATACTTTACCGCTCGGGCGCGGAGTGTTCTGTCCCGATGCTCAACTTATCATCTACTGGCGCTCGGGCGGTAATATTCTACCGTTCGGGCGCCAGACTTTCTGTCCGAGTTTCATTTTTATGGTGCATTGGCGCTCGGGCGGTCTCTTTCTACCGCTCGGGCGCCAAGAGTTCTGTACAACATTCTGGTCTTGTGTTGTACCAACGCCCGGCTTCTCCACATGAGCTCCTATAACAATAATTTTGTCAATTAAGTAATGTCTGATTACAGTAATTAAATCTCGGGCATTACATTTCTCCCCCCCTAAGATATGATTTCGTCCCTGAAATCTTAGGCAATCAAATCAGATATCAACGTCGATACCAAAGGAGGTATATACAGAAGCCAACAGAAAACTCACCTCAATAAAACGATTTTGGAATCTCTGTCTCATCTTGGATTCTGTTTTTCAAATAGCTTCTTCGATATTCTAACCACTCTATTGAACTTTCACTAGCAGAATAGTCTTCATTCTAAATTATCTTTCTTTTACTGATTCTGATTTCAATCTGGAATAGTCATTCAAGAAATATAGTATCATAATATAACTCGAAGTAACTCTGATAAAAATCAATCTCAACATACTGGCTATACAACATCCGTATATCCCAATCAACAGCTTATAACAAATCAAAATCGTGAGCTGCCATTAAATCAGTCTAAGTTAAATCAATTCAATATTCAATCTCTTATATCAAATACCAACGGTTATCGTCTTACGTTGGCATATTCAATCTTTCTATTCCGAGCTGTCTTCACTTTTCTCTGAATCAGCTTCACTTCTTCAGTCATATCTCTGATCATATTAGGCCCAATCTCAGAAACCTCAGAGATATCATTCTAATACCGAAGGTAATATGTACTTCTTATCGTACAACGCTTCAAACGGTATCATTTCTATACTCGTTTGACAGCTGTTGTGGTACGAAACTCACAACATGGCAATGAATCATGCCAACTAGTGCTAAAATCAAGTACTATCGCCCTAAGCATTTCCTCCAGTGCCTGGATAGTCCGCTCTGACTGTCCGTAAGTCTCTGGATGATATGTGGTACTCAGGTATAGTCTCATACCTAGGGCCTGCTGCAACACTGCTCCAAAGTGCGAAGCAACCGAAGATCACAATCTGAAACACTCGACTTCGGCACTCTATACAATCTGACTACTTCTCTGACATAAATTTCTGTCATCTGGTCATGTCTGTACGTCATCTTGTACAAATGAAACATAAAAATTCGGTCAATCTGTCCATCACGACCCAATCACGTCTCAACCTCGGGAGGATTTCGGTAGCTTCGTCACAAAATCCATGGAAATGTGATCCCCTTTCCATTCAAGAATAAATAAGCTCTATAATAATTCCCCGGTTTTCTATCTTTCTGTCTTTACCTGCTGGCATTTCAGACATTTCGATACAAATTCTGTAATATCTGATTTCATATGTTTTTCTCAAAAACTGTCTATTCAAATCACTGTACATTTCTGACAATATCTGTCGCTTCAAATCTGAAATATTCAGTACAATAAGACGGTTACTCGCATATAACAGACTGTCACAAACCTGATATTCTGATCGATACTCTGTTTTGATGTCAATATCGAGTTCTAAACATTCTGATCAACTTTTTGAACTGCTTTAATTCTCAATTCAGCTCTGGTTCTGACTGTACAATATAAATTCTCCACTGTTTAATATCTGTTTCAAACACAGATTCATATCTGTTTCAAACACGAATTCAGAACAACAGCAATATTCAATCAGATTCAAACATCACTCATCGATACTGATATGCTAAACTCATAGAACGGTAATTTCTGACAATATTATCAGTCTCAGCCAATTGATCACAACTTCAACTGTGCTAAGATCAACCGATATACTATCTTCGGATCTAACGTGTTCCGAATACAATCTGTCTCGGCCAAGATTCACATTTCAACAGTTTCTGTATACAACATTTCAATTCTCAGAATATGCAATACAATTTTCAAATGTTCAATCTGATCAGTCATATGCTTCAAATATCTCAGGATATCATAGATAAAACGAGCATAAAATCATCAGAATACTTCTGAACACACGGTTCATCAACCCACAAACATAGCTGAAGCATCCCAAATGAAACATAAATTTATTGTGGCGACGAAAATCAAAACAAGTAGATCACTCGTTAAAACAGCAGATAACTAAAAAGCAGAATCAGTAGCGGAGAAAAGCAGAAGAAGTACCTAAACGGATATAGAATCAAAAGCAGAAGAAAGGACTTTATTAGACTCGACATCTTAATGTTGTCAGCTTTAAATGTTACCATTACCTTTTTCTAGTACAAGTATTAATTGCAACATTAATCACTGTACGAAGACATTTAATTCACTTTGCCGATTTTAGTATAAAACAGGACTGATTGTTTTATAGCTTTTCTGTCGGAACCTATTTCGGTAATAAAGCTGATTATATCATAAGTCAGAAGACAGTTTCTGATTAAAGACGTTGAACTCAGTCACCTATATATATATGGAATAAACCCATATAGAAGATAGTGCGAAACATCTCTCAAAATCAATCTGTATTTCACGAAACGAGAATCCTTAATATCTTCGAGTTCAACATAAAGAAAAGTAGCACACGCTTCATAGCAGATATCTGATCTATTGAGATCATTCTGTGCTACTGTTTCTTGCACTCTTCACAATTATTCACTGCACTCATATTTTATCAAGAAGAGTTTGTAATATGAAAAGAGACTTTTCAGAACTTTGTTGTATCGTATTTTCACTGTGTAGAGTAACTAAGAGTTTCAGTAGGCAAAAGGTTAGCCCTGCTGAAGTGGGTGTGTACAAGAGTTGTATTGTAAAATCCAAAGTCTTTTAGTGATACCTTCTGGAAACAGAAGAAGGGGAGACGTAGAAGACTTTATCTTCGAACGTCCATAAACAACTACTGTCTACTGATATTACTATTTCCATTCACTCCATCAGATTGTTTCCGCAGTTAATATTGTAATATGTTGGAAGTATTCACGACAAGATAAGCTACTATCTCTAACAGGATTTTAGCATCTTCTTTATCCAAGAAAGAAAAGAAGAAATTGGAGAAGAGTTCATTCAACCCCCCCCCCCCCCCCCCCCCTATAAACTCTTCCTCGATCCCCAACAATTGGTATCAGAGCAGGTTATTCTTGTCCCTGAAAATACATACAGATGGCACACTCAGCAAGGTTCCCATGTTCTCAAAAGAAGATTTTGATGATTGGAAGATCCGTATGCAAGCTCACCTTGCAGTGCAGGATGATGACATGTGGTATGTCATCACAGACGGACCATTAAAGATCTTAAAGCCAAATACAGCTATTGCTGTTACTGAAGGTGCACCTCAAATGGTTGAAAAACCACGAAACGAATGGACTGGCGAAGATAAGAAGAAAGCCAATCTTGATAATGTCGCTAAGGACATTCTTTACAAAACTCTTGATAAGAACACATTCAGCAAAATCAAGATGCGTTTTACTGCTAAAGAGATCTGGGAAAAGCTCATTCAGATATGTGAAGGAAATGAGCAAACAAAAGAAAATAAATTGTCTGTAGCAATGCAGAAGTTTGAAAATTTAAAGATGAAGGCTGGTGAAACTCTAAATGATTTTGATGAACGTTTTAGTAGCCTAGTCAATGAGCTAGCAGCTCTGGGCAAAGAGCACGGCAATCGAGAAATAGCGCTCAAAGTAATGAGAGCATTACCCAGAGAATGGGACGTAAAAACAATGGCTATGAGAGTCTCTAGAGATCTAAACAAGTTGGAAATACATAACTTGTTTGCCGACTTAAAAGCCTACGAGTTCGAACTAGAAGTAAGAGGTGGAGAAGAGTCCTCAACAAATCTGCCAACCAAGGCCCTTACTGCTACTACTGCTATTACTTCTACTGCTGTTGTTGCAGTCATTCCACAAGCAGTACCTGTTACCCTAACTGAAAGTATTTTTGAAAAGACTGCAGAAAAAATCAGCAATGAAGCTATGTCCTTATTTGTGAAAAAGTTCTCTAGATTCATGAGAAAGAATCACCGAGCCTACCAAAACCCTAATCGTAACTTCAAGAAAGATTCACCATCTGGTGATATGGCATGCTTCAACTGTGAAAAGATTGGTCAGTTTATTGCTGACTGTCCAAAGCCCAAGAAAGATGACCAGAAGAAGAAAGAGTACAAAAAGAATGACAAAAGTTCAGAAAGACCGCAAAGCAATGATTGCTGAAGAAAACAAATCTAAATGGGCGGATTCCAGCTCTGAGTCATCTTATTCAGAAAGTCATTCTAGTGAAAGTGATGCAGAAGAGATTAAATGTCTTATGGCAGATGTTGAATCAAACTCAACATCTGAAGAGGTATTCGACTTCAACTCTGATGAATTTACACGAACTGATTTAATTAAGGCATTACATGACATGGTAAGTGAGTACTCAAGACCTTCTCAATCATTCGAGGAAGTTAAGATTGAAAATCTAAACTTAAGAAATCAAGTCAGTAAGTTCACTTGCTTGCAAGAGAATAGCTGCGATGATTTGAAAGTGGAGATGAGTAAGTTGAAAACCGAGAATGAGAAAGTAAAAGCAGATTACCAGACAATGAAATCTGAAAATCAGAAGTTGTCTGTTCTGGTAAATGCTTGGAATAGTCTTCCATTTCATTGGAAAATATGCAAGAATTGCAGAAGCAATCCGGAGATAGAAGTGGTCTCGGATTCAACAACAATGAAAGCACTTCTGAAATCAGTACTCAGCCAGAACTGGATATCAGCAAAACAAAATACATTCGATTTGTTAAATCCAGTGTGGCATATGAACCGGAAGTACCGACTGTTCAAGTTGAAAGAAATGTAAATCAGATGAACAGAAGAAAGAATTATGGTCTTGGTTATATTGAACCTAAGGGAAGAGTTGACCAAAGTTCTGGATCCAGTAGAGGATTCAACTCAGGAAGACAACCCCCTATGAAGGTTAAAAACTACCAGTACTATAATTCTAGACCTGTTCAGAAGAGATACAGGCTAGACAACAGGAACAGAAGGGAAGAACAACATTCTGAGATACACAGAAATAATAGACCCTCTGCTGCACACACCTCTATGGATACCCGAAGTACAAAATCACCAAAAATTTTACAAATATGGGTTCCTAAGGGACTAATAAGGTTGGACCCAAGTAGATTTGGTACCAAATACTAAAATTTGTGTTTGCAGAAACAGGTAAAGAAAGCTAAAGTAAGCAGCTCCACATGGTAACTGGACAGTGGATGTTCCAGACACATGACTGGACAGAAGAATCTACTTTCAGAAGTAATGAGTTGTACTGGACCAAAAATAACGTTTGGGGATAACTCAAAAGGTAAAACCGTGGGTAAGGGTAAGATTATCCATGGTAACATAACTATCAATGACGTACTACTGGTTGAGAATCTCTGTTATAATTTAATCAGCATTAGTCAACTGTGTAATAATGGTTACTCTGTAATTTTTCAGAAGCACACATGCATAGTTAAAGATTCTGTTGAGTCTACTGTGTTAACTGGAAAGAGAGAAGGCAACACTTACAAAGTTTCTTGGAACTTAGATCATGTTAATGCTCCTACATGTTTAGTTGCCTCTCTTACTGATAAACATTGGCTCTGGCACAAGAGATTGAATCATATGAATTTCAAATCAATCAATAATCTCAAAAAGCAGAATTTAGTTGATGGTTTGCCTGATATTAAATTTGTTAAGAATCATGTTTGTTCTGCATGTCAGCTTGGGAAACAGGTCAGATGCAGCTTCAAGAACAAAGGAAGCAAATCAACTTCAAGATGTTTGAAATTACTGCATATGGACTTATTTGGTCCAATCCCTATCATGAGCTTAGGGGGAATGAAATATATCCTTGTTGTTGTTGATGATTTTTATAGATTCACTTGGGTAATATTTCTTGCTGGAAAAGATCAAACCAGTAGCCTCCTGATCAAGCTTCTGAAAAAGATTCAAAATGAAAAATCCTCTTCTATAATTAAAATCAGAAGTGATCGGGATACTGAGTTCACTAACAGAATTCTTGAGTTGTACTTAGATGAACAGGGGATTCATCATGAATATTCAGCTGTCAGAACGCCTCAACAAAATGGAGTAGCTGAGAGGAGAAACAGAACCCTCAAAGAAGCTGCTAGAACAATGCTAGCAGATGCAGACATCTCTCAGCGCTTCTGGGCAGAAGCAATCAACACTGCATGCTATACGCAAAACAGAACAATGATCAACAAAAGCATAACCAGACTCCTTATGAGATATGGAAAGGGAGTAAGCCTAATGTATCTTATTTTCATGTTTTCGGCTGCAAATGCTTTGTGCTCAATAATGGCAAAAACGACTTAACTGCATTTGATTCAAAATCAGATGCTGCACTTTTCCTTGGTTACTCTGCTGTGAGCAAAGCCTTCAGAATCTTCAATAATAGAACTCTTACTGTTGAAGAATCAATTCATGTTGTCTTTGACGAAGACAGCAGTACTCCTGAAATATCTAATATGTCAACTTTGAGTAACATGTTAGACAAAATTCACTTGAAACTGGATAGTGAAGATGATACAGAAGCCAGTATAAAAGATGTTCAAAATCCAGAACCAGACATTCCATTAGCAGAACCAGAAGTACAAATATTAGACATACCAGTACCAGCAGCTGATAATCCAGAACCTGCTACTGGTTCAGATGAGATCAATCCAAATATATCAAACCAGGAAGAAATTCCTTTAAACCCTTTTATTTGGAGAAAATCTCATCCTCCCTCTTTGGTTATTAGAAATCCAGCAGCACCTTTGAGAACCAGAAGGCAAATGATTAATGAATATATGCACGCTGCTTTCATTTCTCAGGATGAACCAAAGAAAATTGAAGAAGCCCTTCTGAATCCTAGTTGGATTGAAGCTATGCAAGAAGAGCTGAATCAATTCAAAAAAAACGAAGTTTGGTTTCTAGTACCTAGACCATCTCACCAAGCTGTCCTTGGAACCCGGTGGGTATTCAGAAACAAACTAAATCAAGAAGGCACAGTGATCAGAAATAAAGCAAGACTGGTGGCTCAAGGCTTTAGACAAGAAGAAGGAATAGACTATGATGAAACCTACGCACCAGTAGCAAGGCTTGAAGCTATTAGAATATTTTTTGCCTTTGCTGCTTTCAAAAATTTCAAAGTCTATCAAATGCACGTGAAGAGTGCTTTTCTAAATGGTCTACTACAAGAAGAGGTCTATGTCGAACAACCTCCAGGTTTTATTGATCATTTCTTACCTCATCATGTATTCAAATTACACAAAGCCTTGTATGGTCTAAAACAGGCACCTAGAGCATGGTATGATACTCTATCACAATTTTTTGTCAATCATGATTTTACAATTGGGACAATAGACAAAACTCTGTTCACTCTAATAAAAAATAAACATATACTATTAGTGCAGATTTACGTTGACGATATTATTTTTGGGTCAACTAACCCCAAACTATTTGCAAAGTTTGCTAAGTTGATGCAGGATCAATTCGAAATGAGCATAATGGGAGAAATAACATTCTTCCTAGGATTACAGATCAAACAACTTGATACTGGAATTTTCATAAATCAAGCCAAGTATACTAAGGAGCTTCTGAAAAAGTTTGGTATGGAAGCATGCTCTGCTGCTTCCACTCCAATGAGCTCAGCTATCAAACTTGATAAAGATGAAAGTGGAATTGCAGTAGAGGTAACTCAGTAACGTGGTTTATTGGCTCATTGTTATATCTTACTGCCAGTAGACCAGATATTATGTTTGTTGTTTGTGTTAGTGCGAGATTTCAATCAAACCCTAAACAATCTCATTATATTGCTGCTAAACGTATTTTGAAGTACTTGAAAGGAACTCAAAATGTCGGTTTATGGTATCCTAATGATTCATCGTTCAATCTTATTGGATATTTAGATGCTGATTATGCAGGTTGCAAATTAGACAGAAAAAGCACAAGTGGTTTCTGTCAATTCCTTGGTGATAGGGTGATCTCCTGGTTTAGTAAAAAGCAGAATTCTATTGCCACATCTACTGCAGAAGCAGAATATCTGGCTGCTGGAAGCTGCTGTTCTCAAATACTATGGATGCAACAACAATTAAAAGACTACGGAATTCAGGCCTCCGAATCACCTATCTTATGTGACAATACCAGTGCTATTGCAATTACACAAAATCCAGTACTTCATTCCAGAACGAAGCACATAGATATCAGACTTCATTTCATCAGAGATCACGTGCAGAAGAAGGACATTCGTCTGGAATATGTCCCTACTGATCAACAAACAGCAGATATTTTTACGAAACCTTTGCCTGAGAATAAGTTTTCTTATTTTCGAAATACACTTGGATTGATAGACTTAAATTAATTGTCTGTTATCTTTATTCCATTGATATATTGTGACTTAATCTTCTCTTGTGATTGTTCAGTTTTAGTTTGCAGAAAATAAAAGCTGAGCGAAAGAGACAATCAGTAAACAGAATATAAAAACTTCATTAATAATAGAAGCAGGGGCGTACATTCTTTATTTCATTTTTAACGTACTCTCTCCAGATTGCCAACCAGGTGGTCAGCTCTCCGGTGGAGGTACGCAGAAACTCCTCTGAAAAAGCAATCTTTTTCAGAGTCCTCTGCTCCTTTAAGAGCATGAGGAGGTAGACGCCATCTTCAGAGAGGACGTCTGCGCTGTCAGCACTATGGAGACGTCGATAATACTTCTCCATTGCTATCAGCTCCCTGGTAGAAGACACCAGCCCACCTTCAAAGGAGGACTGAAGCTCCTGGACCTTAGTCCAAGTAGCAAGTGCCTTCTCCAGCACCTTGCCCTCTATTGCCTCCTTCCTTGCAGCTATCACTTCCTTCATGAACTCTTCGGCCAAATCAGAACTATTCTTTCCTGCCATATTCTTTTTGTTTAAAAATGACTATATGGCTAACCTCTATGCCTGTATTTATAGATGACAAACCAGGTACCAAAGATCGAGGTAATTATGACTGCTTTAAAGAATGTGAAGCATTCTGTGTCAAGCTATCGACAGCTCAATTACCTAGAATTATTATTTAATTATTGCATTAATTTAGGGGGAACTTTACTCTGACTATACTTGATTTCATGTCAGATACAGAAGGCGATTTGTATTTTTGATAAAACAAGGCACTCTTTATCTTCCAGTAGAAGCTATCACAAGACGACAAACTCCCTTCTGGATTTCTTTTATCATTTATCAGTTATTCAGTTGACATTGAGTTATTTGCAGAAAAATAAAGAGACACCATGTACTTCAACTGAAATTTTATTAAGGAACCATTTCAGTACATTAAACGATGAAGAAGTGAAAAGTATCAAGTCAACCGAAACGTCTTCTGATTTACCAGACTAAGCTTTTCTTTCTCAAACTATTTTATTATTCAATGAAAGCAGTAGATAAGCAATGTCAAAATTTTCTTTAACCAGAAGCTTTACATTGAGTTTATCTACTACATTTGTTGATATCAGCAGCTTGAAGTACTTTTCTTGTTGCAAAGTACTTCAGCAAGAAAAGGACGGTCTTCTTCGAAAAGATTCCAGCAAGCTTGGGTCTTGTAAGACTTTGGAAAGCTTGGGTCTTCAAACATCTGCTTACTAGAGACTGAAAAATGTCTTTGGAATTCCTTTGCTGATTCTGACTCTGGAGAAGACTCCGAGATATCATTTGCACCTATCATGTGTATTGGTTTGATAAAAGAACTCTTGAATGAATTAGTCTCTAAACTTGCAGGCACTTATATAGAGTCTCAGGAAGCTGAAGAGACGGCAATTTGGTTACATGAATATCAAGATTCATCCCTCTTGTCCTCAGATATCACATCTCAGCATTTATTGGTTGCATTTATCGAGGGGGAACAGTCTTTTAGTCAGACTAAGATTTTCATATCTTTTTCCGGAAACAGATAGAATGTCTGTCATTTTTGATAAAACAACAAGTCTACTGGTTTTATCAAAGTGCTCAATTATTTCAATACTTTAAAACTTCCAGTAGACGTTATCATAAAACGATAACTTCTCTTCTGATTATTTTAAAAGTAACCGCTTGGACAGCCCGCTCTTATCACTAAATTTCCAAATTTGAAATCATTAGTCTATCTGACACGCTCTAAATTTGTTTTAAAAAAATTAATAATAATTCAACCATAAACATATTGACACGGGTCCTTGTGTTTACAATGACGGCTGTAAATTTTCTTTTAATATTAATTGCCTTTGTCTCTTCTATTCATTTTTACGTTTCCAGAACCTTATTCTCTAACTACTGCTTTCTTTTGAAATCGTGATTACTCAATCTCTTTGAAGTTACTTTCTTTAAAGGAAACAAATGGCCGGAGCTTACACTCTGAATGCTTACCAGGTTAACTTCTCCTCTGTCCTTACCATCAAGGATGAGAATCTTCTGCAGATGTTTCGAGCCCTAGAAAAATCAGGACTCCGAAAATTCTTGGAAGCACCTGCTACGATATACAAAACTGCTCTTCTGGATTTCTATGCTAGGGCAACTATTCAAGAAGGAAAGATCATTCACTCTCAAGGAGACGCATCCATTTCCATTGATGCAGCACTATTGGGATCAACCTTCTTCCTCCCATGCTCAGGTACTCTGAACTCTCCGATATTTCTAAGCAAGAGATGTCTACTGCTCTCAGCACCTTCTCAGCTTCTGGAGAAGAATTGTCTCCATCTTGCTTCAAGAAGCTTCTCAAAATAGAGTATCAAGTACTTGCTGACATTGTGGCAAAGGCCTTATTGGTCAAAGCTGGCACATTTGATAAGCTGACTAAGGAGAAAGTCCAAGTGATGGTTGCCATCACTTCAGAAATTAAAATGGATTGGAGTCATTTCTTGTTTCGAATGATGAAAGACATGATTTCAAGGAAAAGCACTGGATTTGCTGTTCAGA
The DNA here is from genome assembly GCF_025594145.1 of Primulina tabacum. Taxonomy (NCBI): domain Eukaryota; kingdom Viridiplantae; phylum Streptophyta; class Magnoliopsida; order Lamiales; family Gesneriaceae; genus Primulina; species Primulina tabacum. Next base: position 19,922,488 of record NC_134552.1, read on the forward strand.
TCAGCACAATGCTAAAATATGCTGGTTTTGCCCTCACTTCTGAATCGGATGCTTCATATGTCACTATGATAGACGCTACCAACGTGCTTTCTCTTCGACCTAAGCCAACTGTGGCTGAGTTTATTTCTATGAAAAAGGAAGAAGACGATGATCAAACTAAGGCTGTGGCACTTCAGAAGAAAGATAAAAGAAAGAGAGTGGTCATCTCTACTGATTCTGACAAAACAGTATCAGAGGAGTCTGTTGCTCCTACCAAACCCTCTTAGCCACCTACTCCCCTCAAAAACAAGGCTCGAACTGTTCTTCGGATCAAGAAGACAGCAGCAATCTTTGAATTGGAAACTGTTCCTTTGAGGCACGTGTTCCCAAAAGCTGTTTCCTCTACTCGACCAAGTGTCTATGCCTCTACACCAACCACTACTGTTGCTATTCCAACAACATCTACTGGGTCAACTTTTAGACTCGTGTCTGGAATTGTCTTTCGAGAATCTACTGCAGGGTCTTCTGCGTTTCGACCGGTGCCGACTGTATCTGTTTCAGAAAAGGGAAAAGAGAAACTTGTGGAACAACCAAATTTTCAGACAACCCACTCATCTGTCTCGACTGGTGTTGATCCTCATCTCGAAGAAATCGAAAATTTTGCAAATGAGGAAATGGAGTTCTTTGATGAATGGCACAAGGTCAGGGTATTTCATCCCCTCACCTTTTTCAAAACTAAGGGTTCATTTGGACGACTAGTACGACATGAGTTAAAAGTATTTGATCTTGCAAAGACAGAGAATGTGATTGAAGCGATGCGCCGTCGGAGCTTCATTGTTGAGCAGATTAAACGAAACAAACTGGACTCAATCTTAAAGACTCTTCAGTCCAATTTTGATGCATTAATCCCAACTGCTGCTCACGATCAAGAAGTGATCCTTGTACTGACAGAACGTCTGAGAATGATGGATGAGCAACTCAGTGCTCAAGAACAAAAGTTTGGAGAGACTGAACCTGTATTCAATAGGCCTTATTCCGGATGTTGCTCAGATTCAGTCAGTTGAGGAACAATCTATAGCTATTCCATAAGTTATAGTTTCCAGTACTACTGCATTTTCCAAGGTGCCTATTCCGTCCTCTTCACTTGTATCTGTTCATGAATTGGCTTCAGTAGAGGAAGTCATTCAATCTATCACTCGGGACTCCCCTGCTGTATCGGATAACGTTCCACCTGATGATTCCGGCACCCCAATTGTCCAACCAGCATAACCAACTCAGGAAGAATCGCATGCTGACCAGTCTTCTTCCTTGCCGAATTTGGCGATTTTCTCTACTGAACATCAAGAGGAGATGGTCCTGATTTTGAATGATTCAATTCAACCTGATCAACAATCGAACGCCATGCCAGTAGCTCAACCAGCAGAAAGCACACTTCCTACACCTTCTACTGTTTTTGAACCTGCTGCTGTTGAACCCGTGGCTGCTGAACAATCTGCTGGTCAGGAAGGCCTCACTACTGCATTATCTACTACTCTCGTTCCTACTTCTTCTGCTCAAGCAGAAGCTCAACCCTCTACTGCATTGGCATTATCCACAATTGCCCGAACTGCTCGTGATGATCAAATTGAAGAAATGAAGCGTCGTATGCGTGAAAGAACTCCGTCACCAGAACCATTCGATATCGAACATGAGATAAATATTTTACAGAATAATCTCAACAATCTCTCCGATATAGTTCGGAAGCTATCTCATGAACATGCTGCAGAAGTCAGTGGTTCTAAGTTCTTTCAAGACCGCATTACAAGGGAAATCTTCAACACGGCAGAATCTGTGAATAGGATGCATGCTGAAACCATTGCCTTCAGACAAACAATTTCCAAAGGATACGGTACCTTAGTGCTTGGTCAGAATGATATTTTGCAACGTCTCACTGATCATGATGCACTTATCCTCTCATTCTCTAACACCATGGAATCTTTGGATGCCAAGATTGACTCCCAATCTCAATCTCTCACTACTCTTCATGACCGAGTTTCTACTCAGGCCCCTTATCTAGAAATAGTTACGAATGGGATTCAAAACTTGTCTGGACGCATGGATGACTTACTTGCTCGGGTCATTGCCCATGATGCCAAAAAGAGGGAAGAAAAAGAATAAAGAGAAAGAGTTCTAACAGAAGAAGAACAAAGGAGAAACAGAGATAACGCAGAATCCTCAGTCGACAAAGAGACCAAGATGACCAGAATGAAGAAATCATTTACAGGGATATTGAAACCAATAATTAAAATTCGTGCTAAAACTCTTACTGCTTTCTTATATTTATGTTTTGCATTTATCTTATCTTTATTATCATTCTAACATTATTTAGGTTTTGGCATCACCACAAAGGGGGAAATTGTTAGATCTAAATTTATTGTGGCGATGAAAATCAAAACCAGTAGATCACTCGTTAAAACAGCAGATAACTAAAAAGCAGAATCAGTAGCGGAGAAAAGCAGAAGAAGTACCTAAACGGATATAGAATCAGAAGCAGAAGAAAGGACTTTATTAGACTCGACATCTTAACGTTGTCAGCTTTAAATGTTACCGTTACTTTTTTCTAGTACAAGTATTAATTGCAGCATTAATCACTGTACGAAGACATTTAATTCACTTTGCCGATTTTAGTATAAAACAGGACTGATTGTTTTATAGCTTTTCTGTCGGAACCTATTTCGGTAATAAAGCTGATTATATCATAAGTCAGAAGACAGTTCATGATTAAATACGTTGAACTCAGTCACCTATATATATGGAACAAACCCATATAGAATATAGTGCGAAACATCTCTCAAAATCAATCTGTATTTCACGAAACGAGAATCCTTAATATCTTCGAGTTCAACATAAAGAAGATAGTAGCACACGCTTCATAGCAGATATATGATCTATTGAGATCATTCTGTGCTACTGTTTCTTACACTCTTCACAATTATTCACTGCACTCATATTTTATCAAGAAGAGTTTGTAATATGAAAAGAGACTTTTCATAACTTTGTTGTATCGTATTTTCACTGTGTTGAGTAACTAAGAGTTTCAGTAGGCAAAGGGTAAGCCCTGCTGAAGTGGGTTTGTACAAGAGTTGTACTGTAAAATCCAAAGTCTTTTAGTGATACCTTCTGGAAACAGAAGAAGGGGAGACGTAGAAGACTTTATCTTCGAACGTCTATAAACAACTACTGTCTACTGATATTACTATTTCCATTCACTCCATCAGATTGTTTCCGCAGTTAATATTGTAATATGTTGGAAGTATTCACGACAAGATAAGCTACTATCTCTAACAGGATTTTAGCATCTTCTTTATCCAAGAAAGAAAAGAAGAAATTGGAGAAGAGTTCATTCAACCCCCCCCCCCCCCCCCCCCCCTATAAACTCTTCCTCGATCCCCAACAGAAGAGTTAAACTTTCTTTTGATAGAACAAGTAGTCATCACAGTAGATATGATGATTCTTCAACTTCAGATACAATAGATCTAGGAAGAATATCACAAAGTAACTCTCCTTATAAAACCCAACCTAGATATTCTACTTCAGATATACCCAATTCTATAATAAGAAATGTAGATTATACCTCAAAAATACCTAGACCTATATATACCAAAAATAGGATAGGAAGACAATTGAATATTCCAGAACAACAATTTGAATCAGAACAAGATCCAACTAGTCCAACTTTTTCCTCAATAACAGAAAATATAATTAACGAACTAAATGTTATAGAAAAAGAATTTCAAATAGATAAAAACTTTTTACATAAGGATTTTTATGATATACATAATAAAGCAAAAAGATTATGGTTTTTTGAAAATTTTATGAATACCAGAAAAGATATTTAAGAAAAATTCTATGAATTTATAAATAAATATAAAATTCACATTTTATTCTTCGATTGGTTTGAAATATATTCCTTTCAAAATTCTTTAGATTATCCATTTTCAAACTCTGTTAATCCTATTACAATGAGAAATAAATCACCAGAATGGGAAACTATTACCGATTCTAGAAAAATTCAATCCAATCATCCTCCTTTACAAGGAATTAAAATACTGGTACAAAATCAATAAATTGAAGCAATCCCTATAAAAAAATCCAGGAGATAATGATAAAATTAATATAAAAAACATCATAACACAAAATAATTTCACAAATACAAATTTAAATACCATAGGAAAACAATTAGATAGGATAGAAAAGCAGATACAAAAACAACCCATAGATCAAACTGCTCCTGAAACACCAACCTCTAATCTTAGAATAAATACCTTAAATCATGATTCAGATATTAGTGAAGCTTTAGAACAATTCCAAAATCCTACAAATTAAATCAATAAAATAGATTGGAATCAATCTTCACAAAAATTACAAATTATTTCTGCTCCAGATTTAGGAATAATAAAACCCATAACACAATCTCGTTTTAATGCTTCTTCCGTTTATGATTGGAACATAGATGGAATGACTGAATATAATATTCTTAGTATTTTACAACAAATGATTATGGCAGCAAATGTCTATAAAACTCAAACAAATACACAAGATAGAACCATATCTTAACTCCTTATAGCTGGGTTTTCTGGCCAAATTAATGGTTGGTGGGACTATTATCTTACAAATCAACAACAAGAAGATATTCTAAATTCTATAAAAACTGATGAAGACGGAATACCAATTTTAGATCAAGATGAAAATCCCCAACAAGATGTTGTAGCTACTTTAATCCTAACAATCTCTTTACATTTTATAGGTGATCCTTCACATTTAAAAGATAAAAATGCTGAATTATTATCAAATCTTAAATGTAAAAAATTAAGTGATTTTCAATGGTATAAAAATAATTTTCTAACCAGAGTCATGCTTAGGAAAGACTCTAATCAACCATTTTGGAAAGAAAAATTCCTAGCGGGATTACCAACTCTTTTAGGAGAAAAGGTTAGAAATAAAATTAAGGAATCACGTGGAAAATAAATAATTCCTTATAATGAATTTCCTTATGGTCAATTAATTAGTCTAACTCAACAAGAAGATTTAAAAATATGTCAAGATCTAAAATTACAAAAACATTTAAAATGGGAAATGAAAAAAACAAAACAAGAATTAGGAACTTTCTGTCAACAATTCGATATAAATCCTAATAAACCTTCTCCTTCTAAATGCCTAGGAAATTGTAGTGAATCCTATGAAAAACAATATAGAAAAAATTTTAAATACAATAAGAAAAATTCTAAATCAAAAGAAGAATTTTATAAGAAACCTTATAAGAAATTTAAAATTTTCAAACAATATCCTAAAAAATCCTTTAAAGATATTAAATGTTATAAGTGTCATAAAAAAGGACATACTGCTAATTACTATAGATTGAATAAACAGTTAAATAAATTAGAATTAAATGAAGAAATATTAAATAAAATTTCTAATATTTTAATTGATTCTTCTGAGTCAGAATTAGAAAATTTTTCTTCTAAAGATGAAAATGGATCTTTAAAATAGATGAATTAATTACATCTAGTAACGAATCTGAAAAACAAATTAACATGCTTTCTAAAGATCAACAATTCCTTCTTGATATTCTAAAAAGCATAAATGATCCCAATATTCAAAAAGAATATCTTGATAAAATTTTAAAATCTCTCAAAGAAAATAAAGAAGAAAAACAAGAAATAAAATATCTACTTCTAAAAATACTTACGACCTAACCAATATTTTTAAAAAAAAGAAAGAAAACAAAAAATAAAGAGATAACAATCCAAATTTACAAAAAATATAAAAGAAATAAAACTAGAACTAAAAGAATTAAAAGAAAAACAAAAACAAGATTCTGAAATTATCAAAAGAATATTAGATAATATTAATATTGAAAATTCCGAAGAATTAAGAAAATTCCAGAAGACTTTCTTTTTGTATTAAGAGAAATAATCTCTAGAAAATACATAGTAAAAAATAAATATAATATTTTCAGAAAATTTTAAAATTAATACAAAAGCCCTTTTTGATACTGGTGCTGATTTAAATTGTATAAAATCAGGGATAGTACCTAAAAAATTTCAAGAAAAAACTAATGAAAAACTTACGGCTGCTAACAATTTTAAATTAAATGTTAATTCAAAAACAGAAGCATCAATATTAAACAATGTAGTTTTTATTAAAACTACATTTATTATAGTTAATGATATACATCATACTGTAATTCTAGGAACACCTTTTATAGGATTAATTACTCCATATAAAGTAAATAATAATTCTATCTCTTTTAAATTTAATTATAAAAAATTAGATTTTGAATTCTTAGAAAAACCTCATACAAAAAATCTCAATTTAAAAAAATCACATTCTATATATGAAAAGAGTATTAATGCACTATTTCAAAGAAAAAATTTTCAAAATGATATTTCTCTAAAAAGAATAGAAACTTATGGGGATTATGAAAGAATTCTGTTAGAATTAAATTTCTTGTGGAGATGCTAAGGAAAAACCAGTAGATGTTGGATTAAGTACAAAACCAATAGAACCAGTAGATGTTGGATTAGTTCAAAATCAGTAGATGTTGTAAACCAGAAGTACTTATATCGCGCTAAAACCTGCTTAAATAATTTCTTCGCTAAAACCAGAAATAGAAGGATACAAAATTCGAAATATACATTAACAGAATCTTGCGTATCTCAAAGTCTCTAAATATTACCGTTGATCTATTAACGTGATACCAGCATTTATTGCTTCATTAAATGTCATTAAATGCTATACAAGAACATTTAAGACGGTATACCATTTTTGGTATGAACTGCGACTGATTACTTTTGATGTATTCTGCAGGGTCCATTTTAAGCAATAAAGCTGAACCACCAAAAAGAAAGGAACCGTTCAGTTTTTGAACGTTGAATAGAGCCTATATATGGAGATGAAGGATTTCGTGAAGTAGCACGTAGCATTGAACAAAAATCTGAATTGAAAAACATCATTCGAGCATTGTTAGAACTTTAAGTTATCTAAAGAGCTCAAACACTGAAAAAGCAGCACACGCTTCATTGCATACTCTTGATCATTGAGATCATATTGTGCTAGCTATTTTTCGTTATATCTTCTCAAGCTATTCACTTCACTATTTCATTGATAGAAAAATTTGTAACTGGAAAAGAGTCTTTTCCAGAACTTAAGATCATTCAAGAAGTTGAGTTGTAAAGCTAAGAGTTTCAATAGGCGAAGGGTAAGTCCTGTTGAAGTGGATGTGTACAATTATTGTGCTATATTCACCAAAATCTTTTAGTGATACCTTCTGGAAACAGAAGAAGAGGAGACGTAGAAGATTCATCTTCGAACTTCCAGAAACAAACCTTGTGCTATCTACTGCTTTTCGGCTTTATTATTTTTCACCCACTAACCAACAGATCGTTTTCCGCACATTATCTTGTGATCTACTGGTCTTTATACTTGAACAAGAATCGTTAAAATCTCTAATAGGATTTTAGCACATCATTCGAAAGAATTTAATAAGTTGGCCATTGAGTTTATTCAACCCCCCCTTCTAAACTCAACCTGATCCTCAACATGTGTTATCAGAGCAGAGTTATTCTTGTTCTGAAAAATATTTAATAGACATGGCTCATTTCAGCAAAGTTCCAATGTTCTCAAAATAAGATTTCGATGATTGGAAAATCAGAATGCACGCTCATCTTGCGGCTCATGATGATGACATGTGGTATGTCATCACTGATGGTCCATTAAAGATCTTAAAGCCAAATCCAGCTATTGCTATCACCGAAGGTGCACCTCAGATGCTTGAAAAACCAAGATATGAATGGACAAGTGAGGACAAGAAGAAAGCCAATCTTGACAACGTTGAGAAGGACATTTTATACAAGACACTCGACAAAAATACCTTCAGCAAAATCAAGATGTGCCATACTGCCAAGGAAATCTGGGAAAAATTAATTCAGATCTGTGAAGGAAACGAAGAAACAAAGGAAAACAAACTGTCTGTAGCCATGCAGAAGTTTGAGAATATGAAGATGAGGGCTGGAGAAACTATGAATGAATTTGATGAACGATTCAGCAGCCTCGTCAATGAACTCTCAGCTCTTGGGAAAGACTTTGGCAATAGAGAAATTGCATTAAAGGTAATGAGAAGTCTACCCTAGAGAATGGGATGTCAAAACAATGGCAATGAGAGCTTCCAAGGATCTCAACAAGTTAGAACTACACGACTTGTTCTCGGATTTAAAGGCTTATGAGTTTGAACTTGAAGTTCGAAGTGGAGAAGAGCCCTTAGCAAATCCACCAACCAAAGCTCTCGCAGCTACTGTTAACTCTACTACTACAGTTGCTCCAAGTTCATCTTCTGCTACTGCTTTAGAGAACACTTCTGAGAGAAGTGCTGAACAGATAAGCAATGACGCAATGTCATTATTTGTTAAGAAGTTTTCCAGATTCATGAGAAAGAATCATAGAACATTTCAAAGTCCCAACCGCAATTTCAAAATGGAATCATCACCTAGTGATATGGCACGCTTTAACTGTGGAAAAGCTGGACACTTCATTACTGATTGTCCAAAACCAAAGAAGGATGACCAGAGGAAGAAGGGTGTCAAACGCAATGATAAAAAGACCAGAAGAGACAGGAAGGCAATGGTTGTAGAAGAAAGTAAGTCCAAATGGGCATATTTAAGTTCTGAATCTTCTGGTTCTGAAAGCAATTCGAGTGAAAGTGATGAAGATGAGATCAAATGTCTGATGGCAAATACTGAGTCAACCTCGACATCCGGAGAGGTATTTGACTTTGACTCTGATGAATTTACACGCAATGATTTAGTCAAAGCATTACGCGACATGGTAGAAGAGTATTCTAGACTTTCTCAATCGTTCGAGGAAGTTAAGATCGAAAATCATGACTTAAAAGATCAGAACAGTAAGTTAACTTGCTTGCAAGTAGACAGCTGTAATGATTTACAAGTTGAGATGAGTAAATTAAAAACGGAGAATGAAAGAGCAAAAGCAGAATACCAGAAGATGCTTTCTGAAAACCAGAAGTTATCACTACTGGTAAATGTTTGGAACAAGTCCTCTATTTCACTGGAAAAGATGCAAGAATTACAAAAACAATCTGGAGACAGGAGTGGTCTCGGATTTTGTAATTATGAAGGCACTTCTGAAACGAATACTAAGCCAAAACTGGATATGTGGAAAGGGAAGTATATTCACTTTGTGAAATCCAGTGTGGTACAGAAACCAGAAGTACCTACTGTTTCAGTAGAAAGGAATGTAAATCAGATGAACAAAAGGATGCATTATGATCTGGGTTATGTTGAACCTAAAGAAAAAGTTGACCAGAGTTCTAGAATCAGAAGAGGATTCAACTCAGGAAGACAACCTCCTATGAAGGTTAAAAACTACTAGTACTACAATTCTAGACCTGTTCAGAAGAGATACAGGCTAGACAACAGAAACAGAAGGGAAGAACAACATACTAAGATGCACAATGTTAGAAACAACAGACCCTCTGTTGCACACACCTCCATGGATACCCGAAGTATAAAAATTATACAAATGTGGGTTCCAAAGGGACTAATAAGGCTTGACCCAAATAGATTGGGTACCAGTTACTAAAATTTGTGTTTGCAGGAACAGGTGAAGAAAACCAAGATCAGTAGCTCAACGTGGTATTTGGACAGTGGATGTTCAAGACATATGACTGGACAGAAAAGTCTGCTATCAGAAGTAGTAAGTTGTGCTGGACCAGAGATAACCTTTGGGGATAACTCAAAAGGTAAAACCGTGGGTAAAGGTAAGATTATCCATGGTAACATCACTATTAAGGATGTGCTCTTAGTTGAAAATCTTTGTTATAACTTGATCAGTATCAGTCAATTATGTGATAATGGATTTTCAGTAGCATTCCAGAAGCACACTTGCACAGTTAAAAATGCTGATGATTCTACTGTTATAACCGGAGTAAGAAAAGGCAACACCTATAAAATCTCATGGAACATAGATCATATCATTGCTCCTACATGTTTAGTTGCATCTCTAAGTAATAAACACTGGTTGTGGCACAAAAGACTGAATCATCTAAATTTTAAGTCTATCAACAATCTCAAAAAGCAGAACTTAGTCGATGGATTGCCAGACATAAAATTTATTAAGAGTCATGTATGTTCTGCATGTCAACTTGGTAAGCAAGTAAGATCTAGCTTCAAAAATAAAGGCAGCAAATCATCCTCAAGATGTTTAGAATTATTACATATGGACTTATTTGGTCCAATCCCTATCATAAGCTTAGGGGGAATGAGATACACCCTTGTTGTTGTTGATGATTTCTCTAGATTTACTTGGGTAATTTTTCTTGCTGGAAAAGATCAAACCAGTAACCTACTGATCAAACTTTTGAAAAAGATTCAAAATGAAAAATCAGTTTCTGTCATTAGAATCAGAAGTGATCGAGGTACTGAATTTACTAACAAGATTCTTGAGATATATCTAGATGAAGAGGGCATTCATCATGAATATTCAGCTGCCAGGACGCCTCAACAAAATGGAGTAGCTGAGAGGAGAAATAGAACACTTAAAGAAGCTACTAGAACAATGCTAGCAGATGCAGACATCTCTCAGCGCTTCTGAGCAGAAGCTATTAATACAGCTTGCTACACACAAAACAGAACGATGATCAAAAAGAAAAACAATCAAACTCCGTATGAAATATGGAAAGGAAGTAAACCGAACGTATCTTACTTTCATGTTTTCGGTTGTAGATGATTTGTGCACAATAATGACAAAAATCATTTAGCTGCTTTTGATTCAAAATCTGACATTGGTTTATTTCTTGGATATTCAGCAGTTAGTAAGGCTTTTAGAATTTTCAATAATAAAACTCTTAATGTTGAAGAATCTATTCATTTTGTCTTTGATGAAGACAGCAGTGTTCCCGAGATTACTAACATATCTAATTTAAGTAAAAGATTAGACAGGGTTTATCTGCAATTAGACAGTGAAGATGATGCAGAAGCAAGTGTCAAGGATATTCAAAATCCAGAAGCAGACATTCACATTCCAGAACCAGCAGCTGACATTCCAGAACCAGCATTCGATACTCCAAAACAATCTACTGTTTTATATGAAGACAATCTAAATCCTTTTATTTGGAGAAAATCTCATCCTCCATCTTTGGTAATTGGAAATCCAGCAGCTCCACTAAGGACTAGAAGACATATGATAAATGAATACATGCATGCTGCTTTTATTTCTCAAGATGAACCAAAGAAGATTGAAGAAGCTCTTCTGGATCCCAGTTGGATAGAAGCTATGCAAGAAAAGCTGAATCAATTTGAGAGGAATAAAGTTTGGTTTCTAGTACCTAGACCTTCTCACCAAGCTGTCATTGGAATACGGTGGGTATTCAGAAACAAACTAAATGAGGAAGGAACAATTGTAAGAAACAAAGCAAGACTGGTTGCACAAGGACTCAGAGAAGAAGAAGGAATAGACTATGATGAAACCTTTGCACCAGTAGCTAGGCTCGAAGCTATCAGAATATTCTTAGCCTTTGCTGCTTTCAAAAACTTCAAAGTATATCAAATGGATGTACAGAGTGCGTTTCTTAATGGTCTACTACAAGAGGAAGTCTATGTTGAACAGCCTCCAGGTTTTCCTAATCATTTGTTACCAAATAATGTTTTTAAATTATATAAAGCATTATATGGTCTGAAACAAGCACCTAGGGCTTGGTACGACACACTTTCACAATTTCTCATTAATCATGGTTTCACCGTTGGTACTGTAGATAAGACTTTGTTTACCTTAGCCAAAAACAAACACATATTGTTAGTTCAGATTTATGTTGATGATATCATATTTGGGTCAACTAACCCCAAATTATGTGCAAAGTTTGCTAAGTTAATGCAGGACCAGTTCGAGATGAGCATGATGGAAGAATTAACATTTTTCTTAGGACTTCAAATCAAGCAACTTGATACTGGAATCTTCATAAACCAAACTAAGTATACAAAGGAACTACTGAAAAAGTTTGGGATGGAAGCATGTGCTGCTGCTTCCATTCCTATGAGCTCATCTACTAAACTTGATAAAGATGAAGGGGGAATTTTAGTAGAAGTAACTTAGTATCGTGGTTTGATTGGTTCATTGTTATACCTTACTGCCAGTAGACCAGATATCATGTTTGCTGTTTGCATTTGTGCTAGATTTCAATCAAACCCTAAACAATCACATTACATTGCTGGTAAAATAATTTTAAAATATCTTAAGAGTACTCAAAATGTAGGCCTCTGGTATCCCAAGAACTCGTCGTTTAATCTTATTGGATACTCAGATACTGATTATGCAGGATGTAAACTGGATAGAAAAAGCACAAGTGGTTTTTGTCAATTTCTTGGTGATAGGTTGATCTCCTGGTTTAGCAAAAAGCAGACTTCCATAGCCACGTCTACTGCAGAAGCTGAATATCTTGCTTCTGGAAGCTGTTGTTCTCAAATACTTTGGATACAGCAACAACTCAAAGACTATGGAGTTCAAGCCTCTGAATCACCAATATTTTGTGACAATACCAGTGCAATTGCTATATCACATAATCCAGTACTCCATTCCAGAACTAAGCACATTGATATCAGACATCATTTTATCGGAGATCATGTGCAAAAGAAGAACATTCGTCTGGAATACATTCCTACTGATCAGCAAGCAGCAGACATCTTTACAAAACCTCTGCCTGAGAATAAGTTTTCTTACTTTCGAAATACATTTGGATTAATAGATTTAACTTGATTATTTATCATCATCTGATATTATGGCTTAACTTTTCCTCTGTGATTATTCAGTTTTTAATTTTGCAAAAGTTAAAAGCTGAACGATAGAAATAATCAGTAGACATAAAATTTCATTAAAAATAATAGAAGCGGGGGCGCACATTTCTCACTTCTTTTTTAACGTACTCCCTCCAGAATGCCAACCAAGTGGTCAGTTCTCCGGTGGAAGTACGTAGAAACTCCTCTGAAAAAGCAATCTTTTTCAGAGTCTTTTGCTCCTTTAAGAGCATGAGAAGGTAGACGCCATCATCAGAGACGACGTCTGCACTATCATCACTATGGAGACGTCGATAATATTTCTTCATCATTAACAACTCCTTGGTGGAAGATGCTCGCCCACTCTCGAATGAGGACTTAAGCTCCTGGATTTTAGTCCAGGTAGCAAGTGTCTTCTTCATCACTTTGTCTTCTATTGCTTTCTTTCTTGCAGCGGTCACCTCCCTCATAAACTCATAAGCCAAATCAGGACTATTATCTCTTGCCATTTCTCTTAAAGAATGATTATCTGGTTTACCCCATGTTCATATTTATAGATGAAAATCAGGCACCAAAGCTCGAGAAAGTCTTGACTACAGTAGATATATATATATGAAACATCCCATATCAAGCTATCATCGGTTCAGTTACCAAGTATTTTCATTTAATAATTGCACTAATTTAGGTAGAAATTTATTCTGATCTTCTGTGATTTTGTGTCAGATGCAGAAAGTATTTTGTCTCATTAACAAAACAAGGCTTTCTTCAGTTTCCAGTAGAAGCTATCATAAGACGACTTACTTCCTTCTGAACTTAATCATTTATTCATTTTATTCTTCTAACATTGAGATGTTTGCAGAAAGGAATAAAGGAACATCAAGTACTTCAACTGAAATTTCATTAGAAATTTTCAAGTACATTAAACAAAGTGAAAGTTACACCAATCTCAAGACAATCGAAACGTCTTCTGAAATTCTAGACTAATCAAGCTCATGTCTTCAGTAATATCAGCAGCTTGTAGTATTCTTGCAAAGTACTTCAGCAGAAGAAGGAGAGTTTTTTTTTTCGAAAAGAATCTAGCAAGCTTGGGTCTTTTCAGCATTAATGTATAATCAGATACTTTACAGGGCATTATAGATGATATTAGCATTATCGATCCACCAACACTCTCTTATTGCATTAGCATGCTTCTGGAAGGGATCGGTGCTACATATCAATCTCAATGAAAGCAAACAATCTTTTTGATTGTTAATATTACAACTCCAGGAGTATGATCCAAGGATCATTATGTGTAGAACGACTTTTTCCAACATCTTCTTAGAAATCGCAGCAAGCTGTCTTCTGAACATTCTTACTTCTGCTTCCGGATCAGTTGTTACCTCTTCTTTCATTTGATTTTTATGTTTACTTAACCTTGTTTAACCCTTGCAGGTATTTATAGTGATATTCAAAGGAGATAAGGATCCTTGCGACTGTTCAAATTCAACGGTTTAAATTGAAAGATTGCCAAGAGTCGTTTAGTATTTAATATCCATTACTACTGCATTAATTGAGGGAGAACATCTTTATGGCATTTATATTAGAAACTGATTTGTCTTTTCGATAAAACAATATACCTACCAAAAGTTGTTAAAGTGCTGCATTTGTTTCAGCATCTTATCCACTTCCAGTAGATATTATCATAAAATGACAAATCAGCTTCTGTTTATTTAGCAACCGCTTCGGAAAGCCCGCCAATTTTCAAAATATTTTAAAATGAGTAGAGTAACTGACACTTTTGTCTCTCTCTCTTCTAACATATCGACACGTGTCCCTATGTTCACTGACGGCTGTATATTTTGCTTTAACCGTTCATTTTTTTTACTACGCTTTACGAACTCAGATTATTTCCTTGTCTCTACTGCTTTTTCGCATCTACTGCTAACATACTTCTATTTTCTTTCAAATTTAGAAATGGCCGCAGCATTATACGTTGAATGATTATCAGGGGAATTTTTGCTTCTGTTCTCACTATTAAGGATGAGAATCTTGTCAAGATGTTCAAATCATTGGAAAAGTCCGAGCTTCGAATATTCTTGGAATCACCTGCTGTTATCTACAAGTCTGTTCTTCTGGATTTCTATGCCAAAGCAGAAGTTGTGGAAGGCAAGATTACCTATACACAGAGAGATGCATCGATTTCTATTGATGCTGCACTTCTGGGTTCCACTTTCTTCCTACCGATTTCTGGCCTTTACGAGCTCTCGGACATTTCAAAGGAAGACATGTCCATCGCCTTGACAAATTTTTCAGCCACTGGAGCAGAACTTTCACCCTCTTGCTTCAAAAAGCTACTGAAAATTGAGTACCAGGTACTCGCTGATATAGTAGCAAAAGCCTTGTTAGTTAAGGCTGGAACCTTTGACAAACTAACAAAAGAAAAGGTTCAAGTGATGGTGGCCATCACATCAGAAAAGAAAGTGGATTGGGGACGTTTTCTGTTTCGCATTATGAAGGATATGATTCTCAGGAAAAGTACTGGATTTGCTGTGCAAATCAGTAAGATGTTGAAAGATGCTGGTTTTCCTGGAACAGCAGAAGAGGATGGCTCTTCGGTAACAATGACTGATGCTGATAGCGTGCTTGCTTTAAGGCCAAAGCTAACTGTTGGTGAGTTTGTGGCCATTAAGAAGGAAATTGGAGAATCTCAAATTGAGGGGCAGAAGAAAAATTAAAAGAAAAAGGGTTGTGGTCTTGTCTGATTCTGACAAAACAGAATCTGGAGAATCAGCAGCACCCACTCAGCAAGCTTCACTGTCCTCCCACCCCAGCTAAGAAGAAGCCTCGCACAACAATCTGCATCAAGAAAACAGCGGTTATGTCTGAACTGGAGAATGTTCCTCTCCGCCAAGTTTTTCCATCTGTTGTTTCATCCACCAAAGCCAAACCGATTGAATCAGGGCCCTCACCTGCTCAAAGCTTCAGACCAACTTCTTGTGTGGTCATTAGAGAATCTGCTACTGGTTCTTCTGCTTTTAAACCAGTAGTCTCTGCTACATCTGAAAAAGGGAAAGAAAAGATTACTGAGTTGTCTCAGTCACCGGTGGCAACATCAACCATTCAAACAGCAATAAATCTACATCTGGAAGAAGTTGAAATCTCAACCAGAGAAGATATGAAATTTTTTGACGATTGGCTTAAGGTACGTGTCTACCACCCAATCACATTTTTGAAAACTACTGGTGTTTATGCTCAAACAGTAGAAAATGAGAAAAAGTTTTTGATGCTTGCCGGGACAAGAAATGTGATAGAAGCTATAAATCGTCGCAATTACATTCTGAAAAAATTCAAAATGCAGAAGATGGACACTGTTCTGAAAACCTTAAAGTCAAATTTTGACTCAGCAAGTCCTACTGCTTTTCATGACCAGAATGTCTTTCAAATTTTGTCGGAGCAGCTGACAATTCTTTCTGAACAAACTGCTAATAAGGAAAAGGCCTTTTCTCGGCCTCCAAAGTTCAGTCTCACTTCTGTCTCCGCAATTTTGAAGAATCAGACAGTTGAGGAACCGACCAAAGCTTCTCCTGAAGTCAAGGTCTCTAGTACTCCTGCACCTCAAGAAGTTCCTACTCAATCATCCTCTCTGATTTCTGTTCATTATCTGGCATCGGTTGATGAGGTAATCGAATCGATTATGCCGACCCAAACAGCACAAGATGAATTGCTTCAAGCTATTCCTACTACTACTGATCCTTCTCCAGAATCTGCTACTGCTACTGCAACTGCTGCTGCCAGTGCTACTGTTATGACTACTGCTTCATCGTCTCTTCCAGCACTTGAGCATTTTTCAGAAGCTCACCAAGCTGATATGGCAATTTTATTGCATACTTCACCCTCCGTTGTTGAGCCACAAGCTGTATCTGTACCTGGTGCTGTTTTGCAGCAACCAGACGAAGGGCCAACAGAACAGTCTACTGCTTCAGAAGGACCTTCTGCTGAACCAAAACCAGCTGTTACGACTCAAGCAGAAGCTTGTACCATTCTCTATTCCTTCTTTGCAGTCTCCTGAGCGCATTGCCCGAATGGAGGAAAATAAACAAAGATTGCAAGCAAGGACTCCTTCCCCAGCTATGGAACCATTTGATCTAGAATTCCAAATTGATGCTCTTCAAAGGGATCTTGTAAATCTTTCAGACTTTGTCAAGCGGATATCTTATGAAAATGCCGCCGAATTTCATGATGCTCAATTCTTCCGAGAACGCATGTCTAACGAAATACAGAACACTGCGGAATCTCTGAGTAAAATGCATGCTGAGACCATCGTCTTTCGACAGGCCATATCCAAAAGTTCCAGTCAGATCGCGCTTGCTCAATCTGATATATTTACCAGGATCACCGAGCATGATGAAATGTTTCGATCAATCTCCACCACCATGGACCTGATGGATGCCAAGATTGATTCTCAATCTCAAACGCTCACTGCTATTAATGATCGAGTTTCTAATCAGACTCCTTATCTGGAGATGCTGACAAATGGAATTCACAATTTATCTGGGAGAATGGATGAATTACTTGCTAGGGTCCTTCTTGATGATGCCAAAAAGGGGGAAGACGATAGAACTGGAGCAAGTAGCAGCAGACCAACTGGAAGGAATCAAAATCCAGATGAAACCATCTTAGGGATATTGGAACAAACTAATTTTTCTTTTTTTTATTTTATATTTATGCTTTGTGTGATTTTCTCTGGATATAAATTGTTTTGATTATCTAATCCGTTCTTATCTCTATTTTACTAACACAGAACATCTAGGTTTTGGCATCACCACAAAGAGGGAAATTGTTAGAATTAAATTTATTGTGGAGATGCTAAGGAAAAACCAGTAGATGTTGGATTAAGTACAAAACCAGTAGATTTTGGATTAGTTCAAAACCAGTAGAACCAGTAGATGTTGTAAACCAGAAGTACTTATATCGCGCTAAAACCTGCTTAAATAATTTCTTAGCTAAAACCAGAACTAGAAGGATACAAAATTCGAAATATACACTAACAGAATCTTGCGTATCTCAAAGTCTCTAAATATTACCGTTGATCTATTAACGTGATACCAGCATTTATTGCTTCATTAAATGCCATTAAATGCTATACAAGAACATTTAAGACGGTATACCATTTTTGGTATGAACTGCGACTGATTACTTTTGATGTATTCTGCAGGGTCCATTTTAAGCAATAAAGCTGAACCACCAAAAAGAAAAGAACCGTTCAGTTTTTGAACGTTGAATAGAGCCTATATATGGAGATGAAGGATTTCGTGAAGTAGCACGTAGCATTGAACAAAAATCTGAATTGAAAAACATCATTCGAGCATTGTTAGAACTTTCGGTTATCTAAAGAGCTCAAACACTGAAAAAGCAGCACACGCTTCATTGAATACTCTTGATCATTGAGATCATATTGTGCTAGCTATTTTTCTTTATATCTTCTCAAACTATTCACTTCACTATTTCATATATAGAAGAATTTGTAATTGGAAAAGAGTCTTTTCTAGAACTTAAGATCATTCAAGAAGTTGAGTTGTAAAGCTAAGAGTTTCAATAGGCGAAGGGTAAGTCCTGTTGAAGTGGGTGTGTACATTTGTTGTGTTGTATTCACCAAAGTCTTTTAGTGATACCTTCTGGAAACAGAAGAAGGGGAGACGTAGAAGATTCATCTTCGAACTTCTAGAAACAAACCTTGTGCTATCTACTGCTTTTCGGCTTTATTATTTTTCACCCACTAACCAACAGATCGTTTTCCTCACATTATCTTGTGATCTGCTGGTCTTTATACTTGAACAAGAATCGTTAAAATCTCTAACAGGATTTTACCACATCATTCGAAAGAATTTAATAAGTTGTCCATTGAGTTTATTCAACCCCCCCTTCTAAACTCAACCCGATCCTCAACAAATTCTAAAATATTTATTTGATCCATGCAGGAAAATGGCATCATCAAGCAAAGTTAATTATTCCCAACAGAAACCCCCCACAGAATTAATTTCTTTTGGAGATATCAATCTCCCTGTTTATCCTCAAAACTCACAAAAATGTTTAAAGACTTCAAGACCTTTTCATCTAGAAAAATCCCAAAAAACTTTATTAAATTCAATATGGAACGTCCAACCAAACGATTCCAATCAAAAAGTCATAGTCTTAAACGCCTTGGCCTATTATTTCAATCAAATAAATCTTTCTTCCCAATCAGCACATGAAGCCGATTCAGAAACCGTATTATATTATGTTGTTTACCAAGGGAATGTGACAGGAATCTACAACCATTGGACCCGAATAGTTGAAGTTATTAAAAATGAACAAAATTCTTTTTATAAAAGTTTTAAAACCCTTCCTGAAGCTCTAGAATCAGCCAACCGTTTTATTGGTCCAAATTACTTTATTGATTATCCAGTCAGAAAAGATATAAAAACCCAAAAGAGTTATGGTAAACAAATAGCCAATGAAAATAGTTTTCCAAAAAAGAGTTTTTATGAAATTCCTAAAAAAGATTTAAAAATTGATTTTCAATTTTGTAACCATTGCGAGACGATGGTAAAAAATTTTAAAAGACTAAATGATTCGAAATCATTAATGTCGAATAAAATAAAAGAATTGACGAAAAATTACAAAAAACAGAAGTAGCCCTTAAGGCAAACCTTATAAACTTGGACATTCTTAAAAAGATTCAAGATTTTGAAATAGACAAACTCAGTCTATTAGACAGACCTAGTCTATTTAATTCTAGCCAAAAACTGAGCCCAACAAGATTTTTCTTTAGACCACTTACAAAATTAAGCATATTACCTACCCAAATAAATGACATTATTTTTTCAAAAGCCAAAGAAAATTTCTACCAAAAATTTCAAAAGATCCAAGAAATTCTTTTCTCAAAATCCGATGGCATAAAAATTATTCCTTTAATAGCAATAAATGAATATGCCAAACATAAAATTGATTGTCAAAAAGAAACTTTAGACATAGACAATTGTTCTTGTCAACTTCAATTCTACATCCTTTCTACCCAAATATACTTTTCGTCCTTCAGAGATTTTTTCTTTCAGTTTAATAATAAGGAAGAAAGAATAAGTATAAATTCCTTATTAGATTTAGGATTAGTTTCAGAAATCATCATTACAGATAAAGATGACGTAGACAGTCTCAACAGTGTTTCCCTTAAAAGTGCAATCCAATATCTCTTTGATACCGGCAATAATGAAGTAAAATTAGAAATAAGATCAACATGTCCAGAATGGATTAGAAAAGATTTAGAACCTGTAGCTCACAGAATTCGGGTCAAGCCTTTTTATAAATGGAAAAAACAAAAAGCGGAACCCGAAGTCCATAATCTATCCATTTGCAGAGCTACAATCCAAAAACAAATAAAACATCATAGATTACAGACATTAGCCTTCAAGCATAAATTTATCGAAAAGAGAAATGAAGACTACAGATTATATTTTATGAACCAGATTTACAAAATCTACATAATGAGCTCATCTCCATGCGTTGATCATTTTCCAGATTTTTATACAGATGCTCCCAAAGTTTTTTATTTTATACTAGAATGTGCAATAGATTCTTAGAAGAATTAGAAGACCAGAAGATAAAAGAAATCTTCTACTCCTCAGAAGAAGATATTATCCTTGAAAATTTACTAGAATGCACAGTTTAGACACATGATTGTAAATTTTAATTTTTGTATATTGATTGTAATATTCGTATTAAAAAAATGAAAAATGACGTCAAAATGATGCAAACATGACAACGACAAATACTATTCAAGATTCCGAGAATGCTCTTGAAGATATCTATAAAAGGAGACAAGTCCCTCAAAGAAATGCAAGTGTTTTGATACCAAGTTTTATTCTTTCTCTCTCTCTTTCTCCTTCTCTCTTCTCTTTCTTACTTTTACTACTTTCTCCACTCACATTCAAATTGTTCTTACCCTTCAAGCTTTATGTTCTTAAAGAATTTGTAAATCCTTTGAAGATTCATATTGAAATTCTTATTTTGATTCCAAGGTGTGTTTTATTTATGTGTTAAATACTTATATATATATATATATATATATATTATATGGCCGGTTAAACCGCCTAAATATATATAAATTCCTATATATATTATATATATCTTTGAAGATTTTGTGGTGTTCTTTGCAAAAGTATGCTCTACATACAATCTTTTGGAGGAACCTCAAATCTTTAAATATCTTTAAATTCCTGCATTTAAATTCTTGTATTTAAATTCCTGCCTTTAAATTCCGCATATATATATTTTATACATATTATATAGCTGGTTAAACCTCTTACTTTATTTATTGTTGCTGCATTTTCTTTTTATTAATTGCTCATTATTATTATTTTTTATGAATATTTTTATTGGTATCCAATTATCCCCCTAAGTATCGCTGGGTAGTCTTTGTACTTAGGGCCGGGGGACACCAATAGAAATATTCATAAAAAATAATAATAATGAGCAATTAATAAAAAAAAATGCAGCAACAATAAATAAAGTAGGCGGTTTAACCAGCCATATAATATGTATAATATATATATATATATATATATATATATATGCGGAATTTAAGGGTAGGAATTTCAATACCAGAATTTAAATGCAGGAATTTAAAGATCTTTAAAGATTTGAGGTTCCTCCAGTTTCTGATTGCATACAATCTTTAAAAGATTGTATGTAGAGCATACTTTTGCAAAGAACACCATAAAATCTTCAAAGATATAATATATATATATATAGGAATTTATATATAATTAGGCGGTTTAACCGGTCATATAATATAATATATATATATACAATTATTTAACACATAAATAAAACACACCTTGGAATCAAAATAAGAACTTCAATATGAAACTTCAAAGGATTTACAAATTCTTTAAGAACATAAAGCTTGAAGGATAAAAACACTTTGAATGTGAGTGGAGAAAGTAGTAAAAGTAAGAAAGAGAAGAGAGAAGGAGAAAGAGAGAGAGAAAGAGAAAGAAAGAATAAAATTTGGTATCAAAACACTTGCATTTCCTCGAGGGACTTGTCTCCTTTTACAGATATCTTCAAGGGCATTTTCGGAATCTTGAATAGTATTTGTCGTTGTCATGCTTGCATCATTTTGACATCATTTTTCATTTTTTTAATACGAATATTACAATCAATATAAAAAAATTAAAATTTACAATCATGTGTCTAAATTGTGCATTTCTTCTTCATCTAGTACATCTTCAAGAATAATATCTTCTTCTGAGGAGCAGAAGATTTCTTCTATCTTCTGGTCTTCTAGTTCTTCCAAGAATCTATTGTACATTCTAGTATAAAAATAAAAAAACTTTGGGAGCATTTGTATAAAAATCTGGAAAATGATCAACGCATGGAGATGAGCTCATTATGTAGATTTTGTAAATTTGGTTCATAAAATATAATCTGTAGTCTTCATTTCTCTTGTCGATGAATTTATGCATGAAGGCTAATGTCTGTAATCTCTGATATTTTATTTGTTTTTGGATTGTAGCTCGGCAAATTGATAGAAGATGGACTTCGGGTTCCGCTTTTTGTTTTTGCCATTTATAAAAGGGCTTGACCCAAATTCTGTGAACTGCTGGTTCTAAATCTGTTCTAATCTATTCTGGACATGTTGATCTTATTTCTAATTTTACTTCATTATTGCCGGTATCAAAGAGATATTGGATTGCACTTTTAAGGGCAACACTGTTGAGACTGTCTATGTCATCTTTATCTGTAATGATGATTTCTGAAACTAATCCTAAATCTAATAAGGAATTTATACTTATTCTTTCTTCCTTATTATTAAACTGAAAGAAAAAATTTCTGAATGACGAAAAGTATATTTGGGTAAAAAAGATGTAGAATTGAAGTTGACAAGAACAATTGTCTATGTCTAAAGTTTCTTTTTGACAATCAATTTTATGTTTGGCATATTCATTTATTCATATTAAAGGAATAATTTTTATGCCATCGGGTTTTGAGAAAATAATTTCTTGGATCATTTGAAATTTTTGGTAGAAATTTTCTTCGGCTTTTGAAAAAATAATGCCATTTATTTGTGTAGGTAATATGGTTAATTCTGTAAGTGGTCTAAAGAAAAATCTTGTTAGGCTCATTTTTTGGCTAGAATTAAATAGACTAGATCTATTTAATAGACTAGGTTTGTCTATTTCAAAATCTTGAATCTTTTTAAGAAGGTCCAAGCTTATAAGGTTTGCCTTAAGGGCTGCTTCTGTTTTTTGTAATTTTTCTGTCAATTCCTTTATTTTATCAGACATTAATGATTTCGAATCATTTAGTCTTTTAAAATTTTTTACCATCGTCTCGCAATGGTTACAAAATTGAAAATCAGTTTTTAAATCTTTTTTAGGAATTTCATAAAAACTCTTTTTTAGAAAACTATTTTCATTGGCTATTGGTTTACCATAACTCTTTTGGGTATTTATATCTTTTCTGACTGGATAATCAATAAAGTAATTTGGACCAATAAAACAGTTGGCTGATTCTAGAGCTTCAGGAACGGTTTTAAAACTTTTATAAAAAGAATTTTGTTCATTTTTAATAACTTCAACCACTCGGGTCCAATGGTTGTAGATTCTTGTCACCTTCCCTTGGTAAACAACATAATATAATACTGTTTCGGAATCGGCTTCATGTGCTGATTTGGAATAAAGATTTATTTGATTGAAATAATAGGTCAATGCGTTTAAGACTAGGACTTTTTGATTAGAATCGTTTGGTTGGACGTTTCATATTGAATTTAATAAAGTTTTTTGGGATTTTTCTAGTTGAAAAGGTCTTGAAGTCCTGAAACATTTTTGTGAGTTTTGAGGATAAACATGGAGATTGATATCTCCAAAAGAAATTAATTCTGTGGGGGTTTCTGTTGGGAATAATTAACTTTGCTTGATGATGTCATTTTCCTGCATGGATCGAATAAATTTGTTAGAATTCTTTCATAATCCCCTTAAGTTTCTATTCTTTTTAGAGAAATATCATTTTGAAAATTTTTTCTTTGAAATAGTGCATTAATACTCTTTTCATATATAGAATATGATTTTATTAAATTGAGATTTTTTGTACGAGGTTTTTCTAAGAATTCAAAATCTAATTTTTTATAATTAAATTTAAAAGAGATATAATTATTATTTACTTTATATGGAGTAATTAATCCTATAAAAAGTATTCCTATAATTACTGTATGATGTTTATCATTAACTATAATAAATGTAGTTTTAATAAAAACTCCATTGTTTAATATTTATGCTTCTGTTTTTGAATTAACATTTAATTAGAATTGTTAGCAGCCGTAAGTTTTTCATTAGTTTTTTCTTAATTTTTTAGGTATATCCCTGATTTTATACAATTTAAATCAGCACCGGTATCAAATAGGGCTATTATATTAATTTTAAAATTTTCTTAAAATATTAGATTTATTTTTAATATGTATTTTCTAGAGGTTATTTCTCTTAATACAAAAAGAAAGTATTTTGGAATTTTCTCAAGGTTTTGAATGTTTTTAATTTCATTATCTTTAGATTATTCGGAATTTTCAATATTAATATTATCTAATATTCTTTTGATAATTTCAGAATCTTGTTTTTGTTTTTCTTTTAATTCTTTTAGTTCTAGTTTTATTTCTTTTATATCTTTTTGCAAATCTTGGATTGTTATCTCTTTATTTTTTGTTTTCTTTCTTTTTTTAAAAATATTGGTTAGGTCGTAAATATTTTTAGAAGTAGTAGTATATTTTATTTCTTGTTTTTCTTCTTTATTTTCTTTTTAGAGATTTTAAAATTTTATCAAGATATTCTTTTTGAATATTGGGATCATTTATGTTTTTTAGAATATCAAGAAGGAATTGTTGATCTTTAGAAAGCATGTTAATTTTTTTTTCAGATTCATTACTAGATGTAATTAATTCATCTATTTGTAAAGATTCATTTTCATCTTTAGAAGAAAAATTTTCTAATTATGACTCAGAAGAATAAATTAAAATATTAGAAATTTTATTTAATATTTCTTCATTTAATTCTAATTCATTTAACGGTTTATTCAATCTATAATAATTAGCAGTATGTCATTTTTATGACACTTACAACATTTAATATCTTTAAAGGATTTTTTAGGATATTGTTTGAAATTTTTAAATTTCTTATAAGGTTTCTTATAAAATTCTTCTTTTGATTTAGAATTTTTCTTATTGTATTTAAAATTTTTTCTATATTGTATTTCATAGGATTCACTACAATTTCCTAGGCATTTAGAAGGAGAAGGTTTATTAGGATTTATGTTGAATTGTTGACAGAAAGTTCCTAATTCTTGTTTTGTTCTTTTCATTTCCCATTTTAAATGTTTTTGCAATTTTAGATCTTGACATATTTTTAAACCTTCTTGTTAAGTTGCACTAATTAATTGACCATAAGTAAATTCATTCTAAGGAATTATTTGTTTTCCACATGATTCCCTAATTTTATTTCTAACATTTTCTCCTAAAAGAGTTGGTAATCCTGCTATGAATTTTTCTTTCCAAAATGGTTGATTAGAGTCTTCCCTAAGCATGACTCTGGTTAGAGAAGTATTTTTATACCATTGAAAATCACTTAATTTTTTACATTTAAAATTTGATAATAATTCAGCATTTTTATCTTTTAAATGTGAAAGATCACATATAAAGTGTAAAGAGATTGTTAGGATTAAAGTAGCTACAGCATCTTGTTGGAGATTTTCATCTTGATCTAAAATTGGTATCCCGTCTTCATCAGTTTTTATAGAATTTAGAATATCTTCTTGTTGTTGATTTGTAAGATAATAGTCCCACCAAACCTTAATTTGGCCAGAAAACCCAGCTATAAGGAGTTCAGCTATGGTTCTATCTTGTGTATTTTTTTGAGTTTTATAGGCATTTGCTGCCATAGTCATTTGTTGTAAAATACTAAGAATATTATATTCAGTCATTCCATCTATGTTCCAATCATAAACGGAAGAAGCATTAAAACGAGATTGTGTTATGGATTTTATTATTCCTAAATCTGGAGCAGGAATAATTTGTAACTTTTGTGTAGATTGATTCCAATCTATTTTATTGATTTTATTTGTAGGATTTTGGAATTGTTCTAAAGCTTCACTAATATCTGAATCATGATTTAAGGTATTTATTCTCATATTAGAGGTTGGTGTTTTAGGAGCAGTTTGATATATGGGTTGTTTTTGTATCTGCTCTTCTATCCTATCTAATTGTTTTCCTATGGTATTTAAATTTGTATTTGTGAAATTATTTTGTGTTATGATATTTTTTATATTAATTTTATTATTTTCTCCTGGATTTTTTATAGGGATTGCTTCAATTTATTGATTTTGTACAAGTATTATAATTCCTTTTAAAGGAGGATGATTGGATTGAATTTTTCTAGAATCGGTAATAGTTTCCCATTCTAGTGATTTATTTTTCATTGTAATAGGATTAACAGAGTTTGAAAATGGATAATCAAAAGAATTTTGAAGGGAATATATTTCAAACCAATCGAAGAATAAAATGTGAATTTTATATTTATTTATAAATTCATAGAATTTTTCTTGAATATCTTTTCTGGTATTCATTAAATTTTCAAAAAAACCATAATCTTTTTCTTTATTATGTATATCATAAAAATCCTTATGTAGAAAGTTTTTATCAATTTGGAATTCTTTCTCTATAACATTTAGTTCATTAATTATATTTTCTGTTATTGAGGAAAAAGTTGGACTAGTTGGATCTTGTTCTGATTCAAATTGTTGTTCTGGAATATTCAATTGTCTTCCTATCCTATTTTGGGTATATACAGGTCTAGGTATTTCTGAGATATAATCTACATTTCTTATTACAGAATTGGGTATATCTGAAGTAGAATATCTAGGTTGGGTTTTATAAGGAGAGTTTATTTGTGATATTCTTCCTAGATCTATTGTATCTGAAGTTGAAGAATCATCAGATCTACTGTTATGACTACTTGTTCTATCAAAAGAAACTTTAACTCTTCCATCTAAATATTGAGTTATTTCTTTTAATTGGGTGTTGGGTTCTTCTTGTTCTATAAATTCTGTTTTGACAATACCTTCTAAAATCCATTCTTCTGGAAGTGTTATATCTTTCCATTGAATCGGTTTAGGAATGACCGTATTAGATTTTCTTAAATCTGTTCTAATCTATTCTGGACATGTTGATCTTATTTATTGGACACCAATAGAAATATTCATAAAAAATAATAATAATGAGCAATTAATAAAAAGAAAATGCAGCAACAATAAATAAAGTAGGCGGTTTAACCAGCCATATAATATGTATAATATATATATATATATGCGGAATTTAAAGGCAGGAATTTAAATACAAGAATTTAAATGCGGGAATTTAAAGATCTTTAAAGATTTGAGGTTCCTCCAGTTTCTGATTGCATACAATCTTTAAAGGATTGTATGTAGAGCATACTTTTGCAAAGAACACCACAAAATCTTCAAAAGAATAATATATATATATATATAGAAATTTATATATATTTAGGCAGTTTAACCGGCCATATAATATAAATATATATATAATATATATAAGTATTTAACACATAAATAAAACACACATTGGAATCAAAATAAGAACTTCAATATGAATCTTCAAAGGATTTACAAATTCTTTAAGAACATAAAGCTTGAAGGGTAAGAACACTTTGAATGTGAGTGGAGAAAGTAGTAAAAGTAAGAAAGAGAAGTGAGAAGGAGAAAGAGAGAGAAAAAGAGAAAGAAAGAATAAAACTTGGTATCAAAACACTTGCATTTCCTTGAGGGACTTGTCTCCTTTTATAGATATCTTCAAGGCCATTTTCGAAATCTTGAATAGTATTTGTCGTTGTCATGCTTGCAACATTTTGACGTCATTTTTTCATTTTTTTTAATACGAATATTACAATCAATATACAAAAATTAAAATTTACAATCATGTGTCTAAATTGTGCATTCCTTCTTCATCTAGTATATCTTCAAGGATAATATCTTCTTCTGAGGAGTAGAAGATTTCTTCTATCTTCTGGTTTTTTAATTCTTCCAAGAATCTATTGTACATTCTAGTATAAAATAAAAAAAACTTTGGGAGCATTTGTATAAAAATCTGGAAAATGATCAACGCATGGAGATGAGCTCATTATGTAGATTTTGTAAATCTGGTTCATAAAATATAATCTGTAGTCTTCATTTTTCTTTTCGATGAATTTACGCTTGAAGGCTAATGTCTGTAATCTCTGATGTTTTATTTGTTTTTGAATTGTAGCTCTGCAAATGGATGGATGATGGACTTCGGGTTCCGCTTTTTGTTTTTGCCATTTATAAAAGGGCTTGACCCAAATTCTGTGAACTGCTGGTTCTAAATCTGTTTTAATCTATTCTGGACATGTTGATCTTATTTCTAATTTTACTTCATTATTGCCGGTATCAAAGAGATATTGGATTGCACTTTTAAGGGCAACACTGTTGAGACTCTCTACGTCATCTTTATCTGTAATGATGATTTCTGAAACTAATCCTAAATCTAATAAGGAATTTATACTTATTCTTTCTTCCTTATTATTAAACTGAAAGAAAAAATCTCTGAAAGACGAAAAGTATATTTGGGTAGAAAGGATGTAGAATTGAAGTTGACAAGAACAATTGTCTATGTCTAAAGTTTCTTTTTGACAATTAATTTTATGTTTGGCATATTTATTTATTCCTATTAAAGGAATAATTTTTATGCCATCGGGTTTTGAGAAAAGAATATCTTGGATCATTTGAAATTTTGGTAGAAATTTTCTTTGGCTTTTGAAAAAATAATGTCATTTATTTAGGTAGGTAATATGCTTAATTCTGTAAGTGGTCTAAAAAAAATCTTGTTGGGCTCAGTTTTTGGCAAGAATTAAATAGACTAGGTCTGTTTAATAGACTGGGTTTGTCTATTTCAAAATCTTGAATCTTTTTAAGAAGGTCAAGCTTATAAGGTTTGCCTTAAGGGCTGCTTCTGTTTTTTGTAATTTTTCTGTCAATTCCTTTATTTATCAGACATTAATGATTTCGAATCATTTAGTCTTTAAAATTTTTTACCATCGTCTCGCAATGGTTACAAAATTGAAAATCAGTTTTTAAATTTTTTTTAGGAATTTCATAAAAACTCTTTTTTAGAAAAACTATTTCCATTGCCTATTGGTTTACCATAACTCTTTTGGTTATTTATATCTTTTCTGACTCGATAATCAATAAAGTAATTTGGAGCAATAAAACGGTTGGCTGATTCTAGAGCTTCAGGAACGGTTTTAAAACTTTTATAAAAAGAATTTTGTTCATTTTTAATAATTTCAACCACTCGAGTCCAATGGTTGTAAATTCTTGTCACCTTCTCTGGTAAAAACATAATATAATACGGTTTCGGAATCGGCTTCATGTGTTGATTTGGAATAATATTTATTTGATTGAAATAATAGGCCAATGCGTTTAAGATCTAGGACTTTTTGATTAGAATCGTTTGGTTGGACGTTCCATATTGAATTTAATAAAGTTTTTTGGGATTTTTCTAGTTGAAAAGGTCTTGAAGTCCTGAAACTTTTTTGTAAGTTTTGAGGATAAACATGGAGATTGATATCTCCAAAAGAAATTAATTCTGTGGGGGTTTCTGTTGGGAATAATTAACTTTGCTTGATGATGCCATTTTCCTGTATGGATCAAATAAATTTGTTAGAATTCTTTCATAATCCCCATAAGTTTCTATTCTTTTTAGAGAAATATCATTTAGAAAATTTTTTCTTTGAAATAGTGCATTAATTCTCTTTTCATATATAAAATATGATTTTATTAAATCGAGATTTTTTGTACGATGTTTTTCTAAGAATTTAAAATCTAATTTTTTATAATTAAATTTAAAAGAGATATAATTATTATTTACTTCATATGGAGTAATTAATCCTATAAAAAGTGTTCCTATAATTACTGTATGATGTATATCATTAACTATAGTAAATGTAGTTTAATAAAACTCCATTGTTTAATATTGATGATTCTGTTTTTGAATTAACATTTAATTTAGAATTGTTAGCAGCCGTAAGTTTTTCATTAGTTTTTTCTTGAAATTTTTTAGGTATATCCCTGATTTTATACAAATTAAATCAGCACCAGTATCAAAATGGGCTATTGTATTAATTTTAAAATTCGGAATTTCAATATTAATATTATCTAATATTATTTTGATAATTTGTTTTTGTTTTTCTTTAATTCTTTTAGTTCTAGTTTATTTCTTTTATATCTTTTTGTAAATTTTGGATTGTTATTTCTTTATTTTTGTTTTCTTTCTTTTTTTAAAAAAATATTGGTTAGGTCATAAGTATTTTTAGAAGTAGTATTATTTTTATTTCTTGTTTTTCTTCTTTATTTTCTTTGAGAGATTTTAAAATTTTATCAAGATATTCTTTTTGAATATTGGATCATTTATGTTTTTTAAAATATCAAGAAGGAATTGTTGATCTTTAGAAAGCATGTAATTTGTTTTTCAGATTCGTTACTAGATGTTATTAATTCATCTATTTGTAAAGATTCATTTTCATCTTTAGAAGAAAAATTTTCTAATTATGACTCAGAAGAATCAATTAAAAGATTAGAAATTTTATTTAATATTCTTCATTATATTCTAATTCATTTAACTGTTTATTCAATCTACAATAATTAGCAGTATGTCCATTTTTTATGACATTTATAACATTCAATATCTTTAAAGGATTTTTTTAGGATATTGTTTGAAATTTTTGAATTTCTTATAAGGTTTCTTATAAAATTGTTTTTTTTATTTAGAATTTATTTTATTGTATTTAAAATTTTTTCTATATTGTTTTTTCATAAGATTCACTACAATTTCCTAGGCATTAGAAGGAGATGGTTTATTAGGATTTATATCGAATTGTTGGCAGAAAGTTCCTAATTCTGTTTTGTTCTTTTCATTTCCCATTTTAAATGTTTTTGTAATTTTAGATCTTGACATATTTTTTAAACCTTCTTGTTGAGTTAGACTAATTAATTGACCATAAGTAAATTCCTTATAAGGAATTATTTATTTTCCACATGATTCCCTAATTTTATTTATAACCTTTTCTCCTAAAAGAGTGGTAATCCTGCTAGGAATTTTTCTTTCAAAATGGTTGATTAGAGTCTTCCCTAAGCATGACTCTGGTTAGAAAAGTAATTTTATATCATTGAAAATCACTTAATTTTTACATTTAAGATTTGTATAATCAGCAATTTTTTAAATGGAGGATACCTATAAAGTAAGAGATTGTTAGGATAAAGCTACAGCATCTTGTTGGG